>NC_053027.1:242140546-242486090 GCF_003073215.2 Triticum urartu | reverse complement strand
TGATGATTATAATGATGAAAGTGGATTTGGAGAGGTCATGGCTTCATTTAGTGATGAATCCACTATTTTGGAAGAGGTTTCAATTGACTATGACAACAAAGTTGCAATCTATGATGATTATGGTGATGACATGTATGCTATAAATAATAATGATATCCATGAAACTTGTCATCATGATTTTAGTTTTCAATTAGATTATGCCTCACATGATAATTATTTTGTTGAGTTTGCTCCCACTACACTATTGATGAGAAGAAATTTGTTTGTGTGGAGAGTAATAAAATTTCTATGCTCGTAGATCATGAAAAGAATGATTTACGTGATAGCTATATTGTTGAATTCATTCATGATGCTACTGAAAATTACTATGAGGGAGGAACATATGCTTCTACATATCTCCATAATATCAAGTTTACTCTCTATGTGTTGAAACTTTTGAAGATGCACTTGTTTTGCCTTCCTATGCTAGTTGATTCTTGCACCCATAAATTATTTGCTCACAAAATCCCTATGCCTAGGAAGTGGGTTAGACTTAAATGTGCTAGTCATATGCTTCATGATGCTCCCATTATGTTTTATTTTTTACTTTTATGTGAGCATCATTGAAATCATCATGCCTAGCTAAAAGGCATTAAAGAAAAGCACTTATTTGGAGACAAACCAACACTTTTACCTACTTTTTTGTGTGTTCACATGATTAGGCTACTGTAGTAGTCATGTTTTATTGCTTTTGTTTCAGTAAAGTGCCAAGTAAGACCTTTGGGATGGCTTACGGTGATAGTTGATTTGATCTTGCTGAAAAACAAAAACTTTTGTGCTCAGGAAAACAATTCTCATTTTTATCGAAAGCATGATAAAATGCTGATTATTTTTGCAAAAGATTAATAGATAAATTACCCAGGTTTTCCTATTTTTCTCAGAATTGTTGGAGTAGCAGAAGTATGGTTGGAGTACAGATTACTACAGACTGTTATGTTTCTGACAGAATCTGTTTTCAGTGCATAGTTTGCTTGTTTTCTAGTTTCTATGGCTTATATTGCTCAATATAAATTGTAGAAATGATATGCTACAGTAGGTATTGTGTGAGACCAATTATGAATCTTGTCTGAGATAGTACCAAAGTGAAATGGTTTGCTCTTTATCATACTAACCTATCTCACGAAGTTCCATTAAGTTTTGTGTGATTGAAGTTTTCAATTTTTGGGTGAGACATTGATATGAGGAGAATAAGGAGTAAAAAGACCATAAGCTTGGGGATGCCAAAGGCACCCCAAGTTAATATTCAAGGAAGATCCAAGCAACTAAGCTTGGGGATGCCCCAGAAGGCATCCCCTCTTTCGTCTTCAACATTATCGGTAACCTCACTTGGAGCTATGTCTTCATTCATCACATGATATGAGTTTTACTTGAAGCGTCATTTTATTTTGTTAGGATTTTCTTGTTTTTATTCAGAATCTTTTTTTTGCATCTTTTATTTCAATAAAAGTGGCAATGATAGCCTTTGCCATGCTTATTTTGTAAGTATAGATGCTGTTATTTGAAAACAGTTTACCGCTGTTACAAAAATTCCCTAGAAAAGCAGAATGTGATAAAACATTGAAACTTTTTGCAAAATGAGCTCCGATAAATTTTCTACAGTATGCCAAAATTTTCATAACTTTTGGAGTTAGGGAAGTATTGATACTCTTTCATTCTTTATAGATTGTACTGTTTTGGCAGATTCCTGTTATGTTTGCATTGTTTGCATATGTTTGCTTGTTTAATAATTCTATTTGAGGATAGGAGTATTAAATATGCAGAGGCATTTAGTGTGCAATGTTGAATAATAATTTTAGTGATTTGCTACAGTAGATAATCATAAGGTTTTTGCATTGGTTTATACTAACTTATCTCACGAGTCCTTGTTGAGTTTTGTGTGGATGAAGCTTTTGAGATTTAGGAAAACCGTGATATGAGAAGAATTAAGGAGACACAAAAGCTCAAGCCTGGGGATGCCCAAGGCATCCCAAGGTAATATTTCAAGAAGTATCAAGAATCTAAGCCTGGGGATGCCTTGGTAGGCATCCCACCTTTCTTCTTCAACAATTATCGGTTAGTATCGATTGAGCCTAGGTTTTTGCTTCTTCGCATGATGTGTGCTATTCTTGGAATGTCATTTTATTTTGTTTTTCTTGTTGTTTTAATAAAATTCTTAGATCTGAAAGTTTTTGAATAAGAGAGAGTCCTCAAATAGCTACCTATTTACTTAACTACTCGCTTGATCTTTACTTATATCTTTTTTGGAGTAGCTTGTCATTTGCTCTAGTGCTTCACTTATATCTTCTTGAGCATAGTGTGCTTTAGTATTTTCGAAGAAATTCTCTCCTGCTTCACTTAAATTAATTTGAGAGAAATAAATGTTATGCTCATGATCCTCACTTATTTATTTTTTTGAGCTTATGAAAAGCAAGACATGAAAATTAGTTCCAAAGTGATAGATATCCAAGAAGGATATAATAAAAACTTTCATGAAGATCACTGGACAAAATAAATTTGATTCTTTGTAATAGTTTTGAGATGTGATGATAGTGATATGTGAGTCATGTTGGTGAGTAATTATGCTTTAGTAAAAATATTGGTGTCAAGGTTTGTGATTCCCTATGCAAGCATGAAAGTCAATAGTTTTGTGATGAAATTACGTCCTACTTGTGGTGCATTATTCGCTGTTAATTATGCTCAATGCTCGCTTATGATATTATTCGTTTCTTGGTTGGTTGCTTCTCAATCTTTTGCTGGCCTTCATTTTGCACTAAGTATGATCACTAGTTGTGCATCCAAAATCATTTAAAACAGTTTTGCCACATGAGTCCACTATACCTACGTATATGCGGTATTCTTTTGTCATTCTAAGCAAATTTGTATGTGCCATCTCTAATTTTCAAAATAAATTTGTCTTTTTGTGCTCGTACCGCTCGCGAGGCAGTGAGGGGTGGCCAATATTTTCCATGCTAGATGTGTTATTCTCACGATGAGTGTTTATTCACTTGTCATTGCACGAGAGTAAGGCAAAGGTATTAGGGATGCATTGTCCCGAAATGAAAAATGAATTTACTTTATGTTTTCAAATAATAAATTCCTCGGAAAGTGTTGGTATGGAGGGAACCCATGGATATGGTTAGCCATGGAAAGTGCAAGTATGGTGGAAAAAGGAATACACTTTATTTTTTGTTTGGGAACCGCCTATGATATATCTAGCATGGAAAGTGTTGGGAGCTCTAAATCATTTTTGTTGGTGGGAAAAGTATGCCTCTCAAAATGTTTTGATCTCTCAATTTTCGCTTTGAGCTCTGGCACCTCTACACATCCCTACTTCCCTCCATGAAGGGCTTTTCTTTTACTTTATGCAATTTTATTTTTAATTTGAGTCTCCATCTTCTCTTATAAAGCACCAACTAGGGGGCACTATGATCGTACTTGAGCATTCGGTGTAGTCAATATGCGAGTGTGTTTCATGAATGGATCAATGATTAAGCATGATGGGCTAGGGATAACTTATTTTAGCGTTGCTATTTTGAAAGACATGGTTTCTTGGTGATGTGCTTGAGTATTGATGCCCTCATGTTAAATTATAGACTATTACTTTGAATCATTCAAGTCCAAATGTCCATGCTACAAAAGAAATGAGTATATGATGAATATGATAGGTTTTATGAGAAAGAGTTGTTGTTATGACGCTAGGAAAAGTGAAATTATGATTGATCAAAGTTGTGCACTTTGCTAGCATTCGCACTTCATAAAATATTTCTTTTATCATTTACCTACTCGAGGACGAGTAGGAATTAAGCTTGGGGATGCTGATACGTCTCCAACGTTTCTATAATTTATGAAGTATTCATGTCATGATTACAACAATTTTATATGGTTTTGGTATGATTTGCATGGAACTAACCGGACTGATGTTGTTTTCAGCAGAACTATTGTGGTGTTGTTTTTTGTGCAGAAATGAAAGTTCTCCAAATGATCTGAAACTTTTTGACGATTTTTTTGGAACAAAAGAGACCCCCGAAGCTTCGTGGGAGGGCCAGATGAGCCACGAGGAGGGCACAACCCACCAGGGCGCGTCTGGTGGGCCTGGCTCGGCCCAGCGGGTTGTGCTCATGTCGAGGCCCATCTTCGCGTGAAAGCACCGCCAAAAAATCCTACAAATAGAGAAACCATCATAAATAACCCTAGATCAGAAGTTCCACCGCCGCAGGCCTCTATAGCCACTGAAAAACAATCTAGACCCCGTTCCGGCACCCTGCCGGAGGGGGGGGGAATCACCTCCGGTGGCCATCTTCATCATCCTGGCGGCCACCACGATGATGAGGGAGTAGTCCACCCTCAGGGCTGAGGGTTTGTACCAGTAGCTATGTGTTTAATCTCTCTCTCTCTCATGTTCTTTAGATGTCACGATCTTGATGTATTGCGGGCTTTGTTAATATAGTCAGATCATATGGTGTTTTCCCCTCTCTATCTTGTTGTGATGAATTGAGTTTTTCCCTTTTAGACTTTGTTGTTATTGGATATAATACTTTTATGGATTTGAGAACACTTGATATATGTCTTGCAATTGAATACTCGTGGTGCAATGGGGTATCATATTGATTCACTTGATATGTGTTTTGGCATTCAACTCGCGGATTCCCACAGTGACATTGGGGTAATCTATGCATAGGGGTTGATGCACGTTCTCGTCATTTGTTTCTCCAGTAGAAATCTTGGGGCACTCTTTGAGGTTCTTTGTGTTGGATTGAGTATTACAAATCTGAAATTATTTGGTGTTATTTTAGTACGAACTCTTGGATAGATCGATCGAAAAGAATAGCTTCAAGGTGGTTTCGTACCCTACAAACGATTACTTCTTATGCTCTCCGCTAGATAGGAACTTTGGAGTGATTCTTTGTTACGCGTTGAAGGATGGTTATATGATCCAATTATATTAGCACTGTCGAGAGATTGAACTAGCGAAAGTACGGACCCTAGGCCTCATTTTTTAGGCATTGCAATACCGTTTTTGTGCCCGTTTACTATTTGCTACTTTTCTGTTTTTATTTATTCAGAATATAAAAATATATTTATACCATCAATATTATA
The DNA here is from genome assembly GCF_003073215.2 of Triticum urartu. Classification (NCBI taxonomy): domain Eukaryota; kingdom Viridiplantae; phylum Streptophyta; class Magnoliopsida; order Poales; family Poaceae; genus Triticum; species Triticum urartu. Next base: position 242,480,975 of record NC_053027.1, on the reverse strand, counting down.
CCTTTATCACCATCTCTTCGCCAAACTAGTGCACCTATACAAATTACCATTGTATTTGGTGTGTTGGGGACACAAGAGACTTTTTATTATTTGGTTGCACGGTTGTTTGAGAGAGACCATCTTCATCCTACACCTCCCATGGATTGATAAACCTTAGGTCATCCACTTGAGGGGAAATTGCAACTGTCCTACAAAACACTACACTTGGAGGCCCAACACGTGTCTACAAGAATAAAGTTGCGTAGTAGACATCAATACTACCCATAGATTCATCAAAATAAGCAAAGAACACATAGAAAACAGAATCTGTTGAAAATAGTACAGTCTATAGCAATCCGTAAACTTCGAATACTTCTATAACTTCACAAATTCTAAAAAAAAATAGGACAATGGAGGCAATTTGTATATAAACTTTTCTAAAAAATCAGAATGTTATCGCGCTTCTGTGATTTTTAAAAATTCTGTGACTGGGTGCAAAAGTTTCTGTTTTTTAGGAAGACCAAGTCAAGTATCATCGTATGCTGTCCCAAAGGTCTTACTTGGCACAAACACTAATTAAAACACAAAAACACATCTAAGCAGAGGCTTGATGAATTATTTATGGAAAAACAGAACCAAAAAAGCAAGAACAAAAATAAAATTGGGTTGCCTCCCAACAAGCGCTCTTGTTTAACGCCCTTAGCTAGGCGTTGATAATTTTAATGATGCTCACATGAAAGACACGAATTGAAGCACAAAGAGAGCATCATAAAGCATGTGAAAAACACATCTAAGTCTAACATACTTCCTATGCATAGGCATCTTATAGGAAAACAAATTATGAAGGCAAGCAAAAACTAGCATGTGCAAAGAAGAAGAAAGAAACAATAGCGATCTCAACATGATAAGAGGTAATTTAGTAACATCATAATTTCTACAATCATATTTTCCTCTCTCATAATAATTACATGCGGGTTCATACTCAAATTCAACAATATAGTTATCACAAAACATATTCTCTACATGATCCACATGCATGCAAAGTTGACACTCTTCCAAATTAGTGGGATTATCATAAAATAAAGTCATGACCTCGCCAAGCCCACTTTTATCAAAAATTACATAAGATTTATCAATCTCCAAAATAGTGGGGTAATTATTTCCTAAAGTTGACCCTCTTCTAAACCCACTTTCAATATTATAGCAAACATATTCATCATGAGGCTTAAATAAATTTTCAAGATCATAAGAGGCATTATCACCCCAATCATGATCATTGCAATAAGTAGCGGACATAGTAAAACTATCATCCCCAGGCTTGGGGTTTTGCATATTATTAGCACAATTTACACTAATAGAATTTATAATAACATCATTGCAATCATGCTTTTGATTCAAGGAACTATCAAGTATGGGTGCAATAGCAACAATCTCATGTTTAACATAAGGAACTATAGCAAATTCATCTCCATAAATATTGGCATCATGGCCATAAGAATGGCAAGCATCATGTTCATCAAGGGATATTACAATCAAATCATCAGAATCATAATTATCTATAGATTTATGCATATCATTATTTTCTTCCAAAGCCACGGTCATTCTCTCAATAAATACTTTGACATAGACATTACTCACATAGATAGGGAAGGTGTTTTTTTGTGTTCTTAGAGCAACAAGTAAAATCACAAAGTTCACAAAGATTCCAAGCATAACATAGAAAATAATTTATTTGATTCCATAAGAGTCTCCCTTTTTCAAACAAACGGTGACGCACAAAATGAGCATGTATATCTAAAGATTTTCCCTCAACTAAACTGGTTGGGGTTTCAGCACGAGCACATATGGGTCGAAGATGATCCAATTAGAAAACATTAAGTGGATCCATAACAATATATTTTTAGCAAGCAAACATGCAAGCAAATAGAAGGCACATGGCAACACGAGCAAAGAGGCAAACGAAAAGACGAACGGAAGAAGGGCGAATAAAAAGGGAAAATATTTTTGTGTTTTTCTGAAAATCGTTTTAGAATTGGGGGAGAGGAAAATGAGAGGCAAATGGAAAATAATGTAATGCAAGAGATGAGAGTTTATGATGGTACTTGGTAGGCTTGACGTAGATCTCCCCGGCAACGGCGCTAGAAATTCTTCCTGCTACTTCTTGAGCTTGCGTTGGTTTTTCCCTTGAAGAGGAAAGGGTGATGCAGCACCGAAGAGATAAGTATTTCCCTCAGTTAAGAAGCAAGGTATCAATCCAGTAGGAGAAACGCGCAAGTCCCCAATAGATGCACTTGCACAAACAATCAAACACTTGCACCCAATGTGATAAACGGGTTGTCAATCCCTTCACGGTCACTTGCAAAGGTGATATCTGATAGAGATAGATAGAACTAAACAAAATATAAAATATTTTTGGGTTTTTTGGTTTATAGATCTGAAAATAAAAGATTTCAAAATAGTAGATCGAAAACTAATATGATGGAAAATAGACCTGGGGCCATAGGTTTCACTAGAGGCTTCTCTCATGAAGGCAAATAATACGGTGGGTGAAGAAATTACTGTCGAGCAATTGATAGAAAAGCTCAAAGTTATGACGATATCCAAGGCAATGATTATGCATATAGGCATCACATCCGTGTCAAGTAGACTGACTCCTGCCTGCATCTACTACTATTACTCCACACATCGACCGCTATCCCACATGCATCTAGAGTATTAAGTTCATAAAGAACGGAGTAATGCCTTAAGTAAGATGACATGATGTAGAGGAATAAACTCAAGCAATATGATGAAAACCCATCTTTTTATCCTCGATGGCAACAATTCAATACGTGTCTCGCTACCCCTACTTTCTCACTGGGTGAAATCACGCAAGATTGAACCCAAAGCTAAGCACCTCTCCCATTGCAAGAAAAACCAATCTAGTTGGCCAAACCAAATCGATAATTAGAAGAGAAATACAAAGATATCAAATCATGCATATAAGAGTTCAGAGAAGATTCAACTAATATTCATAGATAAGTTGATCATAAATCCACAATTCATCGGATCTCGACAAACACACCGCAAAAGAAGATTACATCGGATAGATATCCAAGAACATCGAGAACATGGTATTGAGAATCAAAGAGAGAGAGAGAGAAGAAGCCATCTAGCTACTAGCTATGGACCCGTAGGTCTACGGTAAACTGCGCACGCTTCATCGGAAGGGCAATAGAGCTGATGTAGATGCCCTCCGTGATCGAACCCCCTCTGACAGGATGCCGGAAAAGCCCCATGATGGGATCTCACGGGAACACAAGGTTGCGGTGGTGGAAAAGTGTTTTCGTGGATGCTTTTGAGGGTTTTGGAATATATGTGAATATATAGGACAAAGTGCTAGGTCAGGGTAGCCCCGAGGGGGCCAGAAGGTAGGGGTGCCCCCTAGGGCGTGCCCTCCACCCTTGCCTCCGCCTCGTGGCTCTTCTAGATACGACTCCAAGTCCCCTGGGTGTCTTCTAGTCGAAGAAAAATCATCGTGAAGTTTTATTTCGTTTGGACTCCGTTTGGTATTCCTTTTCTGTGAAGCTCAAAAACAAGGGGAAATAGAAACTAGCACTGGGCTCTAGGTTAATAAGTTAGTCCCAAAAGTAATATAAATAGCAAATTAATGCATATAAAACATCCAAAACCGATAATATAATAGCATGGAACAATAAAAAATTATAGATACGTTGGAGACGTATCAGACACGTATGATACGTCTCCAACGTATCTATAATTTTTTATTGTTCTGTGCTGTTATATTATCAATCTTGGATATTATATAATCATTTTATAGTCATTTTATTTCATTTTTGGGGACTAACCTATTGACATAGTGCCAAGTGCCAGTTGCTGTTTTTGCTTGTTTTTTACATCGCATGAAATCAATATCAAATGGAGTCCAAACACCACAAAACTTTTTGTGGATTTTTTATGGACCAGAAGACCACCAGTGGGCCAAAGAAGCACCTAGGGGTGCCCCGAGGGGGCACAACCCACCAGGGCACGCCTGGGGGCCCAGGCGCGCCCAGGTGGGTTGTGCCCACATCGGTGGCCTCCCGCACCCCCTCTTTACCCTATAAATTCCCAAAAATTCCAAAAACCCTTGGGGTTAAACTAGATTAGAAGTTTCGCTGCCGCAATGCTCTGCAGCCACCGAAAACCAATCTAGACCCTTTTCGGCACCCTGCCAGAGGGGGGAATCATCTCCGATGGCCATCTTCATCATCCCGGCGGCCACCACGATGAGGAGGGAGTAGTCCACCCTCGGGGCTGAGGGTTTGTACCAGTAGCTATGTGTTTAATCTCTCTCTCTCATGTTCTTGAGATGTCACAATCTTGATGTATTGCGGGCTTTGTTAATATAGTCAGATCATATGGTGTTTTCCCCTCTCTATCTTGTTGTGATGAATTGAGTTTTCCCTTTTAGACTTTGTTGTTATCAGATTGAATACTTTTATGGATTTGAGAACACTTGACATATGTCTTGCAATTGAATACTCGTGGTGACAATGGGGTATCATATTGATTCACTTGATATATGTTTTGGCACTCAACTCGCGGATTCCCGAGGTAACATTGGGGTAATCTATGCATAGGGGTTGATGCACGTTCTTGTCTTTGTTTCTCCGGTAGAAATATTGGGGCACTCTTTGAAGTTCTTTGTGTTGAATTGAATATTACAAATCTGAATTTGCTTTGGTGTTATTTTAGTACGAACTCTTGGTTAGATCGATCGAAAAGAATAGCTTGGTGTTATTTTAGTACGAACTCTAGGATAGATTGATCGAAAAGAATAGCTTTGAGGTGGTTTCGTACCCTACAAATGATTTCTTCGTATGTTCTCCGCTAGATAGGAACTTTGGAGTGATTCTTCGGTGCACATTGAGGGGTGGTTATATGATCCAATTATATTAGCGCTATTGAGAAATTGCACTAGCGAAAGTACGGACCCTAGGCCTCATTTTCAAGCATTGCAATACCGTTTTTGTGCTCGTTTTCTATTTGCTACCTTGCTGTTTTTATTTATTCAGATTATAAAAATATATTTCTACCATCTATATTATACTTCTATCACCATCTCTTGGCTGAACTAGTGCACTTATACAATTTGCCATTGTATTGGGTGTGTTGGGGACACAAGAGATTTCTTGTATTTGGTTGCAGGGCTGTTTGACAGAGACCATCTTCATCCTATACCTCTCACGGATTGATAAACCTTAGGTCACCCACTTGAGGGAAAATTGCTACTGTCCTACAAAACTCTACGCTTGGAGGCCCAACATGTGTCTACAAGAATAAAGTTGCATAGTAGACATCATCGTACCAAAACAATTGTCATGTGCATGGTAAAGATAGGCTAAACGCTCGACACGTCATGATTGCTTAAGAGCGGGGTGGCCTCCAGTGAGAAACACATCGTCAAAGGTCTCCTCCCACGCTATCATTGGCCTAGGCCAATGTACTGTTCGGGGGCTGCTCCTCCCACCCATGGGTCGGGCTCGAACCGTGGTGGATCCGTCGCCTATTCACAGGGGACGACCACTTCGCGATAGCCCATTCTTCGGACGTTCGTAGGATGAGTGTGGATGTCTTGATGCTCTCCTCGTTGGAGTCAATGCAAGGGTGATGCTTTTCAATATGTAACTGGAAGGCTTCCAAAGCCTTGCCTTACTTGAATCCATTGAGAGGGGTCTTGTATGAGCTTCAGGTTCTGTTGATGTCTCGGCGTACTCCCAGTAATTAATGAGTCGGCACGGCCCACATGATGGAGGGTTCAACGGGTACCGGTTATCTGTGACACTGACGCTAGGGATCTGATTGGTGTTTATCTTTTCACACATGCCACTGGGTTTTCCTACGAATCTCATATTGAATAACCATTGGGTTTATAACGCAATAATATAAACTTAATTATGAGCATGGAAATAGAAGAATAGCAACTTTATTATTGCTTATAGGTCATACTTTTAACAAGCATCACCAGAGGGAAGGACATACGCTAGAGAAGATGGTAGGGACAAAATGTTTGTGGGTGTATGGTAATCAAAGTAACCACATCTCACATTTCTAGCATGTGATTTTTTAGCATAGTGCCATGTGTTTGATGTACCTGCATCATGAGTAGTCCTATTTGTACGTTAAGCCAAAAGGTAAGGAATATTTGGTAGATACTCAACTTCTGGCATTGCCCATTCTCAATTCATCATACTAAATAACCTTATTATTTGTTACATCACACATCCTATGATAGTCGCAGCATGATTTTTATTCAACAGTTTTTTACGCAGAAACAAACTATTATAAGGGGGTAGGGGGAGCAGAACCCATAAGTAAATCCCTCCTTGTGGCAGGCCTCAACACATGGATCCACCTTGCATGATATAGTCTCATAGGTCCTTCTATGTACAACGCAAGTCTTGGCTTCCAAGCCTACAAAACAACCACACGATATGGAGCACAAAAAATTAGATCCTACAATCTTCCATGAAGAAACAAGAAAGAAAGAAGTAGCATGGAGTATGAATATCACATATGACTTGAAAATGTAAAATATTGCACAAAGGAAGTGCCTTGTTCTTCATCTGAAATTTTCAAACAACTCTTACAAGGAACTAAAAGAAGTGGCATGAGCAGTAGTAGGCATAATAGGCTTAGCATTTTGATGACTCCCATGTCTTCAGAAATGAATAGTTATGAAAGCAAGTAAGCGAGTAGATGCACATCGAGATAGGCTACACCATATCTTATAGCCTAGAAAGACGAGACCTAAAAAACTGAATGATAAGATATGTGATTCTATCTAGAAGATATGCATGTTGAAATTCTTATATTATATCTAGAAGATGTGGCTATATCTGCATGGAAGTGGTTCTAAAAGACATGAATCAACAGTTTTATGGAGTATAATAATGTAGACATTTAACTTCTACTTGTAGGATAGAATTTCAATATTGTATCTACAAGATGTCTCTTTGTCTACATGTAGTCATTTGTGAAGTATAATAATGTTAACATTTAAATTATACTTATTAAAGTTGTTGACATGTGCATATGGATTTTCAACAACCTCAAATAGTTGCCACCTAATTGTTGACCATATATTTTGTTTTGATTAATGGCACAAGGCCACATATTACTATTTAATAGGTCATATTTTCTTATGACTCGATTGTCAACATATAAAAATTATATTGGGAAGTACCCTCAAGGAACCACTCACTACTCAACTTGAAACCACGGACCTACCTCCTGCTTTTGACTTTCTTCTTTGTCCCAATTCATATCGAGCATGTCTTTCTCCATCTATAGATGTATAGTGCTGGAATTATGGCAATACAAATGAGGACACAACTAGTTGGTTGCACTCTTAGTGGAGGATGCATGGGTGTGTGTGGGGCTAGACGCGTGTTAGATCGAGAGTGAGTGAAGGGAGGAAGCTAGGAAACAAGGACATGACGCCTAGATTTGTGGATACTCAAGGATTTAGAGTGTAACCGGGCGTCATCCGCATGTGCAGAACACAAGCGAGACACCAAGGATTGGAGGCATCCCTTGTCGACTCATAGACAGTGTGCAAGGCATGGATCTATCTCAACGAGAAAAGAGTAGAAAGACACTACGGTCTACCCAGGTTCAGGCCGCATGGTTGCATAACACCCTACTCCTAGTTTGTGTGTGGTTTATTTGGTGGATAGAGAGCTACAAACCCCCCTTGGAACGGGAAGTGTAGTGTTGCTCCTCCCTAGGTTCTACCAAGTATCCAACACCCTTTTACAGTAGCTCGGCCCTCCTTTTATAGTCCAAGGGGTACCATAGTGTCTATTCTACACAAATAATACCTCTCCTAACAAGGTAGGCATGCAAATTAAATACTCGATGAAGTGTCCTTGGCTCCTTGCCTCCGGGAACAAATGACCGTCATTTCACAGTCGCTCAAGGTAGTCACTTGGTGATGTTATGATATGCGTAGGTACATGTGTTCACCCACATGGTCGGAGGTGGGATGATTTGACCTTAGCTCCGTTGTTACTCCATCGGCCAACCCATTTTCCCACAATGTGTCGTAAAAGATATGTATGTGCAAAACTAGTACGCCACACGTGGGTGCCATGCCTACAGTTTAGGGTGCATGACTTGAACCTGCAGCGGACAATGAGTGCATGAATTGTGCAACTACAAGTTAAGTTGGGCCATAGCCTGAGAGCCTCTGGGCCCAAGCCAATTAATACGAGTGATCCCGTGTTGGGACGATGTGTGTGTGAGAGATACTACTTAAGCTAGTTGTTCCCACTGTTATGGTTCATGATGAATAAGAAAGTGAATTGATCCTCTCCCCTCCGCTGCCTCCTCTCACCTAACCTCTCCCTTCCTCATCCCGATCCTCTCCCTGATCCTCCCCAGCTGGGCATTACAGTTGGTAATGAGAGCCAGAAATTTTCTCCCCACCTTCACACCGTCACCGCCCCACATCCTCTCGTTCGGATCGGAAAAATTCCATCGTGTTAGGTGCGATTCACCCTGGTGAATGCGTGCAAAATATTTCCTGTGGTTCGATCCGTTTTGGAGCGAGAAGACAGTGTCGTCCAACAAACCCTCGATCCAGATCTGACACGTCCTCACCGTGATGATGGAGACCACCGATAAGCTCCAGAATCTGCTCGAGTCGGTCATACGTTGTCTTGATGCCAGCAAGACCACTGCAGATGAGCGTTTCCAGGTGCAACTCGCCTTCAACGAGCAGGTGTCTCATGAGCTAAAATATTTGTCCAAGAAAATTGACCTCACCCAGGCGGATGTGGACGAGGCTCGCAAGTCAACACCGGTCACCGATCCAGAAGCGATGGCCGCCGCGAGCACGCTCTCTGCCTCCGGGGTCACGGCGACCATGGGATCCTCCACCTAGGTGCCACTGATGTCTACTACACAACCTTCTTCTTGTAGACTTTGTTGGGCCTCCAAGTGCAGAGGTTTGTAGGACAGTAGCAAATTTCCCTCAAGTGGATGACCTAAGGTTTATCAATCTGTGGGAGGCGTAGGATGAAGATGGTCTCTCTCAAACAACCCTGCAACCAAGTAACAAAGAGTCTCTTGTGTCCCCAACAGCCCCAATACAATGGTAAATTGTATAGGTGCACTAGTTCGGCAAAGAGATGGTGATACAAGTGCAATATGGATGGTAGATATAGGTTTTTGTAATCTGAAAATATAAAAACAGCAAGGTAACTAATGATAAAAGTGCGCGAAAACGGTATTGCAATGCATTGAAACAAGGCCTAGGGTTCATACTTTCACTAGTGAAAATTCTCTTAACAATAATAACATAATTGGATCATATAACTGTCCCTCAACATGCAACAAAGAGTCACTCCAAAGTCACTAATAGCGCAGAACAAACGAAGACATTATTGTAGGGTACGAAACCACCTCAAAGTTATCCTTTCTGATCGATCTATTCAAGAGTCCGTAGTAAAATAACACGAAGCTATTCTTTCTGTTCGATCTATCCTAGAGTTCGTACTAGAATAACACCTTAAGACACAAACAAACCAAAACACTAATGTCACCTAGATACTCCAATGTCACCTCAAGTATCTGTGGGTATGATTATACGATATGCATCACACAATCTCATATTCATCTATTCAACAAACACAAAGAACTTCAAAGAGTGCCCCAAAGTTTCTACCGGTGAGTCAAGACGAAAACGTGTGCCAACCCCTATGCATAAGTTCACAAGGTCACGGAACTCGCAAGTTGATGACCAAAACATACATCAAGTTGATCATGTGAATATCCCATTATCACCACAGATAAGCACATGCAATACATACATCAAGTGTTCTCAAATCCTTAAAGACTCAATCTGATAACATAACTTCAAAGGGAAAACTCAATCCATTACAAGAGAGTAGAGGGGGAGAAACATCATAAGATCCAACTATAATAGCAAAGCTCGCGATACATCAAGATCGTGCTGAATCAAGAACACGAGAGAGAGAGAGAGAGATCAAACACATAGCTATTGGTACATACCCTTAGCTCTGAGGGTGAACTACTCCCTCCTCGTCATGGAGAGTGCTGGGATGATGAAGATGGCCACTGGTGATGGATCCCCCCTCCGGCAGGGTGCCGGAACGGGTCTAGATAAGTTTTCGGTGGCTACAGAGGCTTGCGGCCGCGGAACTCCCAATCTAGGTTTCTTTTGGGGGGTATCTGTATTTATAGGCATTTTTTGCGTCGATCTCACATCAAGGGGTCTCCGAGTCGTCCATGAGATAGGGGGGCGAGCCCAGGGGTTAGGGCGCGCCCTCCACCCTCGTGGATGGCTCGGGACTCTTCTAGCCCAACTCTTTTACTTCGGGGGCTTCTTTTCGTCCATAAAGAATCATCAAAAATTGGCACGTCAATTGGACTCCGTTTGGTATTCCTTTTCTGTAAAACTCAAAACAAGGAAAAATAGAAACTGGCACTGGGCTCTAGGTCAATAGGTTAGTCCCAAAAATCATATGAAATAGCATATAAATGCATATAAAACATCCTAGGTGGATAATATAATAGCATGGAACAATAAAAAATTATAGATACGTTGGAGACGTATCAGCCACCTCCGCCACTAGTCACCGATCCGCCCCAAGTACCACCCCTCCGCCCGTTCGCCCCACGCCGCCACTACTGCTCTACAATGAGGGCGCGGCCCAGCTGCCCTTCGCCTATATGGTGAACCACGGCCCGCCTCTGCTTCCCTCGCGCATGCCAAACGATAGAGCAGGGCTGCACCAGCGAGTACACTTTCAAACCTCCGAAACATGAATTTCCGCGGTTCGATGGCGATGCACCGTGGGTTTGGCTAGAGCATTGTACCTGATACGTCGAGTTGTATCAAGTGCCGCAGCACAACTGGGTCACCACAGGTTCGCCATACATGGAGGGGCTTGCAGCGGTGTGGTTGCTGGCATTCTGTGAGACACATCCAAGGACTTCGAGGTCCAAATGCATCATTTCATGCAGTTGCGGCAGACAGGAACAGTGCAAGAGTATCACAAACAGTTCGAAACATCCATGTACCATCTCATGTCACTCAACCCATTGCTGAGCCCCAAATTTCTCGTCTCCTAATTTCTGCTTGGGTTGTAGGACGAACTCCGGTTGGGTATCCGGCTATAGTCACCAACCGGAGGTGTTCGCCAGAATTCAAGAAGAGGAACTAGAGAAACAATGAGTACCACGCCACCGCACTACACCAGGGGGCCATCCACAATCAACCTCGTCGACTCCTATACCAGTTTGCGCCAGTCTGCCACCACGACTCGATGGTAATGATTACGGCAGAGAGCGGAAGTTACGGCATTTCAGGTGTGCCAATGGCCTCTGTTTCCGTTGTGGTGACAAATATAGTCGAGAACATCAGTGCAAGCGCACCAGTCAAGTTCTTATGATTGAGGTCGGCGACTATGGGGAAATCCTCTCGGATGACATGGTGCACGCACTTCAGTTGCTCGATACCCTAGTAGCCCAGGAGCCAAAATGTTGCACACTCTCGCAGCATGCCCTATCTGGTGACGAGGCCCCATCCACAATGCGTATGTGCGCCCAGGTTGGCGATCAAGTTATGCTCTTACTAGTGGACTCGAGGAGCACCCATAGTTTCATCAGTCAGGTGTTTGCTACTCGTCTGTCTGTCCCCACAGAAGCACTGCCGCCCGTATTCATGCGCGCGGACAACGACCAGTATATGCGCCGCAACTCCATGGCAAGGCAACTAGATTGGCATGGAGACACCTTTCACACCAATCTGCGAGTGCTCTAGCTGAGTGCATACGATGGGGTATTAGGCATGGATTGTGTAACATCCCAAATTTTCAATTTGGAATGTTATACAATAGATCATCATTGCATATCATATTTATTTGCTTTTTGGTCGATCCTAGAAATTCTACGCAACTCAAGGACCCTCGGAGAGAGTTGGGGATATCGTTATTTTCATATTTGAGTTTTCTCAAATTTTGAAAATAGGATCATTTGATTTTATTCATTTTTATCTTCAATTATTTCTATTATCAAAATATGAGAGAGGGAATAAAATGATTTTCCCAAAATAGATAAATATTAAGGATTTAATAAAAAATCAAATAAGAGTTTACTTTGGTTTTATTTGCTATTTTATTTGAATTTTTTAAAAATGCATGTTTTTAAAAATTGCATTTAGGCCCCAAATAAATGTTCATCCTATGCGGCTTGATTTTAGAAGCCGGGAAACAATTATTTCGGGATTTTTGGAGTCCGTTTAGTATTTCTTTTGTTTTTTCTGTGCGTAATTATTAAAAAACGAACCGACCTTAGGCCGTGTCCGACCAGGACTCCGCCTGGCCGGGGCTTTATATAGCGCGACCCCGGGCCGAACCAGCCCAAAGCCGCCGCCGCCACTACCGGAATCCGCCGCCGCCGGCGAGGTCAAAGCCGCCGCTGCCGCCGGTTTTTCTCAAAAAACCGTTCGGTTTATTTTTGGTTTTTTATTCGTTTTATTAGATAGATCGGTTTTTTTCGGTTTAGTTAGTTAGCGAGCGTTCACTCGTTCGTTCGTTTAAACGAACGCGTTCATCGTTTAGATCCAGATAACAAGCTTTCGTTCGTTAATCTGTTCGTCATTTTTCTTTTTCTCGGATTAAATCCGCGATTTTTCTGATCGCGATTTCTGATCCGATTTTCGTTTTAGTATAACTTTTCACTCATTTATCGGAATCAGGCGATTCAAGCGCCTGGAGTTTCATCTCGAAACCCTCTTTCCATTTAACCAACTCAAACAAGTTTTTGCCTCTCTAAAATTTGACCTAGATCCAGATTTGTAAATGAAGCTTGTTTCTTTTGCCGTTTGTCTTTCGTTGCTTCGTTCGATTTGATTCTTTTTGCCAACCGGAGTTCTTAAGTTGAACTTTCTGGTTAGATCTCTTATTTGAGTTTTACCTGTGCATTAGTTGAGTACTTATTGTATGATTGTTTGTTTGCGATAGAGTACCCGGAGTGCGCCGCTTGCTACTTCGAATCGCTAGGTTTTGCGGATCATCAGCAAGGCAAGTAACACTTTGATCATACTTCCTATTACCTAGTTTTATTGCATTAGATCAACCCTCACACATTGCATGATTAGGATCTAATTAAATTGTGGGTTTTGGGAAGTAGATGAGGTAGTACCTATTACCTGTTTCATCATCACACTTTGGGAGTTACTTCTATGTTTGCTTATTATGCCATGTTATGCTAGTAGACGTGGATTAGGTGAGTGTATCCATGACAGATGTGAGATTGTTAAATTAATGGTTTATCTAAGGTGGCAACTTAAATACACATCTAGGTGGATTGAGGCACCTGGGTATTCCAGCGATTGCCTGTTTTTCTTTTGGACCGCCACCTAGGCTCAAAGGGATCATGAGATTATTCATACTAGAAACTTCCGTGTGCAGCCACAAGCTACTATGGGCTCTAGCATAGTTGACTAAGTTGTGCGAACTCTTATAGTGGTAGACTAGTAGATGTAAGGGAAAGTAGGTGTAACGGTCTACCCGATCATAAGGTTCTAGCGCTTCTGAAAGACTATGTCTCGGTCATCCGTTTCTCAAACATCATGTAGTGCGAGAATCCCAATGGAGGAGATCGAGTCTTGTGGGGAAAAGTGCGCAAACCTCTACAGAGTGTATAAACTAATCATGGTTAGTCGTGTCCCCGGTTATGGACATCTTGAGTATCTAGTACTTGGATTATCATGTGAATCTCAGCATGTTACTCTAATTAATTTTGTTGGGTTTTAATGATAATGTTTAATTGGGACTGAGAGGGTGTCTACACTCTCAATGTTTAACAACCACCATGGTAGTTAAATAAAATGTATTCCTTTGCAGTAGGGAAAAAATGGCTTTACGCAAAAACTGTAACCATAGAGCTTTCCACCAGCCAAATATGCATATAGTATAGTCTTATTCTTTCATTGCTCTCTATGTGTTACATTGCCAGCATATTCCATGTGCTGACCCGTTTCGGGCTGCAACGTTCATGTTGCAGACTTTTCAGACGACGAGTAAGGTGCCTTTAGGTCATGGTTCTATACTCAGTGATGTCGTTGGAGTTGATGGACTCACTTATCTTCCAAGCCTTCCGATGTTATCGTTATTAGATGGCCTTAAGCCATATTTATTGTAATAAGTTCTCTTTTGAGACACTTGATGTAATAAGTGTGTGATTGCTACTCTGTTATAAATCCTTCAAGTGATGTGTGGTGTCAGCATTACTGATCAAGGGATGACACCGGAGCACAGTGATTGGACCGTTTGAGGTCTGGTCACTACAAGATGGTGTCAGAGCACATGCTGACTGTAGGACACAACCACTAAGCTAAAGCCCTAGATCACTACTCACTCTTCTCATTCTGACTCCTCATCTTTTCTACTCTTTTAGGATGGCGGATGCAAGGAACAAGTTCACACAACCGGATGAAGATACACCCTTTGGACGTCACTTGAAGGAAGTCACTAGATACCTGAACATAGGAGTACCAAGCTTCACCGGAACCTACAACACCACTTCACCTGAAGAGGAGCGCTGGATGATTCAAGTTCAAGTTCCAGGAAGGACGTTCATGCCAGTCACTGAGCCCATAGAGTTTTCCTTTGATGCACCAACCTGGAGTCTAGGAAAGAGCATGGCAGCTCACATCGCCATGGGATGCATTGGAGAAGTTTACCGCAATGATCTCAAGGATACTATCTACCAGATTTGTGGGTGCCGAGATGAGCAATGGGAGATGATCAGCACCAGGAAGGACAAATCAATTGCAGCTTTTATCCATGAGTTAAACCAGCACATTCGATGTCAGGAGAACCAGATGTACGCATACATGATAGATCTGAAGAAGGCGAGGAAAAGAATCACGGAACTAGAGGAAGAACTCAAGGCTACACGTGAAGATTATGAAGAGGAAATCAAAGTATTAGTGGACAAGAATGACGATCTGATCAAGAAGATCGTAATATTCATGGGAGGCCCTACACCATTAGAAGAAGACGATGAACCCAAGGAGATTCGCCCGAAAGACTACATCTTCATCGACGACACCGACTCGGATCCAGATGATAGCGATGATGACTATGTTGATGAAGCTGGAGCAGATATCATGGAGTCTGCAACTGAAGAATATTTCTAGTAGACCACCCCATCAGTAGTAGTAGTCCACCATGTAAATATAGTAGTCCGAGAACTTTTGCGATAGTTAGATCGATTGTATGCCCTTGTTTGATTGAATGAAGTGAATTGTTTGCTTTTGCCTCATGTGCATATGGGTAGTGTTTTCTCTCTAGACCCCTCTCTATTCTTAAATATCATCATTTCTAAACCCTCAGATGCCTCCGAGACGTGACCCCGGATTTACCTTCCCACCGGAGCTCACTCAGTTGATCCAGCAGCAGAACACGTTGATGCAATTGCTAGTCCAGAATCAGAATCAGGGAAACAACAACAACCCACCACCACCTGTTGATCACTTAGCCCATTTTCTTAGGCTGAATCCGCCGGTGTTTTCCAGTAGCACCGAGCCTATAGTAGCTGATGATTGGCTCCGCAAGACAGCAAGGGAGTTGACCACAGCAGGATGCATAGATGCGGAAAAGGTGAAGTTTGCCGCACATCAGCTTGACGGACCCGCAGCATCATGGTGGGAGAAATTCACACCCACTTTCCCTATCGACACTATCACATGGGACCAGTTTTAGCAGGCTTTCTGTACTGCCCATGTTTCAGCAGGATCTATGGCCATGAAGAAGCGTGAGTTTCGCAACTTGCACCAAGGAGGACGGACAGTTGACCAGTATGTGGAGGACTTTAGTAAGCTAGCACGTTATGCTCCAAATGACGTTGCTATGGATGTAGCTAAGCAGGAGAAGTTTCTGGAGGACTGAATGATGAGTTGAGCATGCAGTTGATGGTAGCAACCTTCAACAACTACCAGGAGTTGGTAGATCGTGCTCTTATGATTGAAGGGAAGCAGCAGCAGATTGAGAATCGCAGGAGGAAGTATGGATAAGGGAAGTACAATTCAGGAGCTCAGCAGAAGCCACGTTTTTCCCCTAGACCGGGAGGACATTTTCAGCATACCCATGGAGGAGGTAGCTCGCACAATCATAACGGCCCTAAGAATGGTAATGGAAATGGAGGAAGCAATGGTCAGAACCGTACCAACCCATCAACCCCAGCCAAAAGAGACCTGAGCCAAGTCACTTGCTTTAAGTGTCAGAAGACCGGACATTATGCCAATGAATGTCCTGAATCTCAGAATGGAAATGGCAATGGAAGCTCTGGGAAGAAGCCGAACCCTTTCAACAGGGGACAGGTGAACCACGTTAACGTGGAGGAGGTTGACGAGCAGCCCGATGCAGTAATCGGTAAGTTTTTGGCTAAGTCTTTACTGCACTCGTTCTTTTTGATACCGGTGCATCGCGTTCATACATATCAAGGGGATTTGTGGATAAGTATGAATTGCCAACCCAAGCCCTTAGGTCACCCATGTTAGTAACCTCACCTGGAGCAGAATATATGGCTAGTCTATGGTGTGATCGGTTACCATTGAGGATTGGTAACTACGTATTTCCCTCAGACCTAATAGTATTGGAATCTCAAGGATTGGATGTGATATTAGGCATGGATTGGTTATCGAAGTATGAAGGGAATATTGACTGCGCTAGTAAGTCAATTTTGCTTACAACGCCAGAAGGAAGAAGGATCAAGTATGTATCCCGGCATGTGCCTAAAAGGACTCAAGTAAATTCCCTAACAGGAGTTGTGTAGGAGGAAGTACCAGTAGTGAAGGATTTCCCTAATGTATTTCTAGAGGAGTTGCCAGGCATGCCACCAGATAGAGATATTGAGTTTTTGATTGAGCTTTTGCCAGGCACGGGGCCAATATCTAAGAGACCATACAGGATGCCCATAAAGGATTTGGAGGAGATTAAGAAGCAGATTAAGGAGTTACTTGATAAGGGATATATTCGCCCAAGTTCTTCACCTTGGGGATCGCCGGTACTTCTAGTGGAGAAGAAGGATGGAGTGTTAAGGATGGTTGTTGATTATCGAGGATTGAATGAAGTAACCATCAAGAACAAGTACCCACTACCGATGATCAATGATCTGTTTGATCGATTGCAAGGAGCTAAGGTATTTTCCAAGATCGATCTGCGATCAGGATACCACCAGTTGAAGATTCGAGAACAGGATATACCTAAGACAACTTTTACTACCAGGTATGGGCTGTACGAGTACACCGTTATGTCATTTGGACTGACTAACGCACCTGCATAATTTTATGAACATGATGAACAAGGTGTTTATGGAGTTTTTGGATAAGTTCGTCGTAGTGTTCATTGATGATATCCTGGTTTACTCGAAAAATGAAGAGGAGCATAAGGAGCATTTGCGTTTGGTACTGGGTAAGCTCAGAGAACATCAGTTATATGCCAAATTTAGCAAATGTGAGTTTTGGTTAAAGGAAGTTGGATTTCTCGAACACGTTATATCCGGAGAAGGTATAGTAGTAGATCCCACCAAGGTTGACACTGTGACAAATTGGGAAGCGCCAACAACAGTTGGAGAGATCCGGAGTTTTCTTGGATTTGTAGGATACTACCGGAGATTTATTGAAAATTTCTCGAAGATTGCGAAGCCTATGACGGAGTTGTTGAAGAAGGATACCAAGTTCATATGGACCGAGGAATGTGAGGCCAGTTTCCAGGAGTTGAAGAAACGTTTGGTTACATCACCAGTGTTGATTTTGCCAGATCAGACCAAGGATTATGAGGTGTATTGCGACGCTTCATGTCAAGGACTTGGAGCAGTACTTATGTAGGAAGGAAGAGTTGTTTCCTATGCCTCACGACAGCTTAAGCCTCATGAGTTGAATTATGCCACTCATGATTTGGAGTTAGCAGCCGTAGTGCATGCGTTGAAGACTTGGAGACATTTTCTCATTGGAAACCATTGTGAGGTGTACATGGATCACAAGAGTTTGAAGTATATTTTCATGCAAAAAGAGTTAAATCTCAGGCAAAGGAGATGGTTGGAGCTCATCAAGGATTATGATATGAGATTGCATTTTCACCCCGGAAAGGCTAACGTAGTAGCCGATGCGCTGAGCCGTAAAAGTCATGTTAACACCCAAATGATGGGAGATTTACCAAGGGAGTTAGCCGAAAATCTTCGTGAGCTATGTTTGGACATAGTCCCGAGAGGCTATGTAGCAGCATTGGAGATTCAGTCTACTTTGATGGATAAGATCAGAGAAGCTCAAAGGACTGACAAGGAGGTTGCTTCTATTAAGGAGAAAATGAGCAAAGGAAAAGCTAAAGGATTTCGTGAGGATGAGAACGATACCTTATGGTTTGAAGACCGTGTTTATGTGCCTAATGACCGGGAGATCAGGAAGTTAATTCTGCAAGAGGCCCATAATTCACCATATTCGATTCACCCAGGAAATACCAAGATGTATTTGGATTTGAAGGATACTTTCTAGTGGACCGGAATGAAGAAGGATATTGCAGAATATGTAGCTGTTTGTGATGTATGTTAGAGAGTAAAGGCAGAGCATCAGAAGCCAGCGGGATTGCTACAGCCATTGTCGATACCCGAATGGAAGTGGGATAAGTTAGGCATGGATTTTATTACAGGATTGCCCAGAACTCGTTCAGGCTATGACTCGATATGGGTTGTAGTCGATCGTTTGACAAAGGTAGCCCATTTCATTCCAGTGAAGACTACCTATACTAGTGCCAAGTTGGCAAAGATATACATGACCAGGATCGTATGTCTGCATGGAGTTCCAAGGAGCATTGTATCAGATAGAGGAACCCAGTTTACCTCAAAGTTCTGGAATCAGTTGCATGAAACTTTCGGTACTAGGCTAGAGTTCAGTATAGCTTTCCACCCGCAGACAGATGGACAGACCGAGAGAGTCAATCAGATTTTGGAGGATATGCTGAGAGCTTGTGCGCTAGATTATGGATCTAGTTGGGATGAGAATTTGCCATACGCAGAGTTCTCTTACAACAACAGTTATCAATCCAGTTTGAAAATGGCCCCTTTCGAAGCCTTCTATAGAAGGAAGTGCAGGACCCCATTGTTGTGGGATGAAGTTGGAGACCGTCAGTTGTTTGGACCGGATCTGATTAAGGAGTCTGAACAGAAGGTAAAATTGATTCGCGATAGGCTCAAGGTAGCCCAGTCCAGGCAGAAGAGCTATGCAGATTCTAAACGCAAGGAGACAGTTTACGAAGTCAGAGACCGAGTATATCTTCGAGTATCTCCACTTCGAGGAGTTAAGCGCTTTGCAGTTAAGGGAAAGTTAGTGCCACGTTTTGTAGGACCATACAAGGTTTTGGAGCGTATGGGAGAAGTAGCCTATAAGTTGGAATTGCCCGAAGGATTGTCAGGAGTTCACGATGTATTCCATGTTTCCCAGTTGAAGAAGTGCCACACAGAGATGGCTGAAATACCGCTGAGAGACACAGTGCCGTTGGAAGCGATTTAGTTGGACAGTGATTTGACCTATGAGGTGAAACCAGTCAAGATTCTTGAGTATGCCAGCCGAGTCACCCGCAACAAGGTTATCAAGTTTTACAAAGTTCAGTGGAACCACCACACGGAGGATGAAGCCACCTGGGAGCGAGAGGAAGATCTACTGAAGGACCACCCTCACCTATTTTCTAGCCAACCCGAATCTCGAGGGCGAGATTCAAATAAGGGGGGTAGGTTTGTAATATCCCAAATTTTCAATTTGGAATGTTATACAATAGATCATCATTGCATATCATATTTATTTGCATTTTGGTTGATCCTAGAAATTCTACGCAACTCAAGGACCCTCGGAGAGAGTTGGGGATTTCGTTATTTTCATATTTGAGTTTCTCAAATTTTGAAAATAGGATCATTTGATTTTATTTATTTTTATCTTCAATTATTTCTATTATCAAAATATGAGAGAGGGAATAAAATGACTTTCCCAAAATAGAGAAATATTGAGGATTTAATAAAAAAATCAAATAAGATTTTACTTTGGTTTAATTTGCTATTTTATTTGAATTTAGGATAAATGCGCGTTTTTCAAAATTGCATTTAGGCCCCAAATAAATGTTCATCCTGTGCGGCTTGATTTTAGAAGCCGTGGAAAATTTATTTTGGGATTTTTGGAGTCCGTTTAGTATTTATTTTGTTTTTTTCTGAGCGTAATTATATTAAAAAAACCGAACCGACCTTGGGCCGTGTCCGGCCAGGACTCCGCCTGGCCGGGGTTTATATAGCGCGACCCCGGGCCGAACCAGCCCAAAGCCGCCGCCGCCCCAAACCCTAAGCCGCCTGCAGCCGCTGCCGCCGCCGGAATCCGCCGCCGCCGACGAGGTCAAAGCCGTCGCTGCCACCGGTTTTTCTCAAAAAACCGTTCGGTTTATTTTCGGTTTTTTATTCATTTTTTAGATAGATCGGTTTTTTTCGGTTTAGTTAGTTAGCGAGCGTTCGCTCGTTCATTCATTTTAACGAATGTGTTCATCGTTTAGATCCAGATAATGAACGTTCGTTCGTTAATCTGTTCGTCGTTTTTCTTTTTCTCAGATTAAATCCGCGATTTTTTCTGATCGCGATTTCTGATCCGATTTCCGTTTTAGTATAACTTTTCGCTCGTTTATCGGAATCAGGCGATTGAAGCGCCTGGAGTTTCGTCTCGAAACCCTCTTTCCGTTTAACCAACTCAAACAAGTTTTTGCCTCTGTAAAATTTACCTAGATCCAGATTAGTAAACGAAGCTTGTTTGTTTTGTCGTTTGTCTTTTGTTGCTTCGTTCGATTTGATTCTTTTTGCCAACCGGAGTTCTTAAGTTGAACTTTCTGGTTAGATTTCTTATTTGAGTTTTACCTATGCATTAGTTGAGTACTTATTGTATTCTTGTTTGTTTGCGATAGAGTGCTCAGAGTGCACCGCTTGCTACTTCGAATCGCTAGGTTTTGCGGATCATCAGCAAGGCAAGTAACACTTTGATCATACTTCCTATTACCCAGTTTTATTGCATTAGATCAACCCTCACACATTGCATGATTAGGATCTAATTAAATTGTGTGTTTTGGGAAGTAGATGAGGTAGTACCTATTACCTGTTTCATTATCACACTTTGGGAGTTACTTCTACGTTTGCTTATTATGCCATGCTATGCTAGTAGACATGGATTGGGTGAGTGTATCCATGATAGATGTGAGATTGTTAAATTAATGGTTTATCTAAGGTGGCAACTTAAATACACATCTGGGTGGATTGAGGCACCTGGGTATTCCAGCAATTGCCTGTTTTTCTTTTGGACCGCCACCCAGCCTCAAAGGGATCATGAGATTATTCATACTAGAAACTTCTGTGTGCAGCCACAAGCAACAATGGGCTCTAGTATAGTTGACTAAGTTGTGCGAACTCTTATAGTGGTAGACTAGCAGATGTAGGGGAAAGTAGGTGTGACGGTCTACCCGATCGTAAGGTGCTAGCGCTTCTGAAAGACTATGTCTCGGTCATCCGTTTCTCAAACATCATGTAGTGCGAGAATCCCAACGGAGGAGATCGAGTCTTGTGGGGAAAAGTGCGCAAACCTCTGCAGAGTGTATAAACTAATCATGGTTAGTCGTGTCCCCGGTTATGGACATCTTGAGTATCTAGTACTTGGATTATCATGTGAATCTCAGCATGTTACTCTAATTAATTTTGTTGGGTTTTAATGATGATGTTTAATTGGGATTGAGAGGGTGTCTACACTCTCAATGTTTAACAACCACCATGGTAGTTAAATAAAATGTATTCCTTTGAAGTAGGAAAAAATTGGCTTTACGCAAAAACTGTAACCATAGAGCTTTCCACCAGGCAAATATGCATATAGTATAGCCTTATTCTTTGATTGCTCTCTATGTGTTACATTGCCAGCATATTCCATGTGCTGACCTGTTTCGGGCTGCAACGTTCATGTTGCAGACTTTTCAGACGACGAGTAAGGTGCCTTTAGGTCGTGGTTCTATACTCAGTGATGCCGTTGGAGTTGATGGACTCACTTATCTTCCAAGCCTTCCGCTGTTATCGTTATTAGATGGCCTTAAGCCATATTCATTGTAATAAGTTCAATTTTGAGACACTCGATGTAATAGGTGCGTGATTGCTACTCTGTTATAAATCCTTCAAGTACTGTGTGGTGTCAGCATTACTGATCCAGGGATGACACCGGAGCACAGAGATTGGATTGTTTGAGGTCTGGTCGCTACAGATTGGCTAGCAGCGCATCGCCCCATGACCTGTCACTGGCTTGAGAAAACAATCTCGTTTCAGGCTGAAGGGAAGTGGGTGAACTTGTAGGGGATCAAACCTTTTGATCTCCCTTGCTTATCGGAACTGTATGCTTACAAATTGCATTGGATGGAGGTCGCCAATGATATATGGACCACAAAACTCGTTGATGTCTGCTAGAACTAAGTCGGTATTTCCCCAAAGAGGAAGGGATGATGCAGCACAGCAACGGTAGGTATTTCCATTGGTGATGGGACCAAGGTTATCGAACCAGTAGGAGAACCAAGCAACACTACGTAAACAGCACCTGCACACAAATAACAAATACTCGCAACCCGACGTGTTAAAGGGGTTGGCAATCCCTTTCGAGTAACCGCGCCATAAATTGGCAAACGGACGTGAGAGAGTTGTAATAAGTTGATAGATCGAACACGGGATAAATTAAATTGCAGCAAGTTATTTTTGTATTTTTGGGTTTAATAGATCTGAAAATAAAAGGCAAATAAAATAGATCGCAAAGTGATAACCCACAAGTATAGGGGATTGCAACAGTTTTCGAGGGTAGAGTATTCAACCCAAATTTATTGATTTGACACAAGGGGAGCCAAAGAATATATTCTCAAGTATTAACAGTTGAGTTGTCAATTCAACCGCACCTAACAGACTTAATATCTATAGCAAAGTATTTAGTAGCAAAGTAATATGGAAGTAACGGTGGGAGTGGCAAAAGTAATAGTATTTGTTTTGTAGTGATTGTAACAGTAGCAACGGTAAAGTAACTAAGCAAAGATCAATATGTGAAAAGCTTGTAGGCAATGGATCAATGATGGATAATTATGTCGGGTGCGATTCCTCATGCAACAATTATAACATAGGGTGACACAGAACTAGCTCCAGTTCATCAATGTAATGTAGGTATGTATTCTGAATATAGTCATACGTGCTTATGGAAAAGAACTTGCATGACATCATTTGTCCTACCCTCCCGTGGCAGCAGGGTCCTATTGGAAACTAAGCGATATTAAGGCCTCCTTTTAATAGAGTACCGAAACAAATCATTAACACTTAGAGAATACATGAACTCCTCAAACTATAGTCATCACCGGGAGTGGTCCCGATTATTGTCACTTCGGGGTTACCAGATCATAACACATAGTAGGTGACTATTGACTTGCAAAATAGGATCAAGAACTCACATATATTCATGAAAACATAATAGGTTCAGATCTGAAATCATGGCACTCGGGCCCTAGTGACAAGCATTAAGCATAGCAAAGTCATAGCAACATCAATCTATGAACATAATGGATACTAGGGATCAAACCCTAACAAAACTAACTCGATTACATGATAAATCTCATCCAACCCATCATCATCCAGCAAGCCTACGATGGAATTACTCACGCACAGCGGTGAGCATCATGAAATTGGTGATGGAGGAAGGTTGATGATGACGATGGCGACGGATTCCCCTCTCCGGAGCCCCGAACGAACCCCAGATTAGCCCTCTCGAGAGAGATTAGGTCTTGGCGGCGGCTCCATATCGTAAAACGCGATGAATCCTTCTCCTTGATTTTTTTTCTCCCCGAACATGAATATATAGAGTTGGAGTTGAGGTCGGTGGAGCCTCAGGGGGTCCACGAGACAGGGGGCGCGCCCTAGGGGGTGGGCATGCCCCCTACCCTCGTGGACAGGGTGCGGGCCCCCTGATGTTGATTCTTTCACCAGTATTTTTTATAAATTCCAAAAATATTGTCCGTGAAGTTTCAGGTCATTCCGAAAACTTTTATTTCTGCACAAAAATAACACCATGGCAATTCTGCTGAAAACAACGTTAGTCCGGGTTAGTTCCATTCAAATCATGCAAGTTAGAGTCCAAAACAAGGTCAAAAGTGTTTGGAAAAGTAGATACGATGGAGACGTATCAACTCCCCCAAGCTTAAACCTTTGCTTGTCCTCAAGCAATTCAGTTGATAAACTGAAAAAAGTAGATACGATGGAGACGTATCAACTCCCCCAAGCTTAAACCTTTGCTTGTCCTCAAGCAATTCAGTTGATAAACTGAAAGGGATAAAGAAAAACTTTTACAAACTCTGTTTGATCTTGATGTTTTCAATATGTAAAGCCGGCATTCAAGTTTTCAGCAAAGATTATGAACTAACCATATTCACAATAACATTTAGGTCTCATGTTTACTCATATCAATGGCATAATCAACTAGCGAGCAATAATAGTAAATCTCGGATGACAACACTTTCTCAAAACAATCATAATATGATATAACAAGATGGTATCTCGCTAGCCCTTTCTGAGACCGCAAAACATAAATGCAGAGCACCTCTGAAGTTCAAGGACTGACTAAACATTGTAATTCATGGTAAAAGAGATCCAGTCACAGGTCATACTCAATGTAAACTAATAGTAATGCATGCAAATGACAGCGGTGCTCTCCAACTAGTGCTTTTTAATAAGAGGATGATGACTCAACATAAAAGTAAATAGATAGGCCCTTCATAGAGGGAAGCAGGGATTTGTAGAGGTGCTAGAGCTCGATTTTTGAAACAGAGATGAATAATATTTTGAGTGGTATACTTTCATTATCAACATGAAAACCAAGAGATCTCGATATCTTCCATGCTACACACATTATAGGCGCTTCCCAAACAGAATGATAAACTTTATACTCCCCCACCACCAACAAACATCAATCCATGGCTTGTCCGAAACAACGGGTCCCTCCAACTAACAACAATCCTGGGGAAGTTTTGTTTGCAATTATTTTAATTTCAGCATGGGACCGGGCATCCCGGTTACCAGCCATTTTCTCATGAATGAGGAGCGGAGTTCACTCCTCGTGAGAATAACCCACCTAGCATGGAAGATATAGACATTCCTAGTTGATACATGAGCTATTCGAGCATACAAAACAAAATTTCATTTGAAGGTTTAGAGTTTGGCACATACAAATTTACTTGGAACGACAGGTAGATACCGCATATAGGAAGGTATGGTGGACTCATACATAATAAATTTTGGAGTTTATGGAAGTGGATGCACAAGTAGTAATACCGCTTCGCAAAAGTGAAGACTAGAAAGAGACTGGGAAGCGACTAGCTAGAGAGCGACAACAGTCATGAACATGCATTAAAATTAATCATCACTGAGTGCAAGCATGAGTAGGATATAATTCACCATGAACATAAATATCGTGGAGGCTATGTTGATTTTGTTTCAACTACATGTGTGAACATGTGCCAAGTCAAGCCACTCAAATCGTTCAAAGGAGGATACCACCCTATCATACCACATCACAACCATTTTAATAGCATGTTGGCACGCAAGGTAAACAATTATAAACTCCTAGCTAATTAAGCATGGCATGAGCAACTATAATCTCTAATTGTCATTACAAACATGTTTCATTCATAATAGGCTGAATCAGGAACGATGAACTAATCATATTTACAAAAACAAGATAGGTCAAGTTCATACCAGCTTGTCTCATCACAATCAGTCCATCATATATCGTCATTATTGCCTTTCACTTGCACGACCAAATGGTGGGGATAATAGTAATAGTGCACGTGCATTGGACTAAGCTGCAATCTGCAAGCATTCAATACAAGGGAGAAGACAAGGTAATATGGGCTCTTTGCTAGATCAACAATAATTCATATGAGAGCCACTCAACATTTTCATCATGGTATTCTCCTCTCGACCCCCAAAGAAACGAAAAGAGACAAAATTATTTACACGGGAAAGCTCCTAACAAGCAAAAGAAGAACGAGAAATCTTTTTGGGTTTTATTTTAATTACTACTACAAGCATGGGAAGTAAACTAGCTAAAAGCTACAACTATTTCTTTTTGTTTTTATTAAGGTTTTCAAACACACAAGAAGAAGGCTTAAAAAGAAATTAAACTAGCATGGATAGTACAACGAAAAAGTATGAGCACCGACAACTGGAATGAGTGTGTGAACATGAATGTAATGTCGGTGAGAAATACATACTCCCCCAAGCTTAGGCTTTTGGACTGAGTTGCTCTAGGGCCATGGCTCAAAGCTGCCCTCTCCGGTGTACGGAGGAGTGTCCTCTGGGTGCCACTGGTTGGCGATCTCCTCCGAATCCCCCTGATAAACAGACTGTCGATAAGGGTAAGGGGTGGCTCCGGCTCCGGCTCAGGCTCTGGAGCTGGTGTCCGGCTCCAGTATGCATGAACAGCCTCTGGCAAAATGAGGTATGTGCCTGAAAATATGTTAAACAAAGAGGGCGTAGGCAAGGTAATAATCTCATAGTAGTTTTTATCAAATATCAATTTATACTTAAGCATCTTCTTCTTATCCTTAATAATAAAATCATGTGCTACCATACTCTTATAATCTAGAAAAATAGGGGGCAACAACTTTTCCTCTTTCTCATAATGCCTAATAGGTATCCTAAAGTGTGCAGCAAGGCGCGAAGCAAAGATGCCTCCGAAGATGGGACCCTTTGTTCGGTTCAGATTTAATCATTTAGCAACAATAGCGCCTAGACTGAAAGTTCTGTCATGAAACAAAGCATGGCACAAAATAACAATATCAGGAGCAGTAAGATTTCCATTGTTCCCGCGACCAATTAAGCATCTACTAGTAAATATTGCAAAGTAATGTAGAGCAGGAAAATGTATGCTAGTGATTCTTGCATCGGAAACTTTCCTAGTTTCCCCTACAGCAATCATATCAATAAACCCCTCCACATCATTACGATGTGGTTCCTCTATGTTGCCCGCAAAGGGTATCTTACAGACTCGACAAAACTCATATAGTGACATCTCCTTAACCTCATCATATAAGTGAAATTCCACTGAAGGTGGTGATTTCTTAGCATGAAAGTAAAAAAATTGCACGAAAATATTAGTGAGGAGGAGATATTGTTCGCGATGGTCGCGGACGAAGTCGATGAGGCCTGCATTCCCAGCCAAATAATAAAGTCCTCATATATCCCGGCTGCTCTCAAGAACTCATCACAAGGCCATTCGCATGGCCGAACCTCCGTAGTGCGAGGGAGATTATATTTGGGCTTCTTATTCTCTTCACTTTGCTTATCCTTCGAGCTTCGGCTCGAAGAGCCCCTCAACAATCTCTTCATCATTTTCTTTCTCTGAAAAATTCCTGAAATTTTTAGTGACTCAAAATAAAACTGAACCAAACTCAACAAGATTGAAAGCAACTACTCCTACAAGTGCCTAGAGGCCATATCATCCATTAAAACTACTTTTGACCACATAAATTTGGCATACAAGCTCAAGAACAGGGTCACCTAAGCAGCAAAAATTTGCAATAAATAAAGCACTAGAACAAAAACTAATTGGACCATTGGAGGAGTCACATACCGAAGAACAATCCCCCAAAGCAATTTTGTGAATGGGACCTTGAGCAAGGAGATCGAAAATGGCAGCAAAATGAGCTAGAACACGGGTTTGAGCTATGGGAGGATTTTTTCTGGAGGAAGACGAAGTGTGTTGGTGCAAGAATAAGTGGAGGGGGGCCACGCGGGGTCCACGAGGCAGGGGTGCGCCCTGGACCCTCGTGGCCAGGTGGTGTGGCCCCCTCGTGTGTTCTCAGTGCCAATAATTCTTAAATATTCTACAAAAAATCATCCAAAATTTTCAGGACATTTGGAGAACTTTTATTTTCGCGGTATTTTTTATTGCAAGGATAATTCAGAAAACAGACATAAAATACTTTTTTGCTTTATTTAATCTAAATAACAGAAAGTAAAAAGAGGGTACAGAGAGTTGTGCTTTCTAACTTCATCCATCTCATGCTCATCAAAAGGAATCCACTAAAAAGGTTGATCAAGTCTTGTTAACAAACTCTTTTCGAATAACATGAAACTAGAGAATTCTCGAATAACACTAAGTTACCTCAATGGGGATATGCATTTCCCCAGCAATAAGAATATCATATTTCTTCTTGACAGTAGGAAGAGGAAATTCAAAACCTCCAATAGTAATCGTTGAAGTTTTTCCAATAGAATTAATACTGTGGACTTGAGGTTGTTTCCTCGGAAAGTGTAGCGTATGCTCATTACCAATAACATGAAAAGTGACATTGCCTTTGTTGCAATCAATAAAAGCCCCTACAGTATTCAAAAAGGGTCTACCAAGAATAATAGACATACTATCGCCCTCGGGAATATCAAGAATAACAAAGTCCGTTAAAATAGTAACGTTTGCAACCACAACAGGCACATCCTAACAAATATCGACAGGTATAGCAGTTGATTTATCAGCCATTTGCAAAGATATTTCAGTAGGTGTCAACTTATTTCAAATCAAGTCTATGATATAAAGAGAGAGAGAGAGAGAGAGAGAGAGAGAGAGAAAGGCATAACACTAACACCGGCTCCAAGATCACATAAAGCAGTTTTAATATAGTTTCTTTTAATGGAGCATGGTATAGTTGGTACTCCGGGATCTCCTAGTTTCTTTGGTATTCCCCCCTTAAAAGTATAATTAGCAAGCATGGTGGAAATTTTAGCTTCCGGTATCTTTCTTTTATTTGTAGCAATATCTTTCATGTACTTAGCATAAGGATTCATTTTAAGCATATCAATCAAACACATATGCAAAAAGATAGGTCTAATAATTTCAGCAAAGCGCTCAAAATCCTCATCATTCTTTTTCTTGGATGGTTTAGGAGGAAAAGGCATGGGTTTCTGAACCCATGGTTCTCTTTCTTTACTGTGCTTCCTAGCAACGAAGCCTCTCTTGTCATAATGTTGATTCTTTGATTGTGGGTTATCAAGATCAACAGTAGGTTCAATTTCTACATCATTGTTATTGCTAGGTTGAGCATCAACATGAACATCATCATTAACATTATCACTAGGTTCATGTTCATTACCAGATTGTGTTTCAGCATCAGAAATAGAAATATCATTGGGATTCTCAGGTGTGTCAACAACGGGTTCACTAGAATCATGCAAAGTCCTATCTTTTTTCTTTTTCTTCTTCTTAGAAGAACTAGGTGCATCAACATTAGTTCTTTGAGAATCTTGCTCAATTCTCTTAGGGTGGCCTTCCTGATACAAAGGTTCCTGAGTCATTTTACCCCCTCTAGTCACAACTCTAACAGCATTATCATTTTTCTTATTATTTAATTCATTGAGCAAACCATTCTGAGCTTTAAGCAATTGTTCTACTTGAATGGTAACCATAGAAGCATGTTTACTAATAAGTTTAAGTTCACCTTTAACTCTAGACATATAATCACTAAAGTGTTCAATCATATAAGCATTATGTTTCAATTGTCTACCAACATAAGCATTGAAGGTTTCTTGTTTAACAATAAAATTATCAAACTCATCCAAGCATTGGCTAGCAGACTTATTACGAGGAATATCACCTTCATCAAATCTATAGAGATAATTTACCTTTACTACCTATGTCGGGATATCAAGACCATGTATTTCTTCAATAGATGGTAAATTCTTAACATCTTCAGCTTTAATACCCTTTTCTTTCATAGATTTCTTTGCCTCTTGTATATCTTGAGGACAAAGAAATAGAATACCCCTTTTCTTCGGAGTTGGTTCAGGAAGTGTCCAATCATTATCATTACTCAACATATTATTCAATAGCAATTCAGCTTGATCAACAGTTCTTTCCCTGAAAACACAACCAGCGCAACTATAGGTGGTCTCTGGAAGCATCCGTTAGTCCATTATAAAAGATATCAAGTATTTAATTTTTCTTGAGAGGATGATCAGGCAAAGCATTAAGTAATCGTAGAAGCCTCCCCCAAGCTTGTGGGAGACTCTCTTCTTCAATTTGCACAAAATTATATATTTCCCTTAAGGCAGCTTGTTTTTTATGAGCGGGGAAATATTTAGCAGAGAAGTAATAAATCATATCCTGGGGACTACGCACACAACCAGGAGCAAGAGAATTAAACTATATTTTAGCATCACCCTTTAATGAGAATGGAAATAACTTAAGGATATAGTAGTAACGAATTTTCCCCTCATTAGTGAATAGGGTGGCTATATCATTTAGTTTAGTAAGATGTGCCCCAACAATTTAAGATTCATGGCCATAAAAAGGATCAGATTAAACCAAAGTAATTATCTCAGGATCGATAGAGAAATCATAATCTTTATCAGTGATACAAATAGGTGAAGTAGAAAAAGCATGGTCATATTTCATTCTAGCATTCAAGGATTTTTCTTTCAGCTTAGCTAACAATTTCTTAAGATCATATCTATGATTGCAAGCTAAAAAGTCTCTAGTGGTTTCTTCATCCATAACACAACCTTCAGGCACAACAGGCAATTCATATCTAGGGGGAGAATCTTCATCACCACTTTCATCAATATTATCAGTTTCAATAATTTCATTCTCTCTAACCCTAGCAAGTTTTTCATCAAGAAATTCACCTAATGGCACAATATTATCAAGCATAGAAGTAGTTTCATCATAATTATCATGCAAAGCAGAAGTGACATCATCAATAATATGCGACATATCAGAATGAATAGCAGGAGTAGGTGTCGCAAATTTACTCATAACAGAAGGTGAATCAAGTGCAGAGGTAGATGGCAGTTCCTTACCTCCCCTCGTAGTTGAGGGAAAAATCTTGGTTCTTTCATCTTTCAAGTTCCTCATAATGATCAACAGATATAAATCCTAAGTGACTCAAAGAATAGAGCTATGCTCCCTGGTCTGATCATAAACTCAAAGTTCATCAAATCCCAACAAACACACCACAAAAGAGTTACATCATATGGATCTGCAAGAGACCATTGTATTGAGAATCAAATAAGAGAGATGAAGCCATCTAGCTACTTACTACGGACCCGAAGGTCTACAAAGAACTACTCATGCATCATCGGAGAGGCACCAATGGAAGTGGTGAACCCCTTCGTGATGGTGTCTAGATTGGATCTGGAGGTTCTGGACTCTGCGGCGGCTGGAATTGATTTTCGTCGACTCTCCTAGGGTTTTTTGGAATATTGGGGTATTTATAGAGCAAAGAGGCGGTCCGGGGGGCACCGGAGGTGGGCACAACCCACCAGGGCGCCCTGGGCCTCAAGGTGCGCCCTGGTGGGTTATGCTCCCCTTAAAGCACCCCCAGGCGCTTCTTCGACCCATTTGATGTCTTCTGGTCCAAAAAAATCAACAAAAAGTTTTGCTGCGTTTGGACTCTGTTTGATATTGATTACCTGCGATGTAAAAACATGCAAAAAAATAGCAACTAGCACTTGGCACTATGTCACTAGGTTAGTACCAAAAAATGATATAAAATGATTATAAAGCATCCAAGAATGATAATATAACAGCATGGAACAATCAGAAATTATAGATACATTGGAGACGTATCAGCATCCCCAAGCTTAATTCCTGCTCGTCCTCGAGTAGGTAAATGATAAAAACAGAATTTTTGATGTGGAATGTTGCATAACGTGTCATCTCATATTATTTTCTTTATAGCATGGACATTTGGACTTTTATATTATTCAAAGCAACAGTCTAGTTTTGACATGGTGATTTAGATACTCAAGCAAACCAACAAGCAACCATGTCTTTCAAAATATCAACGCTAAAATAAGTTATCCCTAGCCCATCATCACTACAAGAAATATGTCAACTTGCGACCATCACTATTGGTCACTGAAAGATCATTGTTTTTCATTTGCGACCTTTTTGTGACCAAAAACAGAAGGTCAAAAGTTGGTGGTCATAAACTGAAATAACGACCTTCTCTGTGAGAAGGTCGTGGAATTCCACGACCAAAACAAAAGGTCGTTGATCCTGTGACCTTCTGTTTGGTCGCTAGCTCTTTGCCCAGGCCACGTCGGATCCGACGTGGCATGCTGACGTGGCAAAGTTGCGACCAATTGAAAAGGTCGTTGATAAGATTCAGCCCGGTCCGATTCGGTGTTTTACATGGGCCGAGCCCAATAATTCAGCCCATTTATTTTTTTCTTTCAGGTTTGGTCAGCTACATGGGCCAAGCCCACCAGACTTCTATTTTTTTGCCAACAGCCTTCTACAGTCCACATTTTTTTGGGCCTCAGACTTTTTCTAGCCCATTTGTCAGTTTTCTTTGGTTTCTTTTCCATTTTAAAGTAGGTCCCACTAGTCAAATGGGAACCAATTACCACAGGTCAATTCTATATTTGTGCAATTAGATAATTTCATTCAAAAAGAGCCAATAAGGCATAATTTTTCATACAACAGCCAACCAAAGTACACTATAATCCTGTACACGCAAAACTGAGATAGTGCATTACAACAGCCAAGCAAAGTACATAGTACAAATCTGGTATTTGGTTATAAATACAAGTAAATATACACATAACTAGCTCCAGTGAGCTAAAACGCATTCTGGGTGTGGTTTTTCTTCAGGATTCTTCTTCCTACAGCTCATGTACACCCATCTTTTGAAGAATGAAGGCCAGCATCTACAAATAATAAATTATGAAAAGTTAGAAACAAAATCAAGTGAATCCGTGAATACAAAATTCTCATAACGATGAAAATCTGTTGCAGAACTTTAGATTTAACAGGAAACCATGCATATAACATTCTCATAACAGCGAAAACTGAGATATATTTTGCAAACGATAAGTACCAACACAGTGCAAGTTTGGACAGTACAGGCTACCAGTGATTTTCCACTATAGAACATGGCACATGCATCAATTTTTATAGTCAAGAACAAAGAAAACAGTGCTGGAAGAGGCCAAAGAGATGACATACCCTGGGGCGGCCGAAGATGGTGAAATGATGATCTGCTTATTCTTAGACAGCTCTTGTAAAAGAGACGAGACTCCAAAAATGACACTTCGAGGCAATATCTGCTAGCACAGTTAACCAAAAGAATTACAAACAGCGGAGGAAATCATGAATGTGTAAATGCATGAATGGTTCCCACTATCACGATGACTATTAAGGTCAGGATACACGCAGTAGGCATAAGGTCAGCTGACTATTAAGGGCTTTCCCGTAGATTACAAACAATTATGTGCACGAGTCAATTATATTCAAGTAGTGAGATGCTCAACAGCTGGCAGTAACCAGCCAATCAAATTAGTATTGTACAAACACGTACAGACACGGCATTTGAGCTCACACACCAAAGCAGAATCCTATTAAACATCCATCTTTTCTACACCATGGGATTTTCATGTAGCATACTGCATGTTCAAATGTGTTGAACACAACTTAACAAATTGGTAGAAACACACCTTCATTCACATCTTCACCTTTGTTGTTTCCTGATCCTGAAAAACAACATTAAGAACATTTGATTATTCCATCGACCTAGAGAGCTCGTAATACAAAATCAACTCAGTTCCTATGGCACCATCAATAAAATAATCAAATTGTCTTCTTATCATCAGAGTTTCACATGTCTGTGTGTAAGACAAAACGAAGGAATGCATCAAGCCAATTGCATGTTTTTATTTTCTAAACTGCATAGGAAATGATAATTTAATATTTGTGTCAAATGTGAACAGAAATATGGTTAACTTTGGGACACTTGATAAATAATATTAATTAATATTAGCTCTGATGTGCTTTTGTTTGTTAATTGCCATTACACAAAATAGGATATAATGTTTCCTTGGGGCTGAACATACATGTTTGGCCAGGACATAACTGGTCGACTACGAAATAAATAGGGAAACACAAACAAACATGGCCCAATAGGATACCAAGAAACTGGGCATTTTAACCGCTTAAAACCGGTTACGAGTTCGAGAAGAAAATATTAGCAGCGCCATTTCCTAATATAACCGGTGAACCACAATAGCAAGTGTAATAAATGGCGAGTGCTGGCAGTACTGAATATAAAACATGCATGGTCTAATCCAAGACCAGCTGCAGCCACGACATCGATCAACCTTCATTTAGTTGGGAACAACCTTGTAAACTACTCAAATTAAAACATTCTAGAGCAAAAGCTTACTTGAAGGGAAAAGAACTCGGTGTTGAGGTTCTGGGAGTTCAGCAGGATGTGCACCACTTGCAGCCACATGTCAGGGTTATTTTGCAGATCCCGCAGTATCAGATCAGTGGCACTCCTCTAAAACAAAGCAGCCCATTTTCAGTCAACATAAACCACAGTAGTAGTAACACAACGGCAGCACTGCACAACCAGACCCATCTACGATAGCATGCAATCGGTCTCCAGGATGGATAAGTAGAAACAGTTGTTCAGAGAGGAAGCACATTTGACTGAACTACCAATTTTCAAAGTTTGTATAGCATCATGAATAGGCAGTTCTAAATCATATGTTACCACACTAGAATGCTATCTAGAAAGAAAGATATGACTTAGGCAGTGTCCATTACCAACGATCTTGCCAAGGTGCATGGAGATGGAGTTGAGTTGGGCCTTGTTCTCGTAGAGGCGGTTGACCGCCTTCCTTAACTGCATCAGTCCTTGGCCAGCGCCTTCAGGAAGCATCACCAGCAGAGGAAACAAAATCAGTAAGTAAATCAAACGCGGATACAGGTCATCATCCATTGCACTGTCCAGCCCAAATCGATCGATGGCTACTGCAACTAATTCCCCAATGGTTCATGAATAAATAAGCACACACACAGCTTGTCATGCGCCTACAAGCCAAATTTAAAGCCTTCTACTACAATGCAGGACCCAAAAAAACATCACAAATGGTAACTGAAACTGATTCCCGGATATTCGATTAACAAACAAGCATGTATTGTAAGCATCATTTTTTAACTACGCTACATGTCCCTTGGAAATCAACATGTACATACAAGTCGATTTGAAATATTTCTCCCCCAATACAGCACCTAGTAAATTGGTACAGGCACTAGTGAATCAGAAAACAAAATGATGACTGCACCAATGGTAAGCAACTGCAAGCCATCTTCTGTCCCCAAACAGTCTATGGATCAACAAGCATGTAATGAGGTAAACAACAATGCAGCAAGCGAAGGAAGATGAAGCTGCTCCCTCCAACAGGAGGGAAGCCACAGCAGCAATTAGATCTACAGAAATCGTCTACAAATCTATACTAGGGGAGGGCGTTCTCAGCAAACAGCAGGGGGCGAATCAATCCGTCCATCCATAAAAAACTAAGGGACAATGGAAAGGTACAATATGCATCCATAGGGCAAGCAAAGCAGAGCGGATCAGACGGGCGAGGGAAGGGGGCATTTAATACTTACTCTGGTTATTGCGGGCGGTGAAGAGGACGGTGTCGGTGGGGTCGCCGACAAGGCACTCGACGACGCGGGTCTGCCTGGCAGGCTTGTCGAGGACGATGCGGGCGGAGAGGACGCACGCGGTGAGGGTGTGGCCGTGCGTCTCCAGCTGCAGCCTGTCGATGGTGGTGAAGACGAGCTTGCGTAGCTGCATGGCGGGCTTCGCGGCCGCGGCGTCGGAGGCAGCCGCGGGCTGCGTGGGGGAGTGGGGGCGGGGGCGCCGCGATTGATCGCGGGGGAGGGGTTTTGCCGTCGACATCTCGCCGGAACCCTAAACCCTCAACTTCTCCGCCATGGTCGTGGGTGGTGGGAGAGCACCAGTGTGTTGGGGGTCGGGTGAATGTTATACATAGATCATTCATGCATATCATATTTTATTGCATTTTGTTTCGCGATCCTCGAAATTCTAAGCAACTCAAGGACCTTCGGAGAGAGTTGGGGATTTCCCTGTTTTCATATTTGAGTTTTATCAAATATTGAAACGAGAATTTTTGGTTTTAATTATTTTTCTCTCCGAAAATATTTCATATTAAAATATATGAGAGGAGATAATATGACTTCTTCAAAATAAATGAAATATTGGAGGAAAAATATTAAAATCAAATATTTGATTTTATTCGGAGTTTATTGCTATTTTATTTGAATTAGAAAAATTGCACGTTTTTCAAATTTGTATTTTAGGGCCAAGAAAATGTTCATCCTATCCTAGATATTTTATTTAGATGGTGAAAATTTGTTTTGGCATTTTTAGATTTTTATTTTATTTTATAGGATTTTTTTTGTTTTGGTGGAAATATTTAAAAAAAAGAGTTCCCTCCGCCGACTGGGCCGAAGCCCAAGTCAGCCGGCCCACCTCCCTGTGTCGTCTCCTTCTAGGAGAACGGGAGCGCGCCGCCGCCCGCGAGGCCGAGTCCGGCCGGACTCTCCCCCCCTCCCCCCCCCCGCGCGCTGCTTGCCCCCTCGCCCAAGCAAGCACCCCCCTCCTATAAATACCCCGCCCCCGATTCCCGCCACCACCGCCGCACCCCGCCGCAACCGGCACCGCCCGCCTTTGCCGCGTCGCCGCCGCCGAGCGCGGCTGCCACATCGCCCCTTCCACCCGCGCCGCCCCACCTCGCCGGAGGTAAAGCCGCCGTTCGGTTTTTTTTAAAGAACGGATCCAGTTTTTTTGGAAACCCTAAGTTTTTTTAATAGAACGGTTCACCGGTTTTTCTCGGTTTAGTTGTTTAGCGGACGTTTGTCCGTACGTTCATTTTAACGAACGGTGTTCACTCATTAGCTGCAGACAGCGAACGTTCGTTCGTTAGCCTATTCGTCAGTTTTTCTTTTTCTCGGATTTTCCGCGATTATTTTCGATCGCGATTTCTGATCCGATTTTCATTTTAGTTTATCTTTCTGCTCGTTTGTCGGAATCAGGTGATTCAAGGGCCTAGATCTTCGTCTCAAAACCCTCTTTCTGTTTAATCAACTTGAACAAGATTTTGATACTGTAAAATTTGACTTTAGTTCAAAATAGTAAACGGACCTTGTTTCTTTCGCAGTTTGAGTTTCGTTGCCCCGTTTGATTTGATTCTTTTTGCAAACCGGAGCTCTTAAGTTGAACTTTCTGGTTAGATCTACTTATTTGAGATTTACCCGTGTTTCTTTGCTTGATTGCTTATGTATGATATTTTTTGTTTGCGATAGAACACCCGGAGTGCGAAGCGTGCTACTTCGAATCTTTAGGTTTTGCGGATCATCAGCAAGGCAAGTAACACTTTGATCATACCCCATTATCACCCAGTTTTTATGCATTAGCTCCAATCCTCAAACATTGCATGACTAGGATGTGATTAACATGTGGGTTGGGAAGTAGTTAATGAGGTAGAACCTATTGCCATGTTATTATCAAACCCTTGGGAGTTACTTCTACGTATTGCTTACATTGCTATGCTATGCTTGTAGACGTGGTTTGGGTGAGTGAAATCCATGACAGATGTGAGATTGTTAATTAATGGTTCAACTTAAGGTGGCAAGTTGAATACACATCTGGGTGGATTGTTTGTCGGGCACCTGGAGAATCCAGTGTTGTCCTAGGATATCCCGGAGTACCCGTGTGATAATCCTAAGGTACACCACCCAGGCTCAAAGGGAACTGAGATATTTCATGCTAGAAACTTCCGTGTGCAGCCACATGCTATTATGGGCTCTAGCATAGCTGAGTAAGTTCCACGAGCTCTTGAAGAGGTAGATCAGCAGGCAGAGGGATGTAGGTTGGTATGGTCTGCCCGGAGTAAAGAGTAAATGTTTCTGAAAGACTGTGTCTCGGTCATCCGTTTCTCAAACACCCTGTTGTGCGAGAAATCCAACGGAGGAGATCGGGTCTTGTGGGGAAAAGTGCACAAACCTCTGCAGAGTGTACAATCTAATCATGGTTAGCCGTGTCCCCGGTTATGGACAATTCTTGAGTATCTAGTACTTGGATTATCATATGTATCTCATCACTCTAAACTAATATTGTTGGGTTGATAATTACTTTTAATTGGGATTGAGTTGGAGGAACCTTCTCAATGATGTTTCAACTACCATGATAGTTAAATAAAATCTATTCCTTTGTTGTAGGGAAAATTGGCTTTTCGCAAAAACTATAACCATAGAGCTTTCCACCAGCCAAATATGCATGTAGTGATAGCATTATTCTGTTCTTGCTCTACTATGTTATATTGCCAGCATATTCCATGTGCTGGCCCGTTTTTGGGCTGCAACGTATTATGTTGCAGACTTTTCAGACGAGGAGTAAGGTTCATTAGGTCGTTGCCGTGCAGCTCAGCTATGCCGTTGGAGTTGATGGACTCACTTTATCTTCCAAGCCTTCCGCTGTTATCGTATTATATGGCCTTAAGCCATATTTATTGTAATAAGTTCTCTTTTGAGACAGTCTATGTAATAAGTGTGTGATTGCTACTCTGTTATAAATCCTTCGAGTACTGTGTGTGTCAGCATTACCGATCCAGGGATGACACGGAAGCACAGAGACTTGACCATTTGAGGTTGGGTCGCTACAAGATGGTATCAGAGCACACGCTGAGTGTAGGACACGACCACTAAGCTAAAGCCCTAGATCACTATTCTCTTCTCATTTCTGACTCATCTCCATTTTCTACTCTTTAGGATGGCGGATGCAAGGAACAAGTTTGCACAACCGGATGAAGACGCACCTTTTGGACGACACTTGAAGGAAGTCACTAGGTACCTGAACATAGGAATACCAAGCTTCACCGGGACTTACAACGCCACTTTACCAAAAGAGGAGAAATGGATGATTCAAGTTCAAGTTTCAGGAAGAACATTCACGCCAGTCACTAAGCCCATAGAGTTTTCCTTTGATGCACCAACCTGGAGTCTAGGAAAGAAAATGGCAGCTCACATCACCATGGGACGCATTGGAGAAGTTTACCAAAAGGAGCTGAAGGATACTATCTACTAGATTTGTGGGCGCCGAGATGAGCAATGGGAGATGATCAGCACCAACAAAAGATAAATCAATTGCAGCTTTCATCCAGGAGTTAAACCAGCACATTCGTCGCCGGGAGAACCAGATGTGCGCAAGCAAGATAGATCTAAAGAAGGCGATGACAAGGATCACGGAACTGGAGGAAGAACTCAAGGCTACTCGCGAAGATTATGAGGAAGAAATCGTCATACTGGTGGATAAGAATGCCGACCTGACAATGAAGCTAAGAATATTCATGGGAGACCCCGTGCCAGGAGGAGAAGACGATGAACCCAAGGAGATTCGTCCGGAGGACTACATCATCATCAACCACACCGACTCGGTCCCCGACGATAGCGATGATGACTATGAAGACGAAGCTGGAGCAGACATCATGGAGTCTTTGACCGGTCAATATTTTTAGTAAACCACCACATCAGTAGTAGTATTCCACCATGTATATAGTATAGTCCGAGCACTTCTGTAATGATAGTTAGATTGATTGTATGCCCTTGCTTGATTGATTGAGTGATATGATTATGTTTCTCTCATGTACATCTGGGTAGTGTTTCTCTCATTAGACCTCATTCTATTCTATTCTCCTCCCTCTAAACCCTCAGATGCCTCTGAGACGTGACCCCGGATTTACCTTCCCACCGGAGCTCACTCAGTTGATCCAGCAGCAGAATACCCTGATGCAGTTGTTAGTTCAGAACCAAGGCAACAACAACAACAACCCACCACCACCACCAGTTGATAACTTAGCCCGTTTTCTAAGGTTGCAACCGCCGGTGTTTTCCAGTAGCACCGAGCCCATAGTAGCAGATGATTGGCTCCGCAGGATTGGTGATAGGTCTCCAACGTATCTATAATTTTTGATTGCTCCATGCTATATTATCTACTGTTTTGGACATTATTGGACTTTATTATCCACTTTTATATTATTTTTGGGACTAACCTATTAACCGGAGGCCCAGCCCAGAATTGCTGTTTTTTGCCTGTTTTAGGGTTTCGAAGAAAAGGAATATCAAACGGAGTCCAAACGGAATGAAACCTTCGGGAACATGATTTTCTCATCGAATACAACTCAGGAGACTTGGACCCTACGTCAAGCCACGTAACAGGAGGCCACGAGATAGGGGGCGCACCCCCCCAGGCGGCCCTCCACCCTCGTGGTCCCCCTGTTGCTCCACCGATGTACTTCTTCCTCCTATATATACCCACGTACCCCCAAACGATCAGATACGGAGCCAAAACCCTAATTCCACCGCCGTAACTTTCTGTATCCACGAGATCCCATCTTGGGGCTTGTTCCGGAGCTCCACCGGAGGGGGCATCGATCACGGAGGGCTTCTACATCAACACCATAGCCTCTCCGATGAAGTGTGAGTAGTTTACTTCAGACCTACTGGTCCATAGTTAGTAGCTAGATGGCTTCTTCTCTCTTTTTGAATCTCAATGCAAAGTTCTCCCCCTCTCTTGTGGAGATCTATTCAATGTAATCTTCTTTTTGCGGTGTGTTTGTTGAGACCGATGAATTGTGGGTTTATGATCAAGTCTATCTATGAATAATATTTGAATCTTCTCTGAATTCTTTTACGTATGATTGGTTATCTTTGCAAGTCTCTTTGAATTATCAGTTTGGTTTGGCCTACTAGACTGATCTTTCTTGCAATGGGAGAAGTGCTTAGCTTTGGGTTCAATCTTGCGGTGTCCTTTCCCAGTGACAGTAAGGGCAGCAAGGCACGTATTGTATTGTTGCCATCGAGGTTAACAATATTGGGTTTTCTTCATATTGCATGAGTCTATCCCTCTACATCAGGTCATCTTGCTTAAGGCGTTACTCTGTTTTTAACTTAATACTCTAGATGCATGCTGGATAGCGGTCGATGAGGGGAGTAATAGTAGTAGATGCAGGCAGGAGTCGGTCTACTTGTCTCGGACGTGATGCCTATATACATGATCATACCTAGATATTCTCATAACTATGCTCAATTCTGTCAATTGCTCAACAGTAATTTGTTAACCCACCATAGAATACTTATGCTCTCGAGAGAAGCCACTAGTGAAACCTATGGCCCCCGGGTCTATCTTTATCATATCAATCTCCTACTACTTAGTTATTTACTTTGCTATTTACTTTGCCTTTATTTTACTTTGCATCTTTATCATAAAAATACCAAAAATATTATCTTATCATATCGATCAGATCTCACTCTCGTAAGTGGCCCTATAGGGATTGACAACCCCTATTTGCGTTGGTTGCGAGGATTTATTTGTTTTGTATAGGTGCGAGGGACTCGCGCGTAGCCTCCTACTGGATTGATACCTTGGTTCTCAAAAACTGAGGGAAATACTTACGCTACTTTGCTGCATCATCCCTCCCTCTTCGGGGAAAACCAACGCAGTGCTAAAAGAGGTAGCAAGAAGGATTTCTAGCGCGGTTGCCGGGGAGGTCTACGCAAAAGTCAACATACCAAATACCCATCACATACCCTTATCTCCCGCATTACATTATTTGCCATTTGCCTCTCGTTTTCATCTCCCCCACTTCACCCTTGCCGTTTTATTCGCCCTCTCTCTCTATCCTCCCTCTCTTTCTCTATTTGCCTCTTTTTGCCCGTTTCTTGTTTGCTCGTATGGTTGGAATAGTTGTTTATTTATTACTAAATAGAGAACCTACGATCTATGGATCCTCATCCACTTGCTAATCTTTTTAAGAGATCCAATTATGATGAACCAATTGCTAGTGAGTTTTGTGCACTAGATTATCTTTATGAAGTTTTGCTTGAAATTCATGAATCTGAAAATTGTGATGAAGTAACTTATGGAGTGATTCACGATATATCTTTGAATAAAAAGCATGATTGCAATGATTTCACTATAAATTCTCTTGATGTCAATTGTGCTAATAATATGCAAAACCCTAAGCTTGGGGATGCTAGTTTTGCTATGTCTACTACTTGTTGTAATGATCATGATTGGGGTGATTCTTCTTTTGATCTTGAAAATTTATTTAAGCCCCATGATTAATATGAGATTGATAATAGTGTTCGCAATATTATTGAAAGTGGGTTTGGAAAGGTCATGACTTTAGTTAATGTTAATCCCACTATTTTGGAAGAGTGTCAACTTTGCATGCATGTGGATCATGTTGAAAATATTTTATGTGATAGCTATTTTGTTGAATTTTCTTATGATCCTACATGTAATTATTATGAGAGAGGAAAATATGGTGGTAGAAATTTTTATGTTACTAAATTACCTCTCGTTATGTTGAGATTGCTATTGTTTCTTTCTGCTTCCTTGCATATGCTAGTTTTTTCTTGCCTTGATAATTAGTTTGCCTATAAGATGCCTATGCATAGGAAGTATGTTAGACTTACATGCGTTTGTCACGTGTTTTATGATGCTCTCTTTGTGCTTCAATTCTTGTCTTTCATGTGAGCATCATTGAAATATTATGCCTAGCTATAAGGCTTTAAAGAAAAGCCCTTGTTGGGAGACAACCCAATATTTTTACCTTATGTTATTCAATAAATAATTTATCTAGCCTCTGTTTTGGTTGTGTTTTTTGTGTTTAATTAGTGTTTGTGCCAAGTAGAACTGTTCGGAAGACTTCGGGAAAGTCTTGTTGAACTTGCTGTAAAAACAGAAACTTTAGAGCTCACGAGAACTGCTATCATTTTTATTTGGAGAGTGCTATTTTGTTAATTCTTTTTGAAGATGATTAATAGATAAATTACTCACGTCAAGCAATTTGTTTTAGAATTTTTGGGGTTCCATATCTTGAGCTAGCTACAGATTACTACAGACTGTTCTGTTGTTGACAGATTCTGTTTTTCGTGTGTTGTTTGCTTATTTTGATGAATCTATGGCTAGTAAAATAGTTTATAAACCATAGAGAAGTTGTAATACAGTAGGTATAACACCAATACAAATAAATAATGAGTTCATTACAGTGACTTGAAGTGGTCTTTTGTTTTCTTTCGCTAAAGGAGCTCACGAGATTTTCTACTTTAAGTTTTGTGTTGTGAAGTTTTCAAGTTTTGGGTAAAGATTTGAAGGATTATGGAGCAAGGAGTGGCAAGAGCCTAAGCTTGGGGATGCCCATGGCACCCCCAAGATAATCTAAGGACACCTAAAAGCCAAAGCTTGGGGATGCCCCGAAAGGCATCCCCTCTTTCGTCTACTTCTATCGGTAACTTTACTTGGAGCTATATTTTTATTTACCACATGATATGTGTTTTGCTTGGAGCGTCTTGTATGATTTGAGTCTTTGCTTTTTAGTTTACCACAATCATCCTTGCTGTACACACCTTTTGAGAGATCCATACATGATTTGGAATTTGTTAGAATACTCTATGTGCTTCGCTTATATCTTTTGAGTTATATAATTTTGCTCTAGTACTTCACTTATATCTTTCAGATAAGTTTGATACTTGATAATTGTTTTGAGATATGGAGATGGTGATATTAAAGTCATGCTAGTTGAGTAGTTGTGAATTTGAGAAATACTTGTGTTGAAGCTTGTGATTCCCGTAGCATGCATGTATGGTGAACTGTTATGTGATGAAGTCGGAGCATGATTTATTTATTGATTGTCTTCCTTATGAGTGGCGGTCGGGGACGAGAGATGGTCTTTTCCTACCAATCTATCCCCCTAGGAGCATGCGCGTAATACTTTGCTTTGATAACTTGTAGATTTTTGCAATAAGGATATGAGTTCTTTATGACTAATGTTGAGTCCATGGATTATACGCACTCTCACCCTTCCACCTTTGCTAGCCTCTCAAATACCGCGCACCTTTCGCCGGTATCATACACCCACCATATACCTTCCTCAAAACAGCCACCATACCTACCTATTATGGCATTTCCACCGCCATTCCGAGATATATTGCCATGCAACTTTCCACTTTTCCGTTTATGACACACTCCATCATTGTCATATTGCTTAGCATGATCATGTAGTTGACATCGTATTTGTGGCAAAGCCACCATTCATAATTCTTTCATACATGTCACTCATGCATCATTGCATATCCCGGTACACCGCCGGAGGCATTCATATAGAGTCATATTTTGTTCTAAGTATCGAGTTGTAACTGTTGAGTTGTAAGAAAAATAAAAGTGTGATGTCATCATTATTAGAGCATTGTCCCAGTGAGGAAAGGATGATGGAAACTATGATTCCCCCAAAGTCGGGATGAGACTCCGGACGAAAAATAAATAAAAGAGGCCAAAGAAGCCCAAATAAAAAAGGAGAAAGAAAAGAGGCCATAAAAAAGAGAAAAGGCCCAAATAAAAAATGAGAGAAAAAGAGAGAAGGTACAATGTTACTATCCTTTTACCACACTTGTGCTTCAAAGTAGCATCATGATCTTCATAATAGAGAGTCTCTCATGTTATCACTTTCATATACTAGTGGGAATTTTTCATTATAGAACTTGGCTTGTATATTCCAATGATGGGCTTCCTCAAATTGCCCTAGATCTTCATGATCAAGAAAGTTGGATGCACACCCACTTAGTTTCTTTTTGAGCATTCATATACTTATAGCTCTAGTGCATCCGTTGCATGGCAATCCCTACTCACTCACATTGATATCTATTGATGGGCATCTCCACAGCCCGTTGATACGCCTTGTTGATGTGAGACTATCTT
Source organism: Triticum urartu (assembly GCF_003073215.2). Taxonomy (NCBI): domain Eukaryota; kingdom Viridiplantae; phylum Streptophyta; class Magnoliopsida; order Poales; family Poaceae; genus Triticum; species Triticum urartu. The sequence continues at coordinate 242,436,273 of NC_053027.1, read as the reverse complement.
CTCCCTTTTTGTCTTCTCCACAACCACCACTCTATTCCACCTATAGTGCTATATCCATGGCTCAAGCTCATGTATTGCGTGAAAATTAAAAAAGTTTTGAGAATGTCAAAAGTATGAAACAATTGCTTGGCTTGTCATCGGGGTTGTGCATGATTTAAATATTTTGTGTGGTGAAGATAGAGCATAGCCAGACTATATGATTTTGTAGGGATAACTTTCTTTAGCCATGTTATTTTGAGAAGACATAATTGCTTTGTTAGTATGCTTGAAGTATTATTATTTTCTATGTCAATATGAACTTTTGTCTTGAATCTTTCGGATCTGAATATTCATACCACAATTAAGAAGAATTACATTAAAATTATGCCAAGTAGCACTCCGCATCAAAAAATCTGTTTTTATCATTTACCTACTCGAGAACGAGCGGGAATTAAGCTTGGGGATGCTTGATACGTCTCCAACGTAGTCTCCAACGTATCTATAATTTGATTGCTCCATGCTATATTATCTACTGTTTTGGACATTATTGGACTTTATTATCCACTTTTATATTATTTTTGGGACTAACCTATTAACCGGAGGCCCAGCCCAGAATTGCTGTTTTTTGCCTGTTTTAGGGTTTCGAAGAAAAGGAATATCAAACGGAGTCCAAACGGAATGAAACCTTCGGGAACATGATTTTCTCATCGAATACAACTCAGGAGACTTGGACCCTACGTCAAGCCACGTAACAGGAGGCCACGAGATAGGGGGCGCACCCCCCCAGGCGGCCCTCCACCCTCGTGGTCCCCCTGTTGCTCCACCTATCTTCTTCCTCCTATATAACCCACGTACCCCCAAACGATCAGATACGGAGCCAAAACCCTAATTCCACCGCCGTAACTTTCTGTATCCACGAGATCCCATCTTGGGGCCTGTTCCGGAGCTCCAGGAGGGGGCATCGATCACGGAGGGCTTCTACATCAACACCATAGCCCCTCCGATGAAGTGTGAGTAGTTCACCTTAGACCTACGGGTCCATAGTTAGTAGCTAGATGGCTTCTTCTCTCCTTTTGGATCTCAATACAATGTTCTCCCCCTCTCTTGTGGAGATCTATTCGATGTAATCTTCTTTTTGCGGTGTGTTTGTTGAGACTGATGAATTGTGGGTTTATGATCAAGTCTATCTATGAATAATATTTGAATCTTCTCTGAATTCTTTTATGTATGATTGGTTATCTTTGCAAGTCTCTTCGAATTATCAGTTTTGTTTGGCCTACTAGATTGATCTTTCTTGCAATGGGAGAAGTGCTTAGCTTTGGGTTCAATCTTGCAGTGTCCTTTCCTGGTGACAGTAAGGGCAGCAAGGCACGTATTGTATTGTTGCCATCGAGGTTAACAATATTGGGTTTTCTTCATATTGCATGAGTCTATCCCTCTACATCAGGTCATCTTGCTTAAGGCGTTACTCTGTTTTTAACTTAATACTCTAGATGCATGCTGGATAGCGGTCGATGAGGGGAGTAATAGTAGTAGATGCAGGCAGGAGTCGGTCTACTTGTCTCGGACGTGATGCCTATATACATGATCATACCTAGATATTCTCATAACTATGCTCAATTCTGTCAATTGCTCAACAGTAATTTGTTACAGTAATTTGTTCACCCACCGTAGAATACTTATGCTCTCGAGAGAAGCCACTAGTGAAACCTATGGCCCCCGGGTCTATCTTTATCATATCAATCTCCTACTACTTAGTTATTTACTTTGCTATTTACTTTGCCTTTATTTTACTTTGCATCTTTATCATAAAAATACCAAAAATATTATCTTATCATATCTATCAGATCTCACTCTCGTAAGTGGCCCTATAGGGATTGACAACCCCTATTTGCGTTGGTTGCGAGGATTTATTTGTTTTGTGCAGGTGCGAGGGACTCGCACGTAGCCTCCTACTGGATTGATACCTTGGTTCTCAAAAACTAAGGGAAATACTTACGCTACTTTGCTGCATCATCCCTTCCTCTTCGGGGAAAACCAACGCAGTGCTAAAAGAGGTAGCAATTGGAAGGGAGTTAACCACTGCAGGATGTACCGATGCTGAGAAGGTGTGTTTTGCCGCACATCAGTTGGATGGACCAGCAGCCTCGTGGTGTGAGAATTATACTGTCACCTACCCTATAGCCATTGTTACATGGGACCAGTTTCAGCAAGCTTTCTGCACAGCCCATGTCTCAACTGGAGCTATCAATATGAAGAAGTGTGAGTTTCGCAACTTATGCCAGGGGAACCGTACCGTGGCTCAGTACGCGAATGAGTTTAGCAAGGTATCTCGCTATGCCCCTGACGATGTGGCCACAGATGCTGCGAAGCAGGAGAAGTTTATGGAAGGGCTGAATGATGAGATGAGCATGCAGTTGATGGTGGCAACATTCAACAACTACCAGGAGTTGGTAGATAAGGCTCTTATGATTGAAGGGAAGCAGCAGCAGATTGAGAGCCGTAAGAGGAAGTATGGACAAGGAAGGTATAATTCAGGAACTCAGCAGAAGCCTCGCCTAACCCCGAACTCGGGAGGACTTGTTCATAACCATGGAGGCCACAACCACAATGGAGGAAGTACCCATAATTATACTGGCCTAAGGAATGGGAATGGGAATGGGAATGGAGCAAGCAACAATCAGAATCGTTCCAATCCAGCCACACCCGCCAAGAGAGACCTAAGCCACGTTACTTGTTTCAAGTGCGGGAAGACTGGACACTATGCCACGGAGTGCCCTGAAGCGGAGAATGGAAACGGTAATGATAGCACTGGGAAGAAGCCCAATCCATTCAACAAAGGACAAGTGAACCACGTTAATGTGGAGGAGGTTGAAGAGCAGCCCGCGCGGTTATTGGTAAATTTGGTTAAGTCTTTTACCGCCCTTGTTCTTTTTGATACTGGTGCATCGCATTCATACATATCAAGGGTATTCGTGGATAAGTTTAAATTACCAACCCAAACCCTTAGGACCCCTCTGTTAGTAAGTTCACCTGGAGCAGAGTATATGGCTAGTCGATGGTGCGACCAGATACCCTTAACCATTGGTAGCCATGTTTTTCCGTCCGACCTAATAATCTTGGAGTCACAAGGATTGGATGTGATATTAGGCATGGACTGGATGTCAAAGTATGGAGGAAGCATTGACTGTCTTAGTAAGTCAATTTATCTCACCACCCCGGAGGGAAAAAGGATTAAGTATGTATCTAGGCATGCGCCTAGGAGTAGCCAAGTAAATACCCTCACGGGAATTATTCAGCAGGAAGTGCCTGTAGTGAAGGATTACCCAGATGTTTTTCCAGAGGAATTACCAGGCATGCCACCGGATCAAGACATCGAGTTTTTGATAGAACTGTTGCCACGCACCGGGCCTATATCGAAGCGACCATACCGGATTCCCGCGAATGATCTGGAAGAGATTAAGAAGCAGATCAAGGAGTTATTGGAGAAAGGTTACATTCGATGGAGTTCATCACCATGGGGAGCCCCAGTGCTTTTGGTTGAGAATAAGGATAAGTCTTTAAGGATGGTTGTTGATTATCGTGCATTGAATGAGGTGATGATCAAGAACAAATACCCACTACCGATGATCAATGATTTGTTTGACGAACTGCAAGGAGCTAAGGTGTTTTCAAAGATCGATTTGTGATCAGGATATCACAAGTTGAAGATTCGAGAGAAGGATATACCAAAGACAGCCTTCACCACACGGTACGGGTTGTATGAGTATACGGTCATGTCCTTTGGACTGACTAACTCCCCTACCTATTTCATGAGCATGATGAACAAGGTGTTCATGGAATATTTGGATAAGTTTGTTGTGGTGTTCATTGATGATATAATGGTATACTCGAAGAATGAGGAGGAGCACAAGGAGCATTTGCGTTTAGTTCTCGAGAAACTCCGGGAACACCAGTTGTATGCCAAGTTCAGCAAATGTGAGTTTTGGTAAAAGGAAGTCAGATTCCTTGGACATGTTATATCAGGAGAAGGTGTAGCAGTAGATCCTACCAAGGTTCAGCCAGTTACTGAATGGTTGGCACCCACTTCAGTTAGCGAGATCCGCAGTTTTCTTGGACTGGCAGGATACTATCGGAGATTCATAGAGAATTTTTCCAAGATTGCGAAGCCAATGACGGAGTTATTGAAGAAGGATACCAAATTTAAATGGCTGGAAGAATGTGAGGCAAGTTTTCAGGAGTTAAAGAAACGTTTGACTACAGCCCCAGTGTTGATTCTGCCGGATATACGTAAGGAGTTTCAAGTGTATTGCGATGCCTCTCGCCTAGGACTTGGAAGTGTGCTTATGCAAGACAGAAGAGTTGTTTCGTATGCCTCACGACAACTAAGACCGCACGAATTGAATTATGCCACGCATGCTTTGGAGTTAGCAGCTGTAGTGCATGCGCTCAAGACTTGGAGACATTATCTTATTGGAAATCGTTGTGATGTGTACACGGATCATAAGAGTTTGAAGTACATTTTCACACATAAGGAGTTGAACCTTAGGCAGAGGAGATGGTTGGAGCTTATAAAGGATTATGATATGAAGCTTCATTATCATCCAGGCAAGGCCAATGTCGTAGCCGACGCTTTGAACCGGAAGAGCTATGCTAATACCCTAATAAGCACGGGATTGCCAAAGGAGTTAGCAGAGGATCTCAGGGAACTTTGATTGGAGATTGTTCCTAGAGGTTTTGTTGCAACAACGGAGCATCAGTCTACATTGTTATGAAAGATTCGAGAAGCTCATACGGATGACAAAGAGATTACTGAGATAAAGGAGGGAATGGGCAAAGGAAAGGCCAAAGGTTTTCGTGAGGATGAGCACGACACCTTATGGTTTGAGGACAGTATTTATGTGCCCAATAACACAGAGATCAGGAAGTTAATACTTCAGGAGGCTCATGACTCACCATACTCGATACACCCCGGAATCACCAAGATGTATTTGGATCTGAAGGAGCGTTTCTGGTGGACTGGTATGAAGAAAGATATTGCCGAGTATGTAGCCGTATGTGATGTATGTCAGAGAGTGAAGGCTGAACATCAAAAGCCAGCAGGATTGTTACAACCTATGACAATACCCGAATGGAAGTGGGATAAACTTGGCATGGATTTTATCACTGGATTACCCAGAACCAAATCAGGATATGATTCTATATGGGTAGTAGTTGATCGCTTGACCAAAGTGGCTCACTTTATCCTATTGAAAACCACATATACAAGTGCGAAGTTGGCCAAGATATACATGACCAGGATCGTATGTCTGCATGGAGTTCCAAGGACCATAGTATCAGATAGAGGAACACAGTTTACCTCAAAGTTTTGGCATCAACTACACCAGACTTTGGGAATGAGATTGGAGTTCAGTACAGCATTCCACCCGCAAACGGATGGACGGACCGAGAGAGTCAACCAGATTCTGTAGGATATGTTGCGAGCCTGTGCGCTAGATTATGGATCTAGTTGGGATGACAATTTGCCCTACGTGGAGTTCTCATACAACAATAGCTATCAAGCCAGTTTGAAGATGGCACCGTTCGAAGCTCTGTATGGACGAAGGTGCAGAACACCGTTGTTATGGATGAAGTTGGAGACCGTTCGTTGTTTGGACCAGATCTGATCAAGGAGTCTGAAGAAAAGGTTAAGTTGATTAGAGATAGACTGAAGATAGCTCAGTCCAGGCAGATTATGCAGACTCGAAACACAAGGAAATAACCTATGAAATTGGAGATAGAGCATATCTGCGAGTGTCACCTCTGCGAGGAGTGAAACGTTTTGGAGTTAAGGGAAAATTAGCCCCGAGATTTGTAGGACCGTGTCGAATTTTGGAACGTATGGGAGAAGTTGCCTACAAGTTGGAGTTACCTGAAGGACTATCAGGAGTTCATAATGTGTTTCATGTTTCCTAGTTGAAGAAGTGTCATGCTGAGATGGCCGATATACCACTAAGAGATACTGTACCCTTGGAAGCGATTCAGTTGGACAATGATCTGACCTACGAGGAGAAGCCAGTCAGGATTCTTGAATTTGCCAGCCGAGTCACCCGCAGCAAGGTTATCAAATTTTGCAAAGTTCAGTGGAGTCACCATAACGAGGATGAAGCCACCTGGGAACGAGAGGATGATCTTTGCAAGGACCACCCGCACCTATTCTCTAGCCAACCTGAATCTCGAGGGCGAGATTCATCTTAAGGAGGGTAGGTTTGTAACATCCCAAATTTTCAATTTGGAATGTTATACATAGATCATTCATGCATATCATATTTTATTGCATTTCGTTTCGCGATCCTCGAAATCCTAAGCAACTCAAGGACCCTCGGAGAGAGTTGGGGATTTCCCTGTTTTCATATTTGAGTTTTATCAAATATTGAAACGAGGATTTTTGGTTTTAATTATTTTTCTCTCCAAAAATATTTCATATTAAAATATATGAGAGGAGATAATATGACTTCTCCAAAATAAATGAAATATTGGAGGAAAAATATTAAAATCAAATATTTGATTTTATTCGGAGTTTATTGCTATTTTATTTGAATTAGAAAAATTGCATGTTTTTCAAAGTTGCATTTTAGGGCCAAGGAAATGTTCATCCTGTCCTAGATATTTTATTTAGATGGTGAAAATTTGTTTTGGCATTTTTTGATTTTTATTTTATTTTATAGGATTTTTTTGTTTCGGCGGAAATATTTTAAAAAAAGAGTTTCCTCCGCCGACTGGGCCAAAGCCCAAGTCAGACGGCCCACCTCCCCGCGTCGTCTCCTTCCAGGAGAACGGGAGCGCGCCGCTGCCCGCGAGGCCGAGTCCGGCTGGGACTCTCCCTCCCCGCGCCGCTTGCCCCCTCGCCCAAGCAAGCACCCCCCTCCTATAAATACCCCGCCCCCGATTCCCGCCACCACCGCCGCAACCGGAGCCGCCCCGCGCCGCCCCGCCTTTGCTGCACCGCCGCCGCCCGTTGCCGTGTCGCCGCCGCCGAGCACCACTGCCACGCCGCCCTTGCCACCCGCGCCGCCCCGCCTCGCCGGAGTCGCCGCCCCGCCTCGCCGGACCACGCCAAATATGCATGAAGTGATAGCATTATTCTGTTCTTGCTCTACTGTGTTATATTGCCAGCATATTCCATGTGCTGACCCATTTTCAGGCTACAACGTATTATGTTGCAGACTTTTCAGACGAGGAGTAAGGTTTGTTAGGTCGTTGCCGTGCAGCTCAGCTATGCCGTTGGAGTTGATGGACTCACTTTATCTTGCAAGCCTTCTGCTGTTATCGTATTAGATGGCCTTAAGCCATATTTATTGTAATAAGTTCTCTTTTGAGACATTCGATGTAATAAGTGTGTGATTGCTACTCTGTTATAAATCCTTCGAGTACTGTGTGTGTCAGCATTACCGATCTAGGGATGACACTGAAGCATAGAGACTTGACCGTTTGAGGTCGGGTCGCTACAGCCGGGGCGATCGCGGCGAAGGCAGGGACGGAGGGATGGAACCCTAGCGTGTCGGCCGACCTGCTCGACTCGATCTGGGGCATAGGGTAGGGAGAGATGGTGAGAGGAGGGAGGGACGAGGTGGGCGGTGGGTGAGGAGCACAGCGAGGTTGGTGGTGGGTGGGAGGAAGGGTTGCCGCACGGGGAGAGGACTGGATCTCCGTCGTCCTTGGTTGAGGGGAGAGGAGGGGGTGAGATGGAGGACTGGATCGGGAGGGGGCGACGACGGCGGCGAGGAGATGGGGGATCTGAGCTAGGGTTTGGGCTGCGGGTGGGGTATCTCTTTTTCAAAAAAAAAATCATTTTTTCTGTAGATAGATGGATGGATGGATGTTGGATGGAGAGATGGATGGATGGATGGGTGCCATGTCATCGATCCGTGGGAATGGTTCTGATTAGTTCGGAAAACTAGTGATTTAAAAGAGTTTTCAAGTACTAAAACTAGAGGGATTTTGTGAAGTAGCTATGAAAAATATTTTGCAAAAGGCTACCACACAAATTTTCACTAGAGTTAGACCATATTTTATGGATAAGGACCAATTTTTATGCATTTCTGATCTTTCTAGCTATTTTTAATCATTTTCCGAGTGGCAAAAATGGTTCTTTTTGTGAAGAACCTACCAAATATTTGTTTTAAAATTGGACTCCATCAATTTTCTCAAATACTGGTCCATATTTACTATGCAATTTACCAAATGGTTGGGTGTCAAAAGCTTTGATCCACCTCGCGTGAAAAAGACAAATTTCCGACGATTCAGCTGGAAGCGGGTCAAATTTGAAATGTAGCTGCCTCATAGTTTGCTCTTTATTTTTTCCAAAAATCATTTCTAGGCACATAACTTTCTATTTAATCAGAGAAACATCAAAAAGTTTCCAAGATTCAACAACTAGCTAGGAACGGTCAAGCCCGCCGTTTTGACTGCATTTTGAAACAGGCATAAAAATTTCAAAAAAATTTAAAAACTTGGAAAACCTTCGCATTGTGTCATCATGTGTGACCAAGTTTCCAAGAAAAATAATAAACTTGTAATACGGCAAATATTTTAAAAAAGTGTTCTCAGAAATGAGCTATCATGTGTGAAGATTCATGGCTTTCAAGCCAAATGATCAATCTTATGGCCACATTCATGGCATAGTTTTTTCAAATGATCTCATATTGTGCACAAGGGTGCATCTTGGAATTCCAAACAATGTTGACTAAGGGAGTTTTCATTTTCTTTGCACGGAAAATTCATTTTCCATTTTTTGAGTGCCTGAAATGAGGTTTTTGTGAAGGAACTACCAAATAAATGTTGTAAAAATGGACCAGATCAATTTTATAAAATACTAGGCCATGTTTAATGAACAATTGACCAAATGGTTGGGTGTCAAAGGCCTTGATCCACCTTTGGTGAAAAAGACAAATTTTCGCCGATTCAGTAGGAAACGGGTCAGATTTGAACTGTAGCTGCCGCATAGTTTGCTCTTTGTTTTTTCCAAAAATCATTTCTAGGTACATAACTATCTATTTAATCAGAGAAATATCAAAAGGTTTCGAAGATTCAACAACTAGCTAGCAACGACCAAGCCCGTCGTTTTGACCGCATTTTGAAACAGGCATAAAAAATAAAAAAAATTAGAAAACCTTCGCATTGTGTCATCATATGTGGCCAAGTTTCCAGGAAAAATAATAAACTTGTAATACGGCAATTATTTTTAAAAAGTGTTCTCAGAAATGAGCTATCATGCATGAAGATTCATGGCTTTCAAGCCAAATGATCAATCTTATGGCCACATTCATGGTATAGTTTGTTCAAATGATCTCATATTGTGCACAAGGGTGCATCTTGGAATTCCAAACAATGTTTCCTAAGGGAGTTTTCATTTTCTTTGCACAGAAAATTCATTTTCCATTTTTCGAGTGCCCAAAATGAGGTTTTTTGTGAAGGAACTACCAAATAAATGTTGTAAAAATGGACCAAATCAATTTTATAAAATACTAGGCCATGTTTAATGCACAATTGACAAAATGGTTGGGTGAAAAAAATTATGCACCTCTGGTGAAAAAGACAAATTTCAACTGATTCAGTAGGAAGCGGATCAAATTTGAACTGCAACTGCCTTATAGTTTGCTCTTTATTTTTCCAAAAATCATTTCTAGGTGCATAAGTATCTATTTAAGCATAAATACTTGGTTTCGTGGTGATACGTTGAGGTTTGGATGGTGACCCAGGGCCCCAACTCCAAAGCGCGTAGACTCGCAAGTGCGCCACATGGTCACCGCGTGACCGTGGCGTTGCCATGTGTTCTGGGAAGCCTAGGAATGTCTAGTAGGTTTGGCACTCCCCAGGTAGATGCTTGGAAGAAAATAACAATAGAAGAATCTCACGAGGAGACCGAACAATGCTCAAACATGAATTAGCACCCAAGTGTTTGATTAGTGGTACGGGAAATGCACATGGCCAATGGGCCTGAGTTTTGGCCGAGGATGATCATCTACTAATATAAGGACACTATCTTGGAAAATTTGCAGATCAAATGGAGGAGCCTAGGTGGCACTTGCTTTGCAACGTACCACACTGGACAGAAATATGAATGTTGAAGCCACACTCACATGTATTGTTAGATGGGGCTCAAATTTTGTGGAGAGCTATGATTTGGGAATATAGAAGATGTGGCAAAAATTCAGCTCATTAGGATATGCCTAGCTAGTACTTCCTTCACAATAGTTCGAGTTGAACAAAAACTTTGGAAATTTGCCGAGGAAGGTTTACTAGGAAAATGGAGTTGAATATTGTCACGAGGCAATGATTTGGATAGTAAAGAATGCCCATTTTTGGGGAATTTTGGGAATGACAGAAATATAGGTTGCATCACAACCTAGGGCAAAATTTGACACATGGACATGACATATAGGCAAAACTGATGAGGTGGCGCCTAGTCATAGCAATCCACCACAACTTACAAGGTTATGACCATCTATATTGGTCGTGATCAGCTAGAAATAAGGCAGCGGATCAGTGTTGTCTACTTTATGACCATTTCATGTAAGGAAATTATGACCTTTATGACCAAACTGGTCGATATAGTTGAGGGTTTGGAGCCCCCCGAGCAGCTTTTGACCAATTGGTCTCAAATGGTCGTAAATCTATGACCAATTCTTCCAGGGTCACTGACAGAAGGTCACTAGTTGACATATTTCTTGTAGTGCATGCTCAATCATTGATCCATTCATGAAACATACTTGCATATTAACTACACCCAATGCTCAAGTATGATCATAGTGCCCCCTAGTTGGTGCTTTATAAGAGAAGATGGAGGCTCAAATTGGAAAAATTGCATAAAGTAAAAGAAAGGCCCTCCGCAGAGGGAAGTAGGGATTTGTAGAGGTGCTAGAGCTCAAAGCAAAAATTGAGAGATAAAAACATTTTGAGAGGCATACCTTTTCCACCAACGAAAACGACTTAGAGTTACCAACACTTTCCATGCTAGATATATCATAGGCGGTTCCCAAATAGAAAATAAAGTTTATTCCTTTTTCCACCATACTTTCACTTTCCATGGCTAACCGTATCCACGGGTGCCTTCCATACCAACACTTTCCAAGGAATTTATTATTTGACAACATAAAGTAAATTCATTTTTCATTTTGGGACTGGGCATCCCTAATACCTTTGCCTTACTCTCGTGCAATGACAAGTGAATAAACACTCACCATGAGAATAACACATCTAGCATGGAAAATATTAGCCACCCCTCACCGCCTCGAGAGCGGTACGAGCACACAAAAGAGAAATTTATTTTGAATATTAGAGATGGCACATACAAATTTGCTTAGAACGGCAAAAGAATACCGCATATAGGTAGGTATAGTAGACTCATGTGGCAAAACTGGTTTAAAGGATTTTGGATGCACAAGTACTGATCTGCAAAATGAAGGCTAGCAAAAGATTGAGAAGCGACCAACTAAGAAACGAATAATCTCATAAGCGAGCATTAAGCATAATTAACACCAAATAATTCACCACAAGTAGGATGTAATTTTATTGCATGACTATTGACTTTTGTGCTTGCATAGGGAATCACAAACCTTAACACCAATATTCTTACTAAAGCATAATTACTCATCAGCATGACTCACATATCACATCATCATATCTCAAAACTATTACAAGGAATCCAGTTTATTTTTCCAAAGTTTTTATTATATCCTTCTTGGATATCTATCACTTTGGGACTAATTTTCATGTGTTGCTTTTGATAAGCTCAAACAAATATAAGTGAAGATCATGAGCATAATATTTTTTCTCTCAAATTAATTAAAGTGAGGCAAGAGATAATTTCTTGAAAATTTTACTAACTCTCAAATAAATCTAAGTGAAGCAAGAGATCATTTCTTCAAAAAATACTAAAGCACACCGTGCTCAAAAGATATAAGTGAAGCACTAGAGCAAATCCATAGCTCATGAAAAATTTAAGTGAAGCATAGAGAGTAATTCTAACAAGTCATGGCATAATTTTGGTTCTCGAAAATAGGTGTGTCCAGCAAGGGATCAAGACTAAAAACACAAATGAAAAGAAGCAAAGACTCATATCATACAAGATGCTCCAAGCAAAACACATAGTATGTGACGGATAAAAATATAGCTTCGAGTAAAATACCGATGGTCGTTAGAAGAAAAAGGGGATGCCACTCGGGGCATCCCCAAGCTTAGTTGCTTGCTTCTCTTTGGATAATAGCTTGGGGTGCCATGGGCATACCCAAGCTTAGGCTTTTCTTACTCCTTGTTCCTTCATCCATCGTAAGATAACCCAAAACTTGAAAACTTCAATCACACAAAACTCAACAAAACCTTCATGAGATTCGTTAGTATAAGAAAACAAATCACTACTATAAGTGTTGTTGCAAACCAATTCATATTTTATTCTTGAAATATATCTACTGTATTCCAACTTTTCTATGGCAAAAACTCATCAAAGAAAACCATAGAATCATCAAAACAAGCACACAACACAAAGAAAACAGAATCTATCAAAAACAGAACAGTCTGTAGAAATCTGGATATTTCGAATACTTCTGTAACTCCAAAAACTCTGAACAATTAGGAAGACCTGAGAAATTTTTATATTAATCTTTTTCAAAAAGAATTGGTATTTTATCGCTCTCTGGTTATAAATGAGAATTGTTTTCGTGAGCGCAGAAGTTTCTGTTTTCAGCAAGATGAAACAACTATCACCCAAGAAGATCCTAAAGGCTTTACTTGGCATAAACAATAATTAAATCTTAAAAAACACAATCATAACAGTAGCATAATTGTGCTAACACTCAATAACAGAAATCAAAAATCAAAACTAAATTTTATTCATTGGCTTGCCTCCCAACAAGCGCTATTGTTTCACGCCCTTAGCTAGGTATAAAGCAAGGATCTAAGTTTTGTCATCTTTGTTCCTAGATCCATAAGATGCTCTCATGATTGATTCATATGGTGGCCTAATTCTTTTTGTAGGGAAATGTTCCGTACCCATCCTTAGTGGAAATTGGAACTTAATATTGGCTTCTTTCGTATCAATCACGGCACTGATAGTGCGTAACAACGGTCTACCAAGAAGAATTGGACAAGACGGATTGCAATCAATATCAAGAACAATAAAATATATGGGCACATAATTCCTATTTGCAAGAATAAGAATATCATTAATTCTCCCCATAGGCTTTTTAATAGTAGAATCTGCCAAGTGCAAATTTAAAGAACACTCTTCAATATCGGTAAGACCAAGCACATCACATAACGATTCCGGAATTATAAAAACACTAGCACCCCAAGTCACATAAAGCAAAACACTCATAATTTTTAATCTTCACTTTGATAGTAGGTCCCATTCATCATGCAATTTTCTAGGAATTGAAACTTCTAATTCCAACTTTTCTTCTAAAGCTTTCATCATAGCATCAACAATATGTTTAGTAAAACCTTTATTTTGTTCATAAGAATGGGGTGAATTTATCATGGATCGCAAGAAATAAATACAATCAATCAAAGAGAAACTATCATAATTAAAGTCTTTGTAATCCAAAAGAGTGGGTACATCACTAGTTAAAGTTTTGACCTCTTCAAACCTACTTTTATTAATTTTCTCAACAAGATTTTCACCCTCCGAATTATCGGGACGCCTTCTAGCCAAAGTTGACTCTTCTCCAGTCCCTTTTTCATCAATGTTAACCTTACTAAACAAGGAATCAGTAGAAGAAACACCAAACATTTTAAGATCTACATCACTTTTATGAAAGTAATCACTAGAAAACGCTTTTTCTAAAAATTCTCTTCTAGCTCTAAGCATAGCAGTTCTTTTCTTACTTTCATCCATAGAAACATAAAGACTTTAGTTGATTCCTCAACCTTCGGCACAAAAATTTTCATCTTGAGATTTTCCACATCATGAGAAATTCTATCAACACTTCCAGACAAATCATCAATCTTATTCAACTTTTCTTCTATGGTAGTGTTGAATTTTTTTGCGTATTGATAAATTCTTTAATATTATTCTCAAGATCAGAGGTGTTCCTACTATTATTATAAGAAGGATTCCCATAGGAATTACCATAATTATTAGAGGAATTACTAGGAAAAGGCCTAGGACTAAAATTACCTCCATAAGCATTGTTATTGAAATTGTTTCGTGAGCTAAAATTCACATCTACGACATCACTATTTTGCTCAATCAAAGTAGACAAAGGCATATCATTGAAATCAATACGAACACTTTTACTAGCAACCAATTTCATAAGAGCATCAATTTTTTCACTCAAAGAAGAAATTTCCTCAACCGAATTAACTTTTTTTACTAGTAGGAGCTCTTTCGGTATGGCATTGTGAATAATTTGCCATAATATTATCAAGAAATTTGGTAGCTTCAACCAAAGCAATTTCCATAAAAGTACCACCCCCGGCGAAATCTAAAAGATTACGAGAAACAAAATTCAACCCCGCATAAAATTTTTGTATGATCATCCAATGATTTAACCCATGAGTTGGGAAATTCCTTAGCATCATTTTCATCCTTTCCCAAGATTATGCAACATGCTCATGTTCAAGTTGCTTGAAATTCATGATCTGGGTTCTAAGGGAAATAATTTTTGCGGGCGGAAAATACTTAGTGATAAAAGCATCTTTGCACTTATTCCAAGAATCAATACTATTGCCGGGCAATGAAGAAAACCAATTTTTTGCAGAATCACGCAAAGAAAACGGAAATAATTTCATCTTCACAACATCATTGTCTGCATCATTTTTATTTTGCATATCACATAATTCCACAAAGGTATTAAGATGGGACTCGACATCCTCATTAGGAGTACCGGAAAATTGATCTTTCATAACAAGATTCAGCAAAGCAGTATTAATATCACAAGACTCCACACTTGTGGCGGGAGGAGAAAGCGGAGTGCCAATAAAATCATTGTTGTTAGTATTTGAGAAATCACACAACTTGGTGTTCTCTTGAGTCATGGTGACTACGCAACAAGATTGCACTCAAAAAACAGATCTGGTAAGAAAACGACGAACGAAAAAGAGGGCGAATAAAACAGCAAATTTTTGTGAAGAGGGGGAGAGGAAAACGAGAGGCAAATGGCAAATAATGTAAATCGCGAGGAGATGAGATTTGTGATTAGGAACCTGGTAGATGTAGATGATCCTCCCCGGCAACGGCGCGAGAAATTCCTTTTGATGTCTGCTAGAACTACGTCGGTATATCCCCAAAGAGGAAGGGACGATGCAGCACAGCAACGGTAGGTATTTCCCTCAGTGATGAGACCAAGGTTATCGAACCAGTAGGAGAACCAAGCAACACTACATAAACAGCACCTGCACACAAATAACAAATACTCGCAACCCGACATGTTAAAGGGGTTGTCAATCCCTTTCGGGTAACAGCGCCAGAACTTGGCAAACGTACGCGAGAGAGTTGTAATAAGTTGATAGATTGAACGCCAAATAAAATAAATTGTAGCAAGGTATTTTTGGGTTTTATAGATCTGAAATTAAAAGGAAAATAAAATAGATCGCAAAGGCAAATAACTCGAGAAAAATAACAAACGGTGGGTGAACGAATTACTGTTGGGCAATTGATAGAACTTCAAATAATCATGACAATATCCAGGAAATGATCATTATATAGGCATCACGTCCAAGATTAGTAGACCGACTCCTGCCTGCATCTACAACTATTACTCCACACATCGACCGCTATCCAGCATGCATCTAGTGTATTAAGTTCATGAAGAAATGGAATAATGCAATAAGAATGATGATATGTTCTAGACAAGATCTATTTTTGTAGAAATAGACCCCATCATTTTAACTTTAGTAAACACGATACATACGTGTCGGTTCCCCTTCTGTCACTGGGATCAAGCATCGTAAGATAGAACCCACTACAAAGCACCTCTTCCCATTGCAAGATAAATAGATCAAGTTGGCCAAACAAAACCCAAATATCGGAGAAGAAATACGAGGCTATAAGCAATCATGCATATAAGAGATCAAAGAAACTCAAATAACTTTCATGGATAAAAAGAGATAGATCTGATCATAAACTCAAAGTTCATCGGATCCCAACAAACACATTACAAAAGAGTTACATCATATGGATCTCCAAGAGACCATTTTATTGAGAATCGAACGACAGAGAGGAAGCCATCTAGCTACTAATTACGGACCCGGAGGTCTACAAAGAACTACTCATGCATCATCGGAGAGGCACCAATGGAAGTGGTGAACCCCTCCGTGATGGTGTCTAGATTGGATCTGGTGATTCTGGACTCTGCGGCGGCTGGAATTGATTTTTGTCGACTCCCCTAGGGGTTTTGGAATATTGGGGTATTTATAGAGCACAGAGGCGGTTCGGGTGGCACCGGAGGTGGGCACAACCCACCATGGCGCGTCTGGGCCTCCAGGCATGCCCCGGTGGGTTGTGCTCCCCTCGGAGCACCCCGAGGTGCTTCTCTGGCCCACTGGATGTCTTCTAGTCCAAAACAATCCACAAAAAGTTTCGTTGCGTTTGGACTCCGTTTGATATTGATTACCTGCGATGTAAAAAACATGCAAAAAACAGCAACTGGCACTTGGCACTATGTCAATAGGTTAGTACCAAAAAATGATATAAAATGACTATAAAATGATTATAAAACATCCAAGAATGATAATATAGCAGCATGGAACAATAAAAAATTACAAATACGTTGGAGACGTATCACTCGTCATAGTGACTTCAGTGGTAAAAGAAGCGGCTACAACACCTGTACCACCAAACAATCAGAAGGTGCTCTGTGAGTTTGAGGACGTGTTTGTAGAGCCGACGACGCTCCCCTCGTACTTTCAGTATGACCACGGTCTCAATCTCGAGCCTGGGGCAGCACCTATTAACACAAGACCGCTAGTAGCTGAGTGAGTGCGCGACATGCTCGATGCTGGTGTGATTGTGCAAAGCATGATCCCCTATGTCGCTCCGGTCCTTCTTGTGAAGAAGAAGGATGGTAGTTGGCGCTTTTCCATTGATTTTCATCACTTGAACAAAGGCATGACAAAGAACAAACTTCCCTTACTGGTCATGGATAACCTCCTCGACAAGCTCGCGGGTGCCACATACTTCTCCAAGATCGACCTCTGCTCTGGCTATCACCAAATTCGCATGCGCGAAGAGGGCGAGGAAAAAACTGCCTTCAAACACCATCATGGGCATTTTCACTTCCAGGTTATGCCATTCGGGCTTCGCAATGCGCCGGCCACCTTTCAATGCCTGATGAACTCCATTTTCTCCAAGTACATCCGTACGTTTGTGATAATCTTGCTAAACAATATCCTGGTCTTTAGTGTTGACCTACAGTAACATGAAGAACATTTGCGGCTCATACTCTCCATGCTGCGCCAACATGAGCTATACGCCAAGGCCTCCAAGTGCACTTTTGGCCAGCCAAGCATTGAGTACTTGGTCCAGGCCATCTCCAAGGAGGGAGTCGCCACTGATGCGAACAAAACCAGTGGGATGCGTGACTGGCCTGTTCCACCAATGCCATCGAACGTGTAGGTTCCTTGAGCTCAACAGCTATTATCGCAAGTTCGTCGCCAACTACGGGATCCTCGCCAGGTCGCTCACTCATCTCTTGACCAAGAAGGTATTCCATTGGGACGAGCGCAATCAAGCCACATTCGGGCTCATCAAGCAAGCAATGGTGCAAACATCGGTCCTCGCTCTACCCAACTTCGAGCGCCCATTCACCATCGAGATAGACGCGTGTGACACTGGGGTGGGCGCAGTGCTCGTCCAAGATGGCCATCCCATGGCATACATGAGCAAGGCGTTGGGAGTGAAGAACCAAAAGCTATATGATACGTCTCCATTGTATCTACTTTTCCAAACACTTCTGCTCTTATTTTGTACTCTAATTTGCATGATTTGAATGAAACTAACCCGGACTAACACTGTTTTTAGCAGAACTACCATTGTGTTGTTCTTGTGCAGAAAGAAAATTTCTCGGAATTGGACGAAACTTTTTAGAGAATAAAAATATTGGAGCAAAGACCCTACTGCCCACTAGGCACCAAGGCGCACCCCCCCTCTAGCGTGCCCTGGTGGGTAGTGGTTCCCATGAGGCTCTAGTGACTCTAATCTGGATACTATAAATTCATATTTCCTAAGAAAAAATAGGAGATGAAGTTTCATCGCATTTTACGATACGGAGCCGCCACCACCTCATGTTCTTCATCGGGATGCCAGATCTGGAGTCCATTTGGGGCTTCGCAGAGGGGGATCTTCGGTCTTCATCATCATCAACCATCCTCCATATTTCATGATGCTCACCGCCGGGAGTGAGTAATTCTTTTGTAGGCTTGCTGGACGGTGACGGGTTGGATCGGATTCATCATGTAAACGAGTTAGTTTTGTTAGGGCTTGATCCCTAGTATCCACTATGTTCTGAGATTGATGTTGCTATGACTTTGCTATGCTTAATGCTTGTCACTAGGGCCCGATGGCCTTGATTTCTGAGATTTATCCTCTCCTCCACCATCGTGGCCGCTCCGGCGCTCCCTCCTCCACCCAGCTGCCATGGCGCCCCTCTCCTCCACCACCGCGGCCGCCCAGACGCTCCAGTGCCACCTTCTCCACCCGGCCACCCCGGCGCCCCTCTCCTCCACCCCCACGGCCGCCCCACCGCTCCGGCGCCCCCAGCTCCGGTGAGACCTCTTGTATTTTTTTCTATTTTTGTTTCTATTTTTTAAGTTCAGTTTAGGTTTGGTTTACTTTAGGTTTACTTTAGGTTTAGTTGAAGTGATGTAACATCCCAAATTTTCAATTTGGAATGTTATACATTAGATCATCTATGCATATCATATTTTATTTTGCATTTTGGATGATCCTAGAAATTCTACGCAACTCAATGACCCACGGAGAGAGTTGGGGATTTCGTTATTTTCATATTTGAGTTTTCTCAAATTTTGAGAATAGGATCATTTGATTTTATTTATTTTATCATCAATTATTTCTATTACAAAAATATGAGAGAGGGAATAAAATGACTTTCCCAAAATAAAGAAATATTGAGGATTTAATAATAAAATCAAACAGGATTTTATTTCAGAGTTTTTCGTTATTTTATTTGAATTTAGGAAAAATGTGCGTTTTTCAAATTTGCTTTTAGGTCCCAAATAAATGTTCACCTTGTGCGACTTGATTTTAGAAGCCCGTGAAAATTTATTTCGGAATTTTTGGAGTCCGTTTAGTATTTATTTTTATGTTTTTTTCTGCGCGTAATTATATAAAAAAAATCGAACCGACCTACGGGCTGTGTCCGACTAGGACTCCGGCCCGCCAGGGCTTTATAAGCCGGGGCAGCCCACCCGGGGAAAACCCTAGCCCGCCGCCGCCTCAGCCCCGCACCCGCGCCGCCCCGCCCGCGCGCCGGCGCCACCGCCGCCGCCCACCGCCGCCGCCGATGCCGCCCGCCGGCGCACGCCGTCGCCACCGCCTCGCCCGCACGCTTGCCGAGGTTCACCGCCGCCTCAAAATCCGTGCCCGGTTTTTTTTAGAAAACCGATCGGTTTTTCCGTCGGTTTTTTTAGTTTCGGTTTTTTTAAATAGATCGGTTTTTCCAGTTTATTTAAATAGCGAGCGTTCGTCCATTCATTCGTTCTAGCGAATGTTTGTCGTTTTTCCTTTTCTCAGATTAAATCCGTGATTTTTCTGATCGCGATTCCTGATCCGATTTTCGTTTTAGTATATCTTTTCGCTCGTTTATCGGAATCAGGCGATTCAAGCGCCTGGAGTTTCGTCTCGAAACCCTTTATCCGTTTAACCAACTTAAACAAGTTTTTGCTACTGTAAAATTTGCCCTAGATCCAGATTAGTAGAACGAAGTTGTTTTCTTTCGCCGTTTGACTTTCGTTGCTTCGTTCGATTTGATTCTTTTTACCAACCGGAGTTCTTAAGTTGAACCTTCTGGTTAGATCTCTTATTTGAGTTTTACCTGTGCATTAGATGAGTACTTATTGTATGCTTGTTTGTTTGTCTGCGATAGAATACCCGGAGTGCGCCGCTTGTTACTTTGAATCTCTAGGTTTCCCGGATCATCAGCAAGGCAAGTAACACTTTGATCATACCTTTCCTACTACCCAGTTTTATTGCATTAGATCAATCCTCACACATTGCATGATTAGGATCTAATTAAATTGTGGGATGGGAAGTAGTTGAGGTAGTACCTATTACCTATTTATTATCAAACCTTTGGGAGTTACTTCTATATTTGCTTATTATGCCATGCTATGCTAGTAGACGTGGATTGGGTGAGTGATATCCATGACAGATGTGAGTTTGGTTAATTAATGGTTTATCTAAGGTGGCAACTTAAACACACATCTGGGTGGATTGAGGCACCTGGGTAATCCAGGACTTGCCTGTTTTCTTTTGGACCACCACCCAGACTCAAAGGGATCATGAGACTATTCATACTAGAAACTTCCGTGTGCAGCCACAAGCTATTATGGGCTCTAGCATAGTTGAATAAGTTGTGCGAACTCTTATAGTGGTAGACTAGCAGATGTAGGGGATGTAGGTGGTACGGTCTACCCGATCGTAAGGTGCTAGCGCTTCTGAAAGACTATGTCTCGGTCATCTGTCTTCTCAAACACCTTGTAGTGCGAGAAACCAAACGGAGGCGATCGAGTCTTGTGGGGAAAAGTGCACAAACCGCTGCAGAGTGTAATAAACTAATCATGACTAGCCGTGTCCCCGGTTATGGACATCTTGAGTATCTAGTACCTGGATTTTCATGTGAATCTCAACATGTTACTCTAAATTAATTTTGTTGGGTTTTGTTTAATGATGATGCTTAATTGGGATTGAGAATGCTGTCAACCATTCTCAATGTTTAACAACTACCATGATAGATAAATAAATTTTATTCCTTTGAAGTAGGGAAAAATTGGCTTTATGCAAAACTGTAACCATAGAGCTTTCCACCAGCCAAATATGCATATAGTATAGTTGTTTCATTCCATTACTCTCTATGTGTTACCTTGCCAGCATATTCCATGTGCTGACCCGTTTTCGGGCTGCCACGTTAATGTTGCAGACTTTTCAGACAATGATTAAGGAGTTTTAGGTCGTGGTTCTATACTCAGTGATGCCGTTGGAGTTGATGGACTCACTTATCTTCCAAGCCTTCCCTTGTTATCGTTATTAGATGGCCTTAAGACATATTTATTGTATTAAGTTCTCTATGAGACACTCGATGTAATAAGTGTGTGATTGCTACTCTGTTATAAATCCTCCGAGTACTGTGTGGTGTCAGCATTACTGATCCAGGGATGACACCGGAGCATAGAGATCAGACTGTTTGAGGTCTGGTCGCTACAGAGATGGTATCAGAGCACACGCTGACTGTAGGACACGACCACTAAGCTAAAAGACCTAGATCACTTTTCACTCTCTTCTCTTCTGACTTCTCATCTTTTCTACTCTTTAGGATGGCGGATGAAAGGAACAAGTTCATGCAACCGGATGAAGATACACCCTATGGATGTCACTTGAAGGAAGTCACTAGATACCTGAACATAGGAGTACCAAGCTTCACCGGAACCTATTACACCACTTTACCTGAAGAAGAGTGCTGGATGATTCAAGTTCAAGTTCCAGGAAGGACGTTCATGCCAGTCACTGAGCCCATAGAGTTTTCTTTTGATGCACCAACTTGGAATCTAGGAAAGAGCATGGCAGCTCACATCGCCATGGGACGCATTGGAGAAGTCTACCGCAAGGATCTTAAGGATACTATCTACCAGATTTGTGGGCGCCGAGATGAACACTGGGAGATGATCAGCACCAGGAAGGATAGATCAATCGCAGCTTTTATCCAGGAGTTAAACCAGCACATTCGACGACAGGAGAACCAGATGTGCGCCGACATGATAGATCTGAAGAAGGCTAAGACTAGAATCAAGGAACTGGAGGAAGAACTCAAGGCTACACGTGAAGATTATGAAGAGGAAATTAAAGTATTGGTGGAGAAGAATGACGACCTGATCAAGAAGATCGGAATATTTATGGGAGGCCCTACGCCAGTAGAGGAAGACGAAGAACCCAAGGAGATTAGCTCGGAAGACTATATCATCATCAACGATAGCGATGATGACTATGTTGATGAAGCTGGAGCTGATATCATGGAGTCTGCAACCGAAGAATATTTCTAGTAGACCACCTCATCAGTAGTAGTAGTAGTCCACCATGTAAATATAGTAGTCCAAGCACTTTTGCGATAGTTAGATCGATTGTATGCCCTTGTTTGATTGAATAAAGTGAATTGTTTGCTTTTGCCTCATGTGCATATGGGTAGTGTTTTCTCTTTAGACCCCCTCTATTCTTACATCTCATCTTTTCTAAAACCCTCAGATGCCTCCGAGACGTGACCCCGGATTTGCCTTTCCATCGGAGCTCACCCAGTTAATCCAGCAGCAGAACACATTGATGCAGTTGCTAGTACAGAATCAGAATCAGGGGAACAACAACAACAACCCACCACCACCACCACCTATTGATCACTTAGCCCGTTTTCTTAGGCTGAATCCGCCGGTGTTTTCCAGTAGCACCGAGCTGATAGTAGCAGATGATTGGCTCCGCAAGACAGCTAGAGAGTTGACCACAGCAGGATGCATGGATGCAGAGAAGGTGAAGTTTGCCGCACATTAGCTTGAAGGACCCGCAGCATCGTGGTGGGAGAATTTCACAGCCACTTTCCCTGTCGACACTGTCACATGGGACCAGTTTCAGCAGGCTTTTCGTACTGCACATGTTTCAGCAGGAGCTATGGCCATGAAGAAGCGTGAGTTTCGTAACTTGCGCCAAGGAGGACGGACAGTTGGCTAGTATGTGGAGGACTTTAGTTAGTTAGCACGTTATGCACCAGATGACGTCGCTACGGATGCAGCTAAGCAGGAGAAGTTTCTGGAAGGACTGAATGATGAGTTGAGCATGCAGTTGATGGTAGCCACCTTCAACAACTACCAGGAGTTGGTAGATCATGCTCTTATGATTGAAGGGAAGCTGCAGCAAATTGAGAACCGCAAGAGGAAGTATGGACAAGGAAAGTACAATTCAAGAGCTCAGCAGAAGCCATGTTTTACCCCTAGACCGGGAGGACATTTTCAGCATACCCATGGAGGAGGTAGCTTGCACAATCACAATGGCACCAAGAATGGTAATGGCAATGGAGGAAGCAACGGCCAGAATCGCACCAACCCATCAACCCCAGCCAAGAATGACCTGAGCCAACTCACTTGCTTTAAGTGTCAGAAGACCGGACATTATGCCAATGAATGTCCTGAAGGCCAAAATGGCAATGGAAGTTCTGGGAAGAAGCCGAACCCTTTAAACAGGGGATAGGTGAACCACGTTAGCGTGGAGGAGGTTGAAGCTCAGCCCGATGCAGTAATAGGTAAGTTTTTGGTTAAGTCATTTACTGCACTCGTTCTTTTTGATACTGGTGCATTGCATTCATACATCTCAAGGGGATTTGTGGATAAGTATAACCTATCAACCCAAGCCCTTAGGTCACCCATGTTAGTAACCTCACCTGGAGCAGAATATGTGGCTAGTCGATGGTGTGATCAGTTACCATTAAGGATTGGTAACTATGTTTTTCCCTCAGACCTAATAGTATTGGAATCTCAAAGATTGGATGTGATATTAGGCATGGATTGGTTATCAAAGTATGAAGGGAATATTGAATGTGCTAGTAAGTCAATTTTGCTTACCACCCCAGAAGGGAGAAGGATCAAGTATGTATCCCGGCATGTGCCAAAGAGGACTCAAGTAAATTGCCTAACAGGAGTTGTGCAGGAGGAAGTACCAGTGGTAAGGGATTTCCCTGAAGTATTTCCAGAAGAGTTGCCCGGCATGCCACCGGATAGAGATATTGAGTTTTTGATTGAGCTATTGCCAGGCACCGGGCCAATATCAAAGAGACCATATAGGATGCCAGCAAAGGATTTGGTGGAAATTAAGAAGCAAATTAAGGAGTTACTGGACAAGGGATATATTCGCCCAAGTTCTTTGCCTTGGGGATCGCCAGTACTTCTAGTGGAGAAGAAGGATGGATCGTTAAGGATGGTTGTTGATTATCGAGGATTGAATGAAGTAACGATCAAGAACAAGTACCCACTACCAATGATCAATGATCTGTTTGATCGATTGCAAGGAGCTAAGGTATTTTCCAAGATCGATCTGCCATCAGGATATCACCAGTTGAAGATTCGAGAACAGGATATTCCTAAGACAGCTTTTACCACCAGGTATGGGCTGTACGAGTATACCGTTATGTCATTTGGTCTGACTAATGCACCTACCTATTTTATGAACATGATGAACAAAGTGTTTATGGAGTTTCTGGATAAGTTCGTCGTGGTGTTCATTGATGATATCCTGGTTTACTCAAAGAATGAAGAGGAACATAAGGAACATTTGCGTTTGGTACTTGGAAAGCTCAGAGAACATCAATTATATGCCAAGTTCAGCAAATGTGAGTTTTGGTTGAAGGAAGTAGGATTCCTCGGACACGTTATATCTGGAGAAGGTATAGCAGTTGATCCCACTAAAGTTGATACCGTGACCAAGTGGGAAGCACCACCTACAGTGGGAGAGATCCGGAGTTTTCTTGGACTCGCAGGGTACTACCAGAGATTTATTGAGAATTTCTCAAAGATTGCGAAGCCTATGACTGAGTTGTTAAAGAAAGATACCAAGTTCATATGGACAAAGGAATGTGACGCTAGTTTCCAAGAGTTGAAGAAACGTTTGGTTACCTCACCAGTGTTGATTTTGCCAGATCAAACCTAGGATTATGAGGTGTATTGCGACGCTTCACGTCGAGGACTTGGAGCAGTGCTTATGCAGGAAGGGAGAGTTGTTTCATATGCCTCAAGACAACTGAAACCTCATGAGTTGAATTATGCTACGCATGATTTAGAGTTAGCAGCCGTAGTGCATGCATTGAAAACATGGAGACATTTCCTCATTGGAAATCATTGTGAGTTGTACACGGATCATAAGAGTTTGAAGTACATTTTCACACAGAAGGAGTTGAATCTCACACAAAGGAGATGGTTGGAGCTCATCAAGGATTATGATATGAGATTGCAATACCATCCCGGAAAGGCTAATGTAGTAGCTGACGCCTTAAGCCATAAGAGCCATGTCAATTCGTTAATGACGGGAGAAATACCCAAGGAGTTGGCAGAAAATCTTCGTGAACTATGTTTGGAAATAGTTCCGAGAGGCTATGTAGCAGCATTGGAGATTCAGTCAACCTTGATGGATAGAATCAGGGAAGCTCAGAAGACCGACAAAGAGATTGTCGCTATAAAGGAGAAACTTAGCAAGGGAAAAGCTAAAGGATTTCGTGAGGATGAGCACGACACCCTATGGTTTGAAGACCGTGTTTACGTGCCCAATGACCCGGAGATCAGGAAGTTGATTTTGCAAGAGGCACACGACTCACCGTATTCAATTCACCCAGGAAATACCAAGATGTATTTGGATCTGAAGGATATTTTCTGGTGGACCGGAATGAAGAAGGATATTGCAGAGTATGTAGCAGTTTGTGATGTATGTCAGAGAGTAAAGGCAGAGCATCAGAAGCTAGCAGGATTGTTACAACCATTGCCGATACCCGAATGGAAGTGGGATAAGCTAGGCATGGATTTTATCACGGGATTACCCAGGACCCGTTCAGGCTATGGCTCAATTTGGGTTGTAGTTGATCGATTGACGAAGGTAGCTCATTTCATCCCAGTAAAGACCACTTACAACACTGCTAAGTTGGCAAAGATATACATGACCAGGATCGTATGTCTGCATGGAGTTCCAAGGAGCATCGTATCAGATAGAGGAACACAGTTTACCTCAAAGTTCTGGAAGCAGTTGCATGAGACGTTGGGAACCAGGCTAGAATTCAGTATAGCTTTTCATCCACAGACAGATGGACAGACCGAGAGAGTTAATCAGATTTTGGAGGATATGCTGAGAGCTTGTGCGCTAGATTACGGATCTAGTTGGGACGATAATTTTCCATATGCAGAGTTCTCTTACAACAACAGTTACCAAACTAGTTTGAAGATGGCCCCTTTCGAAGCTTTGTACAGAAGGAGGTGCAGGACACCGTTGTCATGGGACAAAGTTGGAGACCGCCAGTTGTTTGATCCTGACTTGGTTAAAGAGTCTGAACAAAAGCTGAAGTTGATTCGCGATAGGCTCAGGATAGCCCAGTCCAGGCAGAAAAGTTATGCAGATTCTAAACGCAAGGAGACAGTTAACGAAGTCGGAGATAGAGCTTATCTTCGAGTATCTCCACTTCGGGGAACAAAGCATTTTGGAGTTAAAGGGAAGTTAGCGCCACGATTTGTAGGACCATATCGAGTTTTGGAGCGTATGGGAAGTGGCCTACAAGTTGGAATTGCCCGAAGGATTGTCAGGAGTTCATGATGTGTTCCACGTTTCTCAGTTCAAGAAGTGCCACGCGGAGATAGCTGACATACCTTTGAGAAACACAGTGCCATTAGAAACAATTCAGTTGGATAACAATTTGACCTATGAGGAGAAACCAGTCAAGATTCTCGAGTTTGCCAGCCGAGTCACTCGCAGCAAGGTTATCAAGTTTTGCAAAGTTCAGTGGAGCCACCACACAGAGGATGAAGCCACCTGGCAACGAGAGGAAGATTTACTCAAGGACCACCCTCACCTATTTTCTAGCCAACCCGAATCTCGAGGGCGAGATTCATCTTAAGGGGGTAGGTTTGTAACATCCCAAATTTTCAATTTGGAATGCTATACATTAGATCATCATGCATATCATATTTTATTTTGCTTTTGGTTTTGATCCTAGAAAATCCTAAGCAACTCAAGGACCCACGGAGAGAGTTGGGGATTTCGTTATTTACATATTTGAGTTTTCTCAAATTTTGTAAACAGGATCATTTGATTTTATTTGTTTTATCATCAATTATTTCTATACAAAAATATGAGAGAGGGAATAAAATGACTTTCCCAAAATATAGAAATATTGAGGATTTAGTAAAAAAATAAAATAAGTTTTATTTCAGAGTTTTTCGGTATTTTTATTTGAATTTAGGAAAAATGCACGTTTTTCAAAATTGCATTTAGGGCCCAAATAAATGTTCACTTTATCGGGCTTGATTTTAGAAACCCGGGAAAATGTATTTCAGGATTTTTGGAGTCCGTTTAGTATTTCTTTTTATTTTTTTTCCGAGCATAATTATTTAAAAAAAACGCGGAACCGACTATGGGCCGTACTCGGCCAGGACACCGCCGGCCGACGCCTTTATAAGGCACCGCCCTGGGGCCCGAGAGCCCAGCCGCCCCAGCCCCAAACCTTAGCCGCGCCAGCCGCCGCCGCCGCCGCCAACCGCCGCTGCCGGAGCCACGCGCCGCTCGAGGTTCGCCGCCTCGACTTTCGTGCCGTTTTTAAAAAAAAATTCTATTCGTCGTTTTCTTTTTCGACGGATTTTTCCGCGGTTATTTTCTGATCGTGATTTCTGATCCGATTTTCGTTTTAGTATAACTTTTCGCTCGTTTATCAGAATCAGGCGATTCAAGCGCCTGGAGTTTCGTCTCGAAACCCTCTTTCCGAATAATCAACTTAAACATGTTTTTGCTACTGTAAAATTTTCCCTAGATCCAGATTACTAGAACGAAGTTGTTTTCTTTCGCCGTTTGATTTCTTTTGCTTCGTTCCATTTGATTCTTTTTGCAAACCAGAGTTCTTAAGTTGAACTTTCTGGTTAGATCTTCTATTTGAGTTTGACATGTGCATTAGATGAGTACTTATTGTATGCTTGTTTGTTTGTCTGCGATAGAATACCCGGAGTGCGCCGCCTGTTACTTTGAATCTCTATGTTTCGCGGATCATCAGCAAGGCAAGTAACACTTTGATCATACCTTTTTCTACAACCCAGTTTTATTGCATTAGATCAATCCTCACACATTGCATGATTAGGATCTAATTAAATTGTGGGATGGGAAGTAGATGAGGTAGTACCTATTACCTGTTTATTATCAAACCTTTGGGAGTTACTTCTACGTTTGCTTATTATGCCATGCTATGCTAGTAGACGTGGATTGGGTGAGTGATATCCATGACAGATGTGAGATTGTTAATTAATGGTTTATCTAAGGTGGCAACCTAAACACACATCTGGGTGGATTGAGGCACCTGGGTATTCCAGGACTTGCCTGTTTTTCTTTTGGACCGCCAGCCAGGCTCAAAGGGATCATGAGATTTTTCATGCTAGAAACTTCCGTGTGCAGCCACAAGCTATTATGGGCTCTAGCATAGTTGACTAAGTCGTGCGAACTCTTACAGTGGTAGACTAGTAGATGTAGGGGATGTAGGTGGTATGGTCTACCCGATCGTAAGGTGCTAGCGCTTCTGAAAGACTATGTCTCGGTCATCCGTCTTCTCAAACACCATGTAGTGCGAGAAAACAAACGGAGGCGATCGAGTCTTGTGGGGAAAAGTGCACAAACCTCTGCAGAGTGTAACAAACTAATCATGGTTAGCCGTGTCCCCGTTATGGACATCTTGAGTATCTAGTACCTGGATTATCAAGTGAATCTCAACATGTTACTCTAAATTAAATTTTGTTGGGTTTAATGATGATGCTTAATTGGGATTGAGAATGCTGTCAACCATTCTCAATGTTTAACAACCACCATGATAGTAATTAAATTTATTCCTTTTGAAGTAGGGAAAAATTGGCTTTACGCAAAAACTGTAACCATAGAGCTTTCCACCAGCCAAATATGCATATAGTATAGCTGTTGCATTCCATTACTCTCTATGTGTTACCTTGCTAGCATATTCCATGTGCTGACCCGTTTTCGGGCTGCAACGTTAATGTTGCAGACTTTTCAGGCAACGCTTAAGGAGTTTTAGGTCGTGGTTCTATACTCAGTGATGCCGTTGGAGTTGATGGACTCACTTATCTTCCAAGCCTTCCGCTGTTATCGTCACTAGATGGCCTTAAGCCATATTTATTGTAATAAGTTCTCTTTTGAGACACCCGATGTAATAAGTGTGTGATTGCTACTCTGCTATAAATCCTTCGAGTACTGTGTGGTGTCAGCATTACTGATCCAGGGATGACACCGGAGCACAGAGATCAGACTGTTTGAGGTCTGGTCGCTACACGGACGGTCACCCATCCTCTCACTACTCCAGCGCGAGCACGCTTAACTTCCGGGTTCTATTCTCCCTCGATTCCAAGTCTGCACTTGTTGTTTTCCTGACAATAGTAAGATGTCAATCCTATTAACCCTCGGGAGTTTAGCTTGAGCATGAAGTCACACATTTCGCTGTTTGAGTTTAAAACTATTGTTCTAAAAAACAATAATTATTTAGTAACACTAATATTTCTTGAATAAGGAGTTTGACCACATTTTGACCAAAGTTTGACCACAGTTTGACCATATTTGACCAAAATTCCAAAAAACTGAAATAATTATTTCATAACACTAATATTCTTGAATAATTATTTAGTAACACTAATACTTCTTGAATAAGTAGGTTGACCACAGTTTGACTAGATTTGACCAAAATTAAAAAAACTGAAATTTGTGCATAACTTTTTTTCCTTTTAGAATTTGAGGATTCTAAAAATTTGCAAACAGGCCGTAGGCGGTCTCCATCATATGCGGATTTTCGTGCTGAACATTTTGATATATTATACGTTTTTCTCTGACACCGTATGCAAAAGTTATAGCTGTTTTACATTTTCCCTACACTTTTTGCAAAACATGTCCAAATTTAAGTTTTTAAATTTTCCTAACTAGTAGATGTAGTAACATAACTACATCTCGAAGGATTTTAATTTTTGAAGTTTTTATCATTTTATTTTGCTTTTTACAAAACCGAAAAGGCGATCCACGGGGGGGGGAGAGTTTCAAAATGAGACCTTTAGTAGTAGCGAGGGATTTTACCCCTCGCTACTACTACGGCATGTCCCGGAGGGGCACGGTTGAGACCTCTTAGTAGTAGCGAGGGGTAAAAACTTAGTAGTAGCGCGGGTTTATAACCCTCGCTACTACTAAGGCATGGCCCAGGGGCACGGTAGAGACCGCTTAGTAGTAGCGAGGGGTAAAAACCAGTGCTACTGCTATCAACTTAGTAGTAGCGAGGGTTAAAAACCCGCGCTACTACTATGGCATGTCCCGGGGGGCACGGTAGAGACCGCTTAGTAGTAGCGAGGGTGAAAAACCAGCGCTACTGCTATCAACTTAGTACTAGCGAGGGTTAAAAACCCGCGCTACTGCTACTTAGCAGCAGCGCCTGATTTTAAAGCGCGCTGCTGGTAAGATTCTGTGTATAGGCTTTTCCCTAGTAGTGCATGTTCACAGAGTTCGGGGCCGTATGTGGAAACCTCGGTCGGACTCCCTGCGGATGGAACCTGGATAGGCGATAAACCTGGACTAGAGACTTGAGTGTTTAGGTAGGTCGTGGCCAACACCCTCGTTGGGCTTCCGCTTGAAGGTTGCCGAGTACATGTCGTGTAAACGACGGTAAGTGGTGGGGGCGTGTGTGAAGAAGTACACCCCTGCAGGGTTATCATTATCTATTCGAATAGCCGGATTCCTCGGATATGGAAATTTGGACCCCTTGCATAGTTCATAGACAAGTGAAAGTGGATACTCTAAAATGCGCAAGATAAGCGTGAGTGCTAAGGATGGCGTTCTCGTAGGGAGATGGGAGCGGATCCATAGTGGTGTATTGATATGGTGAATATGTGGACTCGTGTGCGCCACCTCAAAAGAGTTGCTTGCAGTCTTAGTTCAGGTTAGCTACTGAGTCAAAGCTGGCTTGCTGCAGTTAAACTCCACCCCCCTTGTTGATACTGATGCATATGTAGTTAGTTCTGATGTAAGCCTGGCTGGGTACATTTGTACTCACGTTTGCTTAATTTATGTTTTGCAGAGAGACTTCAGTCTCGCTAGTAGTTCCGCGTGGACTTCGACGTTTAGCTTGATACCTCAGCTACGGTCTTCTGCCCTCGGCAGGATCTGGTAGGTAGTCAGGCTTCTTAGCCTTTTTCATTTGTAGATGTCTGTACTCAGACATGTTAAGCTTCCGCATGTGCTTGATTTTTATGCTATGATTGTTGGGTCATGAGACCCATGTTTGTAATATCTCGCTCCTCGGAGCCTAATGAATAATACTTGAGTTGTAGAGTTATGATGTGATGCCATGTTGTATTTACACATATCGATCATATTGTGTGTATGATTGAAATGCTTGGTATGTGTGGGATCCGGCAATCTAGTTGTTTATCCTTGGCAGCCTCTCTTATGTGGAAATGTAGTCTAGTGCTTCCATGAGCCATAGTAGTCCGCTACAGCCCGGTTTACCGGAGTCCTCCTAGCCCAGCACTACTGCTCAGGACACTTGACTGGCTGGCATGTGTTTCACTTTGTTCCTATGTCTGTCCCTTCGGGGAAATGTCACATGGTGACATCCGGAATCCTGCCTAGCCTGCTACAGCCCGGTTTACCAGAGTCCTGTTAGCCCAGTGCTACAGCCCGGATTCACACGCTGCTGACCGACATGCTCGAAGTTGATTCATGTATGCCTGTGTCCATGGGTTAGTGCCGCTTTGGGTTCATGACTAGCCATGTCGGCCCGGGTTCTCTGTCATATGGATGCTAGCGACACTATCATATACGTGAGCCAAAAGGCGCAAACGGTCCTGGGCCATGGTAAGGCGACACCCGTGGGAATACCGTGCGTGAGGCCGCAAAGTGATATGAGGTGTTACCCGCTAGATCGATGTGACTTGGAATCGGGGTCCTGACAACGCAGCCCGTTCGTCCGCCACACATCCCTAGCATAGCTAACACGCAATTTTCCCCCTCCGGTTCATCTGTCTGAAAATGCAAAACACCGGGGATACTTTCCCGGATGTTTTCCCCCTTCACCGGTATCACATGCCCCTACATTAGGTCACCTCTAGCACCGCGTATTGCCATGTTATGCCTTGTGATGCTTTGACTGCTCTATTATTTATTCTGTTCCCCTCCGTTACTTCTTTCCGGTAGACCCCAAGACCGCTATCGGTACCCTTGTGATCAACTACATCGACGATGAACCCTTCTTTCCAGAGCAACCAGACAAGCCCCCCCTTGATCACCAGATATCGCATATTCTCCTCTCTACTGCTTGCATTAGAGTAGTGTTGCATGTTACTACTTTCGGTTAATCCTATTCTGTTGCATAGCATGTCATTGTTGCTACAGTTGTTGATACCTTACATGCAATCCTAAATGCTTAGTATAGGATGCTAGTATTCCATCAGTGGCCCTATTTTCTTGTCTGTCTGCCATGCTATATTATTGGGCTGTGATCACTCGGGAGGTGATCACGGGTATATACTATACATATTACACATGATACATGTGGTGACTAAAGTCGGGTCGGCTCGTAGGGTACCCACAAGTGGTTCTGATGTGGGGGCTGAAGGGGCAGATGGTTCCATCCAGGTAGTGGTGGGCCTGGGTTCCCGACGGCCCCCGACTGTTACTTTGTGGCGGAGCGACAAGGCAGGTTGAGACCACCTGGGAGAGAGGTGGGCCTAGCCCTGGTAGGCATTCGCTGTTACTTCAAAATAACACGCTTAACGAGATCTTGGTATTTGATCTGAGTCTGGCCACTAGCCTATACGCACTAACCAACTACACGGGAATAGTTATGGGCACTCGACTTCGTGGTATCAGCCGAAGCCTTCTTGACATGAGCGACTGAGCAGCGCGCGCCGGATTGGACTGGAATGCCTCCTCTTGTAATAGGGAGGCTAGGTCTATTTCCGGCCGCCCTCTCAACATGCAGGTGTGCAATGGGCGATGGTCCCAGCCCCCTGTGCCATAGGATTTAGACCGGCGTGCTGACCTCTCTGTTGTGCCTAGGTGGGGCTGTGACGTGTTGATCTTCTGAGGCCGGGCATGACCCAGGAATGTGTGTCCAGCCAAAGGGGATCGAGCGTGTTGGGAAATGTGGAGCAGCCCTGTAGGGAAGTTTATCTATTCGAATAGCTGTGTCCCTCGGTAAAAGGACGACCCAGAGTTGTACCTTGACCTTATGACAACTAGAACCGGATACTTAAATACACACCCTTCCAAGTGCCAGATATAACCCGGTGATCACTCTCTAATAGGGCGATGAGGGGAGGATCGCCAGGTAGGATTATGCTATTCGATGATACTTGGTGAACTTACCATCTACTCTCTTCTACTACTTCAAGATGGAGGCTGCCAAAAGCTTAGTCTTCGATAGGACTAGCTATCCCCCTCTTATTATGGCATTCTGCATTTCAGTCCACACATACTACCCATTCATTGATACCAATGCATATGTAGTGTAGATTCTTGCTTGCGAGTACTTTGGATGAGTACTGACAGTGCTTTGCTCCCTCTTTTCCCCCTTTTCCATTTTTTTCGGATGTCGCAACTAGATGATGGAGTCCAGGAGCCACAGGATCCCGAGGATGATTCTACGTGGAGTTTGACTTCAAGGATTAGTTAGGAGGTCTGGGGCAGGAGGCCTTGCCTTTTCGATCGTTGATACTTTTGTGCTAGCCTTCTTAAGGCAGACTTGTTTAACTTATGTCTGTACTCATATATTATTGCTTCCGCTGACTCTTGTGTATTCAAGCTTTTCTATTCGAGCCCTTGAGGCCCCTGTCTTGTAATATAAAGCTTTTATTTTTTTTAATTTGTGTCTAGAGTTGTGTTGTGATATCTTCCTGTGAGTCCCTGATCTTGATCGTACACGTTTGCGTGTATGATTAGTGTACGGTCAAATCGAGGGCGTCACAAGTTGGTATCAGAGCCGACTGCCTGTAGGAATCCCCCTTCCAAACTCCTTGGCCGAAGTCAAGTCTAGTCATTGAAAAAACTTTTACTAACATGGTTGTGTGTCTTACGGGCCCACGTCGCCATTGGGTGTTGTTAGGATCTTTTATTCCTCGTCTACAATCTGTGATTCTGATATCTCTTCTATTCGGTTTAAATGATTTTCTAAAATCTAACTTTAGGTTCTCGAAAATACTTTCTCCCGGAGAGCCCCTTCAGTCCAGATGATCGTAGACTGGACCAAAAGATTTCGATGTTACTCTCCGATACTCTTTCGAGACATTGTGCCCATTGCTTTTGCAATTCCCTACCACCGAAATATCCCTATGGATAAATACATACACTTTCCATTCTTACTTTTATTCCCAGTTGATCCTGTTATTACAAGATACCCTAAAATTCTCTCTATGGTTCCGAGAATACTTTGTGCCTACTGCCTTGCAGTTCTTTGCCACCTGAATACCCCTACGGATAATTTCTCGCACTTACCGAGTATACACTCATCCCAGTTGATTCATGTATTTCACAAAAGTCTTCAAAATAACATTTTTTCTTGCTTGCATTATGGTTAATCCCATATGTATATAGTAATCTTATTGGTAGCCTTTTTCACTATCATTTTGAGTCCATTGATTCAATATGTTGTGAATGCTCGCAATCCTCAAATCAAATCCTAGAATTCATCCTTTCCGCTCAGACATCATTTTAAAACATGAGCTGGATATCGACCAATCAAATTGACGTTGATTGTACCCCTAATGCCTATTCAGCTTATCCATTCTTAATCAGATTGTTGGCTTCTGATCCCTTGATTTGGAAATGATAATTCCTTTGCGTTTGAGCTTTGAGTTAGTCAGTTGTTTCTATACTCCAATGCCTTTGCATTGTTTCTTCTTCTGATTGTGTGCCGATGCTCACATCAGCTTCGTTGTGGACCGTCAGATCCTTTGTTGAATTATCATCCAACAGTGTCCTTTGACCTCAAGATGTTCTTCCATGATACATAATGCCATTGGTAAATTCTATTCTCTGATATGGCCAACGATGCTCTGCTTTCGAGCTTGAGTTATCTACTTCTGAACCTTGTAGTATATGTTCCTAAGATACCCGATGGGTTGAAACAATGCTTTCCCTAATCTATGCAAACCCGAAAGATTTCATGGGTCATACTTATCTGGTACTGCACCAGGTAAAACTTTCAACAACTCATGCCATTTTGAAAAGAAACGAGAAGTGAATGGAAGGTTATACATTGAAGAAGTGGGAATCGACCTTGAACTTTGCGTTCATGCCCATGGACACGATGTAGATCCTATCATGGAAGCTTCTTGTAATAATAACTATTGCCTTGATATAATATCATCTGGTATCTGTGCATTGATCCTGTGCAATCATGGTTCCGACCATAATTTCTACTTGATCCCATTTCTCAAGCAAGAGAAAACACTTGTCTTCTGCGGATCAATACATCTCCACAACCCCGATGTCGATCTTCCTTCGAGTAATACCCTCCAGTATCTCGAGAATATCAAAGAACTGTGTTACTTCTCATCGATTTAAGATTTTCCCCGGGTGCTGAGCTATTTGTGACTCGAGAACACCAATAAGTGAATCGATTCCACACTCCGATTCAATAACTCCTAAATAATTTTCATTGCCTACGAGTTTAATGATCCTTCAAGTCATTCCTAGCCTGATCGGCTATATCATTTTTGTGCTAAATTTTAACTGTGCTACCTGATCCTTCTTCCCGAAGCACAAATTTCGACGCTGAGCTAATCTTATGTCGATCTTCCTTGTCATATCATTTCTCCTTGAACAGCAAACTTGATTTCGAGTTCGTGTCGTACCCATGGTTCCAATAACCTTTCGCTTCATCATTCCTTCAACTTGGTGTCATCACCGATCGATTACATCTTCATGAGATCTCTCGACAAATGTGTCATGTTCATCATCAGTATTCTGAGCTCTTCCAGGATATCAATTGAATTCATGATGAGAAATGCCATCCTTCTCCCCTCGATGATTTTTATTAACATCGACAACATTCTTGCATTCACTCTGACACAAAACTTGTTCATGGTTTGTGTTTCACCTAGAGTTCCTTTCTATCCAACTTACATTAGGATTCTATCTTGAAGTATTACCATCTTTTATGTCAAGGATGTTGCGAGAATTGCTCCAGATATTAATTCTTGCTATAGTGATACTTCTCACCATCACCATTGTTTCTTGGTCCCCGTGTCGATTCTAACTGGGACACCAACAAGTGAACATACTGTTTGGATTCTCCCTTCTAGCAACCCTATTGCTTTGAAGTTAACGGTCGGTAGTTTCATTCTAAGTCTATTGCTTATTGAATCATCATTAAAACATTGATCATGCTACCCAGTCTAGATTTCCGGGTGCACCCTTCTATCATTGTTAAATTGTGTATGTTTTCCTCGAGCATACATCATTATACCATTTGATCTGACAAATGTTATCTCCTTGTACACATGATTGTGGAAATCCATCTTTTTGGAAATCTCGATGAATTGTCACTGCTTTCATCAGCCACCTCCCCATCCTCTCCTTGGTTTAATGATGAACTCTTGTTTCAGAACTCGCTTCCATAGTTCATTTCACGAGAGTCTTACAATGACATCTCGTCAAATTGTGTTGCACCTTTTCTTCTGCGGCATCCTGAGTCTGAGGTATCCTCACACCAATCAGATCTGAATCTCGGTCAGATATGATGGTTGGAACATATTTTCAAGAGTTATATCATTGGTCCTCATATGACCCGGTAAGGTGATGTCATGCCTAGCACACCTGGCCGGAGGACCTATTGTTATAGTTTCCTTTGTGGCAAGGTTAGCCCTGCTTTAATGAGGAAATTGTGAGACTTATTCTATAAGTTTTTCCTGATGGATCCTTTGTGTATCCAAGGTCTGACCTTTGCTTAAAGACCATGTCAATGCTATCTCGAAGCATGTATGTGGTACTCCGATCTTCAAAAAGAACATTTGAAGCACAATGCTGCATTTTCTTCATCAATTATCCTAACACCGTTGTTTGGGTAATGTCATGAAATTTCTCTCCCGTTACCAAATTGGTTTTCTACAATTATATCCTGTCATGGATATCATGCTCTTCTTTTCCTTGGGAAGGATATACCCCTGAATTATGTGTTTAAACACATTTTTCCTTTCCATTGTTCTGTTTAATCTGATAAGCACATTTTCCTTTTCATTGTTTTGTTTAAACTTCTTGAGGTTTATATGATCTAAGCAGTAATAAGTCACTACCTTTATAAGAACCTCGGTGTACAACTCTGTCAGTAAGAACCTGTTACTATTGTTGATGACATTCTGGTAACCACCGATGGACGAGAACTTTGCCTATTGGTCCACCTCGTTCAACAAGCAGGAAGATGGTTCTCTTCGTCCCTCGCCCTTGGTATCGATGTTGTAGTCGACATAACTGATAGGCTATCTTCTGACATGCCTTGCTATCAAGACCGTGCAAGATGTCAGCATCCTTCCTATTTTTAACCACATGGTGGGCCCATAACCCACAGTTCTACAGGATCGAAACCTGACTCTCCTATGCACCCCTGTTCTTAAGGTTGTTCCTCGCACTTGGCATCGTATGTAATTCACGAGCCACCTTTCGAGAGATCAGCAATTCTGATATCAGACACAATACTTATTCCCATTGCTTTGAACCCCTTCCACGCCCTGTTTCACGCATCGAATGATTGCGTGCACGCTCGAAACTTCCCATAATACCTCCTTACATTGCTCTCGATATTTTCTTAAGTTACAATTCGTGAGTTACTTCCGCCACCTTCCTCGATGTTATCGACGAGATAGTCGACCTTGTAGAGGTCCGTTATCCCGTAATGCCCACCCTTTATTCTTTCGTAAGTACGATGGAGTTCCCGAAGAAAGGATGCCGATTTCATCATGATGATCTGAAGCAGAGAAATACCGACATCAATGTATTGGACCGGCCTCTTCGAGAAGAGATGGCCAGGATGAGAAGACCCGCTAGATTCGTTACCAAACCTTCCCCCCTTTCACTACCTCTTAAATTTCGGGAGGAGATTTATTGTAGGGGAGGAGAATTGTGACGCCCGGATAATTAGGCTATAGTAATCCCACGTTAATGTTTCCATGTCACCATGGTTTCTGTTAATAAACTCTTGTTAGTTCGAAGCGCAGTTCAAAACTTTAAAATAAAAACAAACAACAAAAGTTTTCAAATGATAAAACAAAAATGTTCGGATTGTGGCAAATATTCCATACTAAATATTGATGAAGAAACCACACTTCTGTAAAGTATTTAATCGCACTATATTAATTAAAATGGTAGCAAAAACGATTATTTAAATACCTTTTATAATTAATAAAATGTCACACTAAGTTATTTGGGGACTAGACTTTTTGTGACTTTGGACTTAGTTGAGATACTAATTTAGATGCTAAATGTATATTTTGCTAAAACTAAAATAAAATGTAACTAAAATAAAACAGAAAAAAGAATAAAACAAAACAAAAGAAAAACCAAAACCCCTTCCCCCTGGGCCATTCGGCCCAACCGGGCATCTAGGCCACCAGGCCAGCCCATCCCGTAGCCATCCCCTACCTCCTGTTCATGGGTGGGGGATCGCGGCTCACATCCACGCCTCCATGGTGGATGATGGCGCCATGTCGATCATCCGGCCAGCCCCCTAGTTGTATAAGACCGTCCCCGTGCCCCTTGGTGAACCCTAGCGCAATCATCTCCCTTCCCCACACAGCTTTCTTCCTCCCCCACCATTGTTGTCTCTGGCGTCACCATCGATCCGTAGCCCACGAAGCCACATAGCGCTCCACGCCGTACCTCCATGACCAAGAGATCCACCTCGATGTCCTCTTTCTCCTCACCAACGCACACAAGGACAGGCGCTCTACATCGTGGCCATCAACTTTGTCTTCTTCGTCAGTGCTCAGAGCTCGCCACCGATGATTCACCGCCTGCTGCAGCTACTAAACTTCCACCGGCCTTTCTTGCGTCTCATGGTGAGTTCCCGGTCGAAATCCCTTGCCTCTAGGGCTAGTTCGTTGTTTCCTGCTGCTACAACCATCGCTACCATAGCTCGTTGCCGCCGTTGAACTTCCTACCGCCACGCTCATCACCAGCCGCCGATGCGGCCGAAGCTCCGGCCACCGCGCCTGCTCCCCCTGGATAGTGCTGCTCGCCCAGCATCTCGCCGCTGCTCCCCGTGAATAGTGCTGCTCGCCCAGCATCTCGCCGCTGCTCCCGGTGCTCCGCTCCTGCGCCTGCGTTGGACGACCCGCGTCCGCCACCCGCATGCATACACCGCATCGCTGCTGCCCCCCGGTCGCCCGCCCGCTGCTGTCGCCAAGACCTGCCCATCGCTCCTGCTTGCCATTGCCACAACCGAGCTCTCGACGAGCTCGTGGTCGCCACGGCCATGCCCGTGTTCCCTGCGCGTCCATGGCGCTCGTGTACGCTCGCCCGTCGTCCGCCTCTGCTTGCCACTGCTGCTCTGCTCTGCTGTAGCTGCGCTGCCGCTAGCTCCGGCCGCCACTGCTGCCGCGCCCGCAGCTCCGCAGCCCCGATTGGGCCGCTCTGCGCGCGCCCACCAGTGCCCACCGCGCGCTCCTCCACTGCCCACCGCATGCACTGCCACGGCCAGCGGCCCCCCTGTTGCCACGCCGCCGGGTCGCTCACCAGCCACGGTCGCCGCGCTTGCTCGGCCACTCCCGCTGCTTCTCGATGCCTCAACCGGCGCCGCCCTCTGCCGACGCCATCCGTGCCAGGCCACCCCCTCCAGCCCTGCCCATCACCGGTCACACTGGCCACTGCCCGGGCGCCTCGACTACACAGGCCGGGCCGATGCCCTGGCGCCCGTTACGCCCGCCCCGCTAAGGCCTTTGTGCCACTAACCGTGGGGCCCAGCCCCTTTGAAAAAAGGTAAAAAACAAAATGTATTTTAAAAAATAATAAGTAATTAATTAATTAATTAACTTATTTAAGTCTTTTTATTACCTAATTAACTTGATTAGTTAATTAAAACAGTTAATTAGTTGTTAGTCTATGACAGAACGGCCCGACACGTCAGGGTTGATTTTGGTCAACTCTATTGACTGCTGACATCATGATGACATCATGCTGATGCAATAACCCCATTTTAGATTTAATTATAATTTCAAATTATTGCCAAAACTTTAATAATTCATAGAAAAATTAGCGTAACTCGGATGAAAATATTGTGTACATGAAAGTTGCTTAGAACAACGAGACGAATCCGAATACGCAGCCCGTTCGTCCGCCACACATCTCTAGCATAGCGAACACGCAACTTTCCCCTTCCGGTTCATCTGTCCGGAAAAGCAAAACACCGGGGATACTTTCCCGGATGTTCCCCCCTTCACCGATATCACCTATCCCTACATTAGGTCACCTCTAGCACCGCGTATTGCCATGTTATTCCTTGTGATACTTTGATTGCTCTGTTATTTATTGTGTTCCCCTCCATTACTTCTTTCCGGTAGACCCCGAGACCGCTGTCGGTACCCGTGTGATCAACTACATCGACGACGAACCCTTCTTGCCAGAGCGACCAGGCAAGCCCCCCCCCCCTTGATCACCAGATATCGCCTATTCTCCTCTCTACTGCTTGCATTAGAGTAGTGTAGCATGTTACTGCTTTCGGTTAATCCCATTCTGTTGCATAGCCCGTAATTGTTGCTACAGTTGTTGACACCTTACCTGCAAGCCTAAATGCTTAGTATAGGATGCTAGTATTCCATCAGTGGCCCTACATTCTTGTCTGTCTGCCATGCTATACTATTAGGCTGTGATGACTCGGGAGGTGATCACGGGTACA
This sequence comes from Triticum urartu, assembly GCF_003073215.2. Taxonomy (NCBI): domain Eukaryota; kingdom Viridiplantae; phylum Streptophyta; class Magnoliopsida; order Poales; family Poaceae; genus Triticum; species Triticum urartu. Next base: position 242,395,444 of record NC_053027.1, on the reverse strand, counting down.
TACTATACATATTACACATGATACATGTGGTGACTAAAGTTGGGTCATCTCGTAGAGTACCCGCAAGTGATTCCAATGTGGGGGCTGAAGGGGAAGGTGGTTCCATCTAGGTAGTGGTGGGCCTGGGTTCTCGACGGCCGCTGACTGTTACTTTGTGGCGGAGCGACAGGGAAGGTTGAGACCACCTAGGAGAGAGGTGGGCCTGGCCCTAGTCGGCGTTCGCGGTTACTTCAAAATAACACGCTTAACGAGATCTTGGTATTTGATCTGAGTCTGGCCACTGGCCTATACGCACTAACCAACTACACGGGAACAGTTGTGGGCACTCGACGTCGTGGTATCAGCCGAAGAATTCTTGACGTCAGCAACTGAGCGGCGCGCGCCGGATTGGACTGAAATGCCTACTCTTGTTTTAGGGAGGCTAGGTCTGTTTCCGACCGCCCTTGCAACGTGCAGGTGTGCAATGGGCGACGAGCCCAGACCCCTGCGCCATAGGATTTAGACCAGCGTGCTGACCTCTCTGTTGTGCCTAGGTGGGGCTGCGACGTGTTGATCTTCTGAGGCCGGACATGACCCAGGAAAGTGTGACCGGCCAAAGGGGATCGAGCATGTTGGGAAATGTGGTGCACCCCTGCAGGGATGTTTATCTATTCGAATAGCCATGTCCCTCAGTAAAAGGACGACCCGGAGTTGTACCTTGACCTTATGACAACTAGAATCGGATACTTAATAAACCACACCCTTCCAAGTGGTAGATATAACTCGGTGATCGCTCTCTAACAGGGCGGCGAGGGGAGGATCGCCGGGTAGGATTATGCTATTCGATGATACTTGGTGAACTTACCATCTACTCTCTTCTACTGCTTCAAGATGGAGGCTGCAAGAAGCGTAGTCTTCGATAGGACTAGCTATTCCCCTCTTATTCTGGCATTCTTTAGTTCAGTCCATAGATACTACCCATTTCATTGATACCAATGCATATATAGTGTATATCCTTGCTTGCGAGTACTTTGGATGAGTACTCACGGTTGCTTTGCTCCCTCTTTTCCCCCTTTTCCATTTTTCTCGGATGTCGCAGTCAGATGATGGAGTCCAGGAACTAGAGGATCCCGAGGATGATTCTACGTGGAGTTCAACTTCGAGGAGTAGTTAGGAGGTCCCAGGCAGGAGGCCTTGCCTTTTCGATCGTTGCTACTTTTGTGCTAGCCTTCTTAAGGCAGACTTGTTTAACTTATGTCTATACTCAGATATTATTGCCTCCGCTGACTCTTTTGTATTCGAGCTTATGTATTCGAGCCCTCGAGGCCCCTGGCTTCTAATATAAAGCTTGTATTATTTTAATTTGTGTCTAGAGTTGTGTTGTGATATCTTCCCGTGAGTCCCTGATCTTGATCGTACATGTTTGCGTGTATGATTAGTGTACGGTCAAATCGAGGGCGTCACACCCCCTCTGGTGCTTTCTTCCCCCAATATTTGTTATATATTCCAAACAAATTCTCTATGAAGTTTTAGGACTTCTGGAGTTGTGCAGAATAGGTCTCTAATATTTGCTCCTTTTCCAGTCCAGAATTCCAGCTACCGACATTCTCCCTCTTCATGTAAACCTTATAAAATAATATAGAAAAGGCATAAGTATTGTGATATAATGTGTAATAACAGCCCATAATGCAATAAATATCAATATAAAAGCATGATGCAAAATAGACGTATCAACTCCCCCAAGCTTTGACCTCGCTTGTCCTCAAGCGAAAGCCGATATCGAAAAATATGTCCATGTGTTTAGAAATAGAGGTGTCGATAAAATAAAATACAGACATGAGGGCATCATGATCATCTTTAGAACAACAACAATAGATTGTCATATAATTTCTTATGCTAAAGTAACAATTCATTCACAAGGTAGAACATGAATCAAAAACTTCATTGAAAACTAACAAACTAGGATCTCAGTCATTGAAGCAATTGCAATTTATCATAATATCGGAAAGAGTCAATATAAGAGCTTTTCAGCAAGTCCACCTACTCAACTATCATTTAGTCTTTCACAATTGCTAACACTCACGCAATACTTATGGGTTCAAAGCTTCAGTCTGACACAGAGAAAGATAGGGCCTTATACTTTCGCCTTCCAACCTTTTACCTCAAGGGTAATATCAACAATAATAGTTTACGAGAACCTACATCCGAGTGGATATATATATATATATATCCGGACCTCTCCAACACAAAGTGCTTGCCAAAAGAAAAAGTATAAAAAGGAAAGGTGATGATCACCATTGACTCTTGTATAAGGGTAGAAGATAAAAGTAAAAGATAGGCCCTTCGCTGATGGAAGCAGAGGTTGTCATGTGCTTTTATGGTTGGATGCACAAAATCTTAATGCAAAAGAACGTCACTTTATATTGCCGCTTGTGATAAAGAACTTTATTATGCAGTCAATAGCTTTTATTTCCTCCATATCACAAGTTCGTATAAAGCTTATTTTCTTCACACTAATAGATCATACATAAGTAGAGAGTAATTTTTATTGCTTGCACCGATGACAACTTACTTGAAGGATCTTAATCAATCCATAGGTAGGTGTGGTGGACTCTCATGGCAAAACTAGTTTAAGGGGTGTTTGGAAGCACAAGTAGTATCTCTACTTGGTGCAAAGGATTTGTCTAGCATAAGAGGGAAAAGCAAGCTCAACATATTGGAGGATCCATGACAATATAACTTCTATTCGGATATAAGAAAACATAACCCATTATGTTGTCTTCCTTGTCCAACATCAACTTTTTAGCATGTCATACTTTAGTGAGTGCTCACAATCACAAAAGATGTCCAAGATTGTATATTTATATTCGAAGCCTCTCTTCATTTATTACTTCCTAATAATTGGAACAATGACCAAAACTATGTTTGTCAACTCTCAAAAACTTTTATTCATCATACTCTTTATATGTGAAGTCATTACTCTCCATAAGATTAATATATGATCTTTTATTTATTTTTATTCCTTTCTTTTATTAAATTCCCTCAAGATCATAGCAAGGAAGCAAAGCCCTCAACTCAAAACTACTCTTTATTATATATATAACTCACGAACTTGGTTACATAGATAGATATCGAAACAAAACTAAAAGCTAGATCATACAAAAACATTATTCTACTAGATCAAGATATACCCAAAAGGATCAAAATAAGAAAAATGATAAACATAAAGGTGTGATAGTGATACAATACCGGGGAACCTCCCCCAAGCTTGGCAGTTGCCAAGGGGAGTGCCCATACCCATGTATTTAGATCTCTTTCTTCGGAGCTGGTGATGTTGGAGTTGTTGATGAAGTAGTGCCACACTTCAAGCACAGGAGATACTCCAATCTACAAATGATGCTCTAGAGGGAGATGGTATGCTCTTGCAACAGAATATTTTCATGGGTGAGATATTTATTTTGCACACAAACTATCTTAATGATCCTAAAAGCTTCAACTTCAGTAGGGGTAAGTTGATGGTAGTATGGTTGAAGGGTGTCTTCTTCTTCTGCTGTTGGAACTTGATCTACCGTGACCTTCTTGATCTCATTACCCATATTGGTTTCCCCAATTTCTTATTTCTTCATCTCTACCTTCATTAGCCACGCATCGTCGTCCCCATTGTTGGAGGAAGAGGCCGACATGATGCCTGGCTTTGAAACTCTAGCAGAAACAACTCAAAACAAAGATAAAGGATTTTGTCGTGGTGTGGTGGTCAAAACCTTCGGGGGATTATATAAATGATTTTTGCCGACCAAAAGTAGTATTGTGCAGGGAAATGAGGTCCGAAGGGCACACGAGGTGGCCACAAGGCAGGGTGCGCGCCCAGGCGGTAGGGCGCGCCCTCCACCCTAGTGGTCTCCTCGTGCATCTTTTGGACTACTTTTAATTTTCCTAATTTTTTAAATATTCCAAAATGGAGAAAAAATATCATTGGAAACGTTTTGGAGTCGGTTTACTTACCGTACCACATACCTATTCCTTTTTGAAGTCTGAAACATTCTGGTAAGTATCCCTTATGTACTCTTTCAGTGTTATGGTATTAATAATATTGGCCGCAACATTTATGTGAGTACCTGAGAAATAATGTTTGATTCTTTGACAGTTTACTACCTTCAGATTCGTGCCTTCAGCGTTGTCGATCTTGATGGCACCGGAACGATAGACCTCCTCGATAATGTAAGGATCATCCCATTTAGAGATAAGTTTTCCTACAAAAAATCTTAAACGAGAGTTTTATAGAAAGACATGATCACCTACATTAAAGTCACGCTTTTGTATCCTCTTGTCATGCCATCTTTTAACCTTTTCTTTAAACAACTTGGCATTCTCATAGGCTTGGGTTCTCCATCCATCAAGCAAGCTAATGCCAAATAACCTCTTCTCACCGGCAAGTTTGAAATCATAATTGAGATCTTTAATAGCTCAATATGCCTTATGCTCTAATTCAAGAGGTAAGTGACATGCTTTTCCATAAACCATTTTATACGGAGACATACCCATAGAGTTTTTATGAGAAGTTCTATAAGCCCATAATGCATCATCAAGTTTCTTAGATCAATTCTTTCTAGATCTATTAACAGTCTTTTGCAAAATCAATTTAATATCTCTATTGCTCAATTCTACTTGACCACTAGGCTGAGGATGATAAGGAGATGCAATTCTATGGTTAACATCATACTCAACAATCATTTTACTGAAAGCGCCATGAATAAAATGTGAACCACCATCAGTCATTAAATATCTAGGGACTCCAAACCTCTAAAAAATAACTTCTTTAAGCATCTTAATAGAAGTGTTATGATCAACACTGCTAGTTGGAATATCTTCTACCCACTTAGTAACGTAATCAACAACAACTAAAATATGTGTATACCCATTAGAGGAAGGAAAATTCCCCATATAATCAAAGCCCCAAACATCAAACGGTTCAATAACAAGTGAATAATTCCGAGGAATTTCCTGACGTCTACTAATATTGTCAATTCTCCGGCATTCATCACAAGACAAGACAAACTTACAGGCATGCTTGAAGAGAGTAGGTGTCGGTGTCAAAACCAGCCAGTCTGGGGTAGGGGGTCCTCAACTGTGCGTTTGAGGATCGAAGGTAACAAGGGACATAGGGAACGCAATGTTTTACCCAGGTTCGGGCCCTCTTGATGGAGGTAATACCCTACGTCATGCTCGATTGTATTTGATGAGTGTAAGGGGTTACAAAAGTCGTTCTACCTCGAGATCGTAACAGCTAGACCCTAGATGTCTAGCCTATATGAATTCTGATAGCCTCTACGACTAAACCCTCTAGTTTATATATACACCGAGGGTGCCCAGGGTTGTACAGAGTCGACTTGCAGAGGATGGAAATTACATATCCGGACACCAATCTTGCCACCCACGCATAGGAGAGTCCTACCCGGACATGGGGGAAGGTCTTCTGTCTTGTATCTTCAAGGCCCATCAGTCCGGCCCATATTAAGTAGTTCGGACACCCGAGGACCCCCTAATCCAAGACTCTGTGACGCCCGGATAATTAAGCTACAGTGAACCTCCGCTAATGAAGCCACGTCACCTCGGTTACTATTGATAAACTCGCGTCTGTTCGAAACCCAGTTCAAATTTCAAAATTAGAATAGAGGCAGACAATAAAAGTTTTCAAACATGAAAACTAAAATGTTCATCATGTGGCAAATAATCCCTAACTTATTTTGGTGTTGGAACCAACCTTTTTCAAGATGTTTAAATGCCCTGAACTAATTACAAACAATGGCTAAAATAATAATTTATTTGCTTTTGCAAATATAAAAATATTAAACTAAATAATTTTGGGTCCAAACTAGGCTTGGCAGTGGCCTATTTTGATAATACTAATTTAGGTGCTAACTTGGTAATTTAAAGGAACTAAACTAACAAAAGTAAAATAAAAGAAAACAAAAAAAATAAACAAACAAAAAAACAAAAGACCCCCTCCCCATGCTGGGCCTCTTGGCCCAGCTGGCCACCCACTCCTACACCCGAACCCTATCCCCACCTGCCCAGATCCCCCCCCCCACGATCCCCACTCTCTCCCTCCCCACTCGCCTGGATCGGGGAGGAGCCCGATCCTGTGCCTCCGCCGCAGGCGCCCATCCCCAGCGCGGCCCCAGTCGCACCGTCCGGTGCCACCGCCCACTCTTCGACTCCTCCCGCACAACGCCCCCCTCGACATGAGATGGATCGAGGGCTGGACCCCGCGGCACCACGAGCCCCGACGACCGCGCCCCGTCCGCTGCCGCTCGAGGGCCTCCTCGACTCGTCGGGCCGCTCCGCCATCGCCGGAGCCCTACCCCGCCGGACTGCATCCCCTGTGCCGCGTCGTCTCCGCCCTCCTCCTCGCCCCCCCCTCCCCGTTGCCCCTGACCCTACGGATCCACGGTGAGGCCCCCGGCCTCTCTTCCTCTAGGCTCCTCGTGCCATCACGGAGTCGTGCATGAGCACCACCGCGTCGGCCACGCCGTCGCCCGCATCCCTGGCCGCCCGACTGCGCGCCAGGCCGAGCCCCCTCCTCCCAGCGCACGCCCCGCGTCCTGCGCGTGTGGCATCCCAGGCGAGGCTCACCGTGTCGTCGCTCCCCGCTGCCCCCTCGCATGCCCTGCCGCTCACCGGCTCCTGTCCGCTGCGCCTGGCAGCGCCCGCCTGGGCCGCCCCTTGCCACGCTAAGCTCCTCACAGCTGCCGCCCTGGAGCCCCCTTTGCTCGCCGTGGCCTACACCTCTGCCGGCCCCGCCTCGCTATGCCGCTGTGCTCCGGTGGCCTCGACCCGTCGCCCTTGGTTGGGCTCGGCCCCGAGCGGGTGGCGCCCGTCATCGCTAAACCAACGCTCGCAAGGCCCCTTGGGCCATTGACATGTGGGGCCCGCCCCTATTGAACGTTTCAAAAAAAGAAAAAGGATTAAAAAGTTAATAATTATAAATAAATTTAATTAATTAAGTAATTAATCTTGATTAATTAAACTAATTAATCATAATTAGATTAACCTAATGTACTTAACCTAATTAATCTATTAATTAAACCAATTAATTTGTTATCAGTCAATGACATGTGGGCCCCCTGTCCAGTTTGACCAGTCAAACTGTTGACTGGGTTGACCCTGTCTATGACAGGTGGGCCCTGTTTGACCATGTTGACCAGTCAACAGATGACTGGTCAAATACTGACTGGACCCCCCCCTTGACCCCGCCTGCCAGCCACACATGCATTCTGTTGGGTACAATTCTGTGTACCCATAGCAGTTTAAGATTTAATTTTCGAATTAAAACAATTTAGAAAATGATTTAAATCTTTTAATATTACTATAAAATAAATCGTAGCTCGGATGGAAAAACTTTGTACATGAAAGTTGCTCAGAACGACGAGACGTATCCGGATACGCAGCTCGTTCGTCCACCACGTATCCCTAACATAGTGAACACACAACTTTCCCCTCCGGTTCGTCTGTCCAAAAAGGCGAAACACCGGGGATATTTTCCCGGATGTTCCCCCCCTTCACTGGTATCACCTCATACTGCGTTAGGTCACCCCTAGCATCACGCATTGCCATGTTATGCTTTGTGTTGCTTTGTTTGCTCTGTTATTTATTGTGTTCCCCCTCCGTTACTTCTTTCCGGTAGACCCTAAGACTGCCGGCGACCCCCAGTTCATCTACGGTGTTGACGACCCCTCTCTCTCTTGCCAGAGCAACCAGGCAAGCCCCCCCTGATCACCAGATATCGCCTACTCTTCTCTACACTGCTTGCATTAGAGTAGTGTAGCATGTTACTGCTTTCCGTTAATCCTATTCTGATGCATAGCCTATCCTTGCCACTACTGATGTTACCTTTACCTGCAATCCTAATGCTTAGTATAGGATGCTAGTGTTCCATCAGTGGCCCTACACTCTTGTCCGTCTGCCATGCTATACTACTGGGCCGTGATCACTTTGGGAGGTGATCACGTGCATATACTATATACTTTACACTGTTACATTACCTGTGGTACTGTTCGGAGTTGGGGGCTGAAGGGGCAGGTGGCTCCATCCCGGTAGAGGTGGGCCTGGGTTCCCGATGGCCCCCGACTGTTACTTTGTGGCGGAGCGACAGGGCAGGTTGACACCACCTAGGAGAGAGGTGGGCCTGGCCCCAGTCGACGTTCGCGGATACTTAACACGTTTAATGAGATCTTGGTATTTGATCTGAGTCCGGCCACTGGACTATACGCACTAACCATCTACGCGGGGATAGTTATGGGCACTCGACATGGTGGTATCAGCCGAAGCCTTCGTGACATCAGCGACTGAGCGGCGCATGCCGGATTGGAACGTAAGCCTGCTCTTGTATTAAGGGGGCTAGTTCTGCTTCCGGCCGCCCATGCAACATGCAGGTGTGCAATGGGCGATGGGCCTAGATCCCTGCGCCATAGGATTAGGCCGGCGTGCTGACCTCTATGTTGTGCCTAGGTAGGGCTGCGACGTGTTGATCTTCCAAGGCCGGGCATGACCCAGGAAAGTGTGTCCGGCCAAATGGGATCGAGCGTGTTGGGTTATGTGGTGCACCCCTACAGGGAAGTTATACTATTTGAATAGCCGTGATCTTCGGTAACAGGACGAATTGGAGTTGTACCTTGACCTTATGGCAACTAGAACCGGATACTTAATAAAACACACCCTTCCATGTGCCAGATACAACCCGGTGGTCGCTCTCTAATAGGGCGACGAGGAGAGGATCGCCGGGTAGGATTATGTTATGCGATGTTACTTGGTGAACTTACCATCTACTCTCTTCTCCTGCTGCAAGATGGAGGTTACCAGAAGCGTAGTCTTGGATAGGACTAGCTATCCCCTTCTTATTCCGGCATTCTGCAGTTCAGTCCACATATGATACCCTTATTCCATTCGATACCAATGCATACATATGTAGTGTAGCTCCTTGCTTGCGAGTACTTTGGATGAGTACTCACGGTTGCTTTGCTCCCTCTTTTCCCCCTTTCTATACCTGATTGCTGCGACCAGACGTTGGAGCCCAGGAGCCAGACGCCACCGTTGACGACGACTACTACTACTCGGGAGGTGCCTACTACTAAGTGTAGCCCTCTGACAACGACCAAGAGTAGTTTAGGAGGATTCCTGGTAGGAGGCCTGCGCCTCTTTCGATCTGTATCCCAGTTTGTGCTAGCCTTCTTGGCAAACTTGTTTAACTTATGTCTGTACTCCGATATAGTTTCTTCCGCTGACTCGTCTATGATCGAGCTCTTGTATTCGAGCCCTCGAGGCCCCTGGCTTGTAATATGATGCTTGTATGACTTATTTTTATTTGTAGAGTTGTGTTGTGATATCTTCCCGTGAGTCCCTGATCTTGATCGTACACGTTTGCGTGTATGATTAGTGTACGATTGAATCGGGGGCGTCACAGACTCCCTCAGTAGCCCCTGAAACAGTCTTCAATGATGATATGTTCAGCACGCAGGTTGTCTTCGGCATTGCAAGGCGGGTTCCTTCTCCTGAGTACTTCAAAGTAACCTTCTGAACAGCAGGACTATATCTGGCTTTGTATAATAGTCTCAACCCTTAGCTATGAAGGCAAGGTATTTAATCAAAATTATGTCTGTCAACTGTCAACTTTTCGGCGAAACGTCACATTTGGCGTCTTAACATTTCGAACCATTTTTTCGCCTCCCGCTTTGCGTTTCAAGGCATGGCCTCTATTGACATAGCTTGTCAAAATGGAAATTGTGTCCGCTTATCACGTGATCCCCATCAATACGGTTTTGGGCAATCCAACCATGTCATTCGCACGACCCCTTGGGAACAGGCGAGTTTTAAGGCTTGAGGGGGCTTTTGATATTCACTGCCTCTTCGGCCTCTATTGACACATCTTGTCAAAATAGAGATCGTGTCCGCTTATCACGGGATCTTCATCAATACGGTTTTGGGTAATCCAACCATGTCATTCGCATGACCCCTTGAGAACAAGCGAGTTTTAAGGCTTGATGGGGGCGTTTGATATTCACCGCCTATATTAGACGACAAAGACTCCTCTTTCTTCCCACGCCTTCTTCCTTCTCATGCTTTCCCATCTTCGAGCTCCAGCGCCCAAACTTCAATCTTTCCCATCACTACCAACCTCTCCAGCCATGTCCGGATCTGGTTCGAAGAGCAAGTGGGAGGCCTCCTCTATCACGGAGAAGGACATCAAGGAGCTCCGGGAGGCGGGGTATCTTTCTGCGGACATCGCGCACAGGCTCCCTGCCAAGAAACAAGTCATCCCCACCCCGGAGCCCGGTGAAAGGGTAGTATTCATCTCTCAGTTCCTCCGCGGGCTAGGGTTTCCACTCCACCGCTTCATCCGGGGCCTCATGTTCTACTACGAACTAGATTTCCATGATCTATCCCTGAATTCTTTCCTTCACATCTCGGCGTTCATCGTCGTGTGTGAGGCGCTACTCCGCATCCCCCCACACTTCGGCCTTTGGCTCAGGGTCTTCAATGTGAAGCTAAAGGTGGTCGATGGGCAGCACGTGGACTGTGGCAGCGCCATGGTGAGCAAGCTCCCCGACACCATTTGGCCTAAGGGGGCCTTTGTGGAGACTATCGTGGTGTGGCAGCAATAGTGGTTCTACATCACCGAACCCCGCGACACGAAGTGGGTGGCCACTCCTGAATTCAGATCTGGGCCCCCTATGCGACTCACCTCATGGATAGCTAAGGGTCTGGACTGGGGATCCACAGCGGAAGTCTTGATTCTGCAAAAGTGCATCACAAATATGATAAGCAAGAACACCAGTCTCACTAATGTGATTCAGGTGATGCTCTTCCGCCGGATTCTTCCATGTCAACTCCAGCCCTTTCATAGGTGGGAGTTCAATCTGGAAGGTCCTCAGACCCTGAAACACTTCTTCGGCACAACACATGAAGACATGTGGAAGCTGCTATTCAAGGCCCAAAAAGCGTGACCGAAGGAGACTAAAGACATCGGTCTCGACAGCGAGAATCCGGCCACACCGGTAATTGTGTTATTCCTGAATATATATTTGAGCAATAATTTTTTAGGCATAATGAGTTTTCCATCCCTTGCACAGGGCTGGATAGCAAAGGCGAAGCGGATCAAGTGTCTGGCTCCGCTGCCTGAAGACCCGGACGAACCCCAGCTGACGAAGATGCTGGTCCCGGCGCCCTATCAGGCGCCGGAGCGCCGGAGAAGAAGGCCAAGAAGAATAAGGGCAAGAAGGCCAAGGGAGACCTCTGCCATAAGGGTCCTTCGGACGTGGTGTCCGGAGAGACCGTAATCCCCTCCTCCCATGAGGGAGATGAGGACGAGGAAGTAGAAAGCGGCTCCCCTCTTAAGGGGAGGAAGAAAAAGTGGGCAGCCTCCACAGACCCGGAGGAGGAGGCGCCCAAGAGGGGGAAGATTACCCTCTCGGACGGTTCGGATTGGGAAACCGAACCCATCCCCAAGAGGCTTCCTAGGGTGAAGCCCCTGGCCGAATCATAAACATTAAAATATTTATTACATGTATTCGGTCCTCTATGTTTTTAATATAACATATCATATTATGTGTATTTCAGCCCCGCCCATGATCTCCCCAACCCTTCACTATCTGAGGGGAGTTTTCTGCCGCTTGAGATGGCAGAGAACGAGACGCCTCCGCGAGCCTCTCGACCCATCGCCGCGGATGACATCGAGGTTTTGTCCCGGATGACCCCGACAGCGAGGTCCCTGACCAGTCCGGCCCCCAGCCGGACCCCATTCCAGAGGTGCTGAATGCTCTAGTGGAAGCACTATGACGTGCTTCCATCGTGGAGGAGCACCGCACCCTGATGAGTGTGGTGGTTGAGAAGGTTCAGTCCCCAAGAGTGGGCTGAACGAAGCCTTCACTGGACTGCTAACAGGCTTCGAGGTATGCAACGTAATGCTCTAGATGCTTTTTATATGAAGGAAATATACCTATATATAGCTAGTAGACCATGATACTCTGTCCAGTTTTTGAAAAATGCTGAACAGAGGATCATATAGTATTCGGAAGAGGTGACATACTTTTCTTTTTGATAAGATGCTTCCCTGTTGGCGGCAACCGCCCAAGCCGCTGATGTTTCTGAACTCAATTGGAAGCTGAAGCTGGCTGATGATGAAATCGTCTGCATTAACAAGCAGTTCGATGAGGCACAAGGTATGTGTGTATGTTTAAAAGAGTTTTGAATATATCTGAAGTGATATGTGAATTCAGAGTGTAACTCATGTGCTGCTGTAATTATGAGTGCATGTAGCGCGGCCGAGGTCGAAACCCTCAAGAGAGGCCTTGCCCAAGCCAAGGAGGAGGCTAAGGTGAGAAAAGCGGCCGCTGATAAAGCGACTGCAGAATTAAAGACCGAATAGGTCGCCCACCGCCAGCACAAAGAGAGGGTGGCCGAAGTGGAACAGGAGCTAAAAGATGCCATCAGCAAATGCGAGGGTTTGGAGGAGAAGACTACGGCCCAAGCGGCCGATCTCGCCAAAGCCCTCCACGAGGCCAAGGAGGCATAGACAGAGTCCTGGAGTGCTCATGAAGAGATCCGGCAGGCCGAACAGATAGCAACTGGTAAGCCCTTTCTTTTGTAGAGTATATTTGGGGGTCAAAAATATGCCTTGCTTACTTGACTCTGGAGTTCTCCAGACGCCTTTGCGGATCTTCCGAGGAGTGCTACCGACACCGCGCAGTTCTTCCGAGCCCAGGAGGGGAACACGACAGAGAAGCTATTCTGGTCACAGTTCCTAGCGCCGGAGCGTCCGACGCTATTGAACAACTAGATGATGTAACCGTCGGAGCTGCATAGGATGTCTGGTTTGGCCATGAAGGACATCATAGTCCGGCTTTGGCTAGCCGAACCCATTCCTAGCAGCTACTTCGGCCTGGTGAGGCGACTCGCCGATGCACTGCCACGAGTTGAAGCTGTGAAGCGCTCGACGTGCATAGAGGGTGCGCGCATGGCCTTTGCCCGTGTCAAGATGCATTGGGCGAAGATGTCGTGGCAACCGAAGGCCTGCCCGAAGGCAAGGACCACCACAAGCCGGAGCGGTAGTTTGACGATGTCCTGGCGGGTGCCCGAATAGTAGAGGGCCAATGCTCAAAGGCTATCATCTTTGAGTGAATGTATTATGGTTATCCGAACTTTCTTTTATGAACCAAGGCTTGTGTCACATCCCTATGTTAGTCATGCATTAGGATTGGTTGAACATGTGCATCATGTTTAAATTTATTTTAAATTTGAAATGGGGATGACAGAACCCCCAGCACCCCCTAGAACAACTAGGGTTTACTAAAAACTTTTTCAATGAACCTGAAATGCCCTTCTAAAAAGCCCACCCTTTTTGTTTTGGGTTAAAACCTTTGACAAAAATGGTGCACATTTTTCTAGGACATCTTAAGGTCATTGGATTAATTCTTATAGTATTTGCATTTGGGCATTTAAATGCTATAAAATATTTTAAATGCTCAAATAATCATAAACTAAAATGTTTGCTGTTGGATATATTCTAAGGTCATTGGATTAATTTTATGATTTTTGGAAATGCCCTCGCATTTTTAATAAAGCCTTGAAGTTACAGAAATAATAGAATAAATAAAAAAACAGAAAAGGAGAGAGAAAGGAACTTACCTGTCGCCCTGGCCTGGCCCAGCTCGGCCCAGCCCACTGGCCACTGCCAGTCATCCTCCTCCTCTCGCCAGGAGGACGAGAGGCGCGTGGCCGGCGCCCGCAGCCACACGCCGGCCACCTCCTGCTTCTGCCGACGCCTGGACGCCGTCTACGAGTGCCACAGACTCCCCCTCGTCCCCCTATCACTTTCCGCACTCTCCCCGTGCCCCTCTCCCCCTCTGGCTCTCTCCCCATCCCCTGCCGAGCGCAGCCGTTGCCGCCGACAAGCACCACCGCGGCCACCGCCTCTCCCTCGCTTCTCTGATCGGCCCAGAGGATCCGCCTCGACCCCCTCTTCCTTCCACCCCAAGCCATGCCACCGCGGGAGCCCCACATCACCGCCATGAGTCGTCTTCCCCGAGCACGGCCACCGGACTCCATCGGCGGTTTCGCCGTCGCCAAGCCGTCTCCGAGCAAGCCGAGCCCCTCTTCGTGATCGCTGTGAGCTCCGCCACCGTTTCCCCCTCTCCTCGAGCTCGTCCACGTCCTCTAACCACCATGGCCATCGGAGCCGATAGCTCCTCGCCGCCGGCCATGTCGCCACCGTGGCCATGGCAGTGCAAGCTTGCACCCGAGCTCACCACTGCACTCAGTACATCCCCACGAGTCGAACGCGGCCACCCCCACGTCCTGTTGTGCAACCTAGCATATTTTCCGTCGAGGCCCGAACTCCGGCCGCCGCGGGCGTGCTCGCCGCCGTCGTTTCCGGCCTCCCCGAGCTCCACCTCCACCACCAAATGCCGTGGCTTGTCCCTAGCTACTCGTAGGACCAAACCGCAGACGATTTGGTCGACTGTGGGATAAACCCGAGCTCCTCCGCCGCGTCTGTCGTCGCCGGCGTCAAGCCGCCGGCGAGTTGACCACTTTTTGACCGTGGACTGACGCGCGGGCCCAGGTTGACTTCCCCCTTGAGCCTATGACAGGTGGGGCCGGCCTGTTAATTAGTTTAGGATTAGTGTTAACAAATTTTAATTAGTTTAGTCACTGACATGTGGGCCCAGGCCCCACTGACAGTTAATTAGTACTAACTTAATCCTGTTAATTAGCTGAGACACTAATAGACAGGGCCCACCAGTCAGGTTTGACTGGCCCTGGCGCCTACGACTCGCTGACGTCACAGTGACGTAGTGCTGACGCATTTATTCTTTTCTGGATTTATTTTTATATAGGAAATTCCAGAAAATAGCCAAAACTTCTAAAAATCATAGAAAATCAACCATAGCTCCAAATCAAACAAATTATATATGAAAAATGATCAGAAATATTCAATCTATCCATTTGTAATGGTTTCATGCATGACAAAACAAGTTAACCTTGATGTTTAAGCAAAATAAGATACTGCACTAATAAGGCTATGTTAAATGAACTAACATTTGAATCTTTGATTCAAATGAGTTCATTCCTTTCTATTTTAGCTTGCATTAGGCCAAGACACATTCATTTTGCCATGTCATAGCATGCATCATATTGTTGCATATTGTCATGTGTTGATTATGTTCGGTGTGTCTTTCGTGGTAGGTTCTGCCTCCGAGGATAACCCCGAGTATCCGTCTGAAGGGTAGTACCCTACTACCACTACATCAGGCAAGCAACCCATTGATCATTCCGATACAAACCCATGTTCTTGCTTCTACTCTTGTTTACTGCATTAAGACAACACGATTCAAACTGCTGTGTGCTACGGTAGTTGAACCCTTATCCTCTGCATGACCTGTCATTGCCACAGTAACTAGATGAAACCCACTAGCATGTGTAGGAGTTGATTGAGCCATGCATGTGTTTCCTACCTTGCTATGCCTAATATGCTTAGAGTTGTGTCAAGTCTGTTTCAACTAGGTGATGGGCTAGACTGAAATGATTATGTCGGTAATGTGAGGGATGTGTTGAACATGATTTGGTAAAGGTATCGATGAGAGGCCATGTAGGAGTACATGGTGGGTTGTTTCATTGTGGCCATCCATAAGAACTGAGATCTCTATGTGTGATTTAAGATTCAGTTACTACCATACATTGGGCCCGAAACAAATGGACCCTCTCGGCTTCTTATTCACCCTAGTACTCTGTCCAGGAGTTGCAATTAGTTTCTGGTACCTATAGGTTATGTGTTGGCGGCCGTGCGTAGCGCTGACCCTAGGGGTGGGCTATGTTGCGGTAGATACACCGTGGCACGGTGTACCGAGTCACCCGTTTGGTGTCTCGGGAACCCTGTTCACATCGTTCTGGGCCGTATGTGGAAACCTCGGCCGGACTCCCTGCGGATGGAACCTGGATAGGCGATAAACCTGGACTAGAGGCTTGAGTGTTTAGGTAGGCCATGGCCGACACCCTTGTTGGGCTTCCGCTTGAAGGTTGCCGAGTACATGTCGTGTAAACGGCGGTAAGTGGTGAAAGCGTGTATGAAGAAGTGCACCCCTGCAGGGTATAAAACTATTCGAATAGCCGCGTTCGCGGTAAAGGACTACTTGGTTGCCTATACAGTTCATAGACAAGTTAATGGATACTACTAAAAGACTCAAGATAAGTGTGAGTACCGACGATGGCCCTCTCGTAGGATGACGAGGGAGGATCCCCGGTGGAGTATTGTGTTGGTGAGTAGTGGACTCGTGTGCGAAAACTATTTTATTAGTGGTGTTTCGTAGGATAGCTTAGCCAAGAGTCAAAGCTGGCTTGCTGCAATAACTCCACCACCTTCTTGAGAACGAGCATGTATAGTAGGTTCTGATGTAAGACTTGATGAGTACCTTTGTACTCATGTTTGCTTAATTACTGTTTTCAGACGACAACACTGCCCCCTCCGATGGGTTCTACATAGACCTTGATGTCGACGAGTGACAAGCCACCCAGGTGGTGATCCTGGCCATGGAGGGCCCTATGTAGATAGACAGGCTTCGAGAAGCCTTCTTGCTTTCTAGTGTCTGTACTCAGACTATTTGCTTCCGCATGTGCTTGTATGCTTGTATGACTTGAGTGTCGGGTCATGTGACCCCTACCTGTATGAACATGTTATGTATGGTTCTCTGGAGTGTTTAAATAAAGTATTTGAGTTGTAGAGTTTTGTTGTGATGCCATGTTGTATTTGCACATATCGAGCATATTGTGTGTATGATTGAAATGCTTGGTATGTGTGGGATCCGACAATCTAGTTGTTTATCCTTGGCAGCCTTTCTTATGGGGAAATGTAGTCTAGTGCTCCTCGATCCATAGTAGTCCGCTATAGCCTGGTTCACCGGAGTCCTGCTAGCCCAGCACTACTGCTCAGGACACTTGACTGGCCGGCATGTGTTTCACCTCGTTCCTATGTTTGTCCCTTCGGGGAAATGTCACGCGGTGACATCCAGAGTCCTGCCTAGCCTGCTATAGCCTGGGTTCCCCGGAGTCCTATTAGCCCAGTGCTACAGCCCGGATTCACACGCTGATGACCGACATGCTCGATGTGATTCATGTATGCCTGTCTCCATAGGTCTGTGCCGCTTTGGGTTCACGACTAGCCATGTCGTCCCGGGTTCTCTGTCATATGGATGCTAGCAACACTATCGTATACGTGAGCCAAAAGGCGCAAACGGTCCTGGGCCATGGTAAGGCGACACCCGTGGGATACCGTGCATGAGGCCGCAATGTGATATGAGGTGTTACCAGCTAGATCGTTGTGACTTGGAATCGGGGTCCTGACAGCGTTGGTATCAGAGCCGGACTGCCTGTAGGTTCGTTGAGCCAAACTGGTCGATGTCGAGTCTAGAAATTCTTTAGTTATATGTAGGGGAATTGATTGTGGGAGGGAACGTATGGTTCTTTTACTCCAGTACCTTATGCCCTCTGATCTGAGTCATTCTCTTCTCATTCAACATGGGTTAAGGACTAGGCTCTCTTCTTCTATCAGGTTCACGTGTTACTAATCCGTAGTAGCTTATAGGGTTGTTGTTACAAGCCTCAGTACAGTTTCCACTACTTTTAGTATGTTGCCAGTTGAATCAGAACCTTGATATGATGTTGTTGAGTGGTATTGCAAACTGTTGTGGACTTCTCAATCCTTTTCTGAGCATTTACAGCTGTTATGCTGTCCAATTTTCCCTAGAAATTCTAATGTCTTTGCATTGTGGTTGTGCTTTCATATGGCCACTCGTGCTCAAAACCAAGTGGTTCGCCTGACCCGGTGCCTCGATGTGCCCGGTCATACTGTTATGTTAGTCCGGGTAATGATCGAGACGGGTTACCGTTGGTATCCCGAATACACTGTCGAAGAGCAATTCCGAGACTTCAACCAGAGCCAGTACCTCTGTACCGTCAGGATATATCCCTCTTATCCTGGAGCCACTGAGCACCTTCACTGTTCCTATGGACTCGGGGTTACTGTTGAGATGGCTGTGCAGGATGCTGCCTATTCCATGATGACCATCATGCGAGTCCGGACTGGCATGCTTCGGAACACCGACTTCCGTTATATGCCAGCTCCACTTCCGGGAGCGCAAGGGTATCTCCAGGCTATTTATGCTGACCCCACACATGAGGAGTCACTACTCCGCACCACTGCCGAGATGCTCGAGGATAAGGACCGCGAAAATCAGGCCTTGCGTATGGAGCTTTTTAACTCTCGTGCTGATCACTGGGCCACTTTGACTCGGTTTGCACCGGCGGTACAGGCTGGATACATGGATATGAGGGATCTGTACCCTGTACGGTCTGGATTGCCAGATTGTATGGAGTGGCGCGATGTAGGAGGCATCACCCCTCCTCGTGGTCCCCGTCTGCCACCACCTGTGGGACCAAGGCCACATCCGAGGCCCTATGGTCCGCAGGCTCCGCAGGACCGTCTGTTCCCAGATGATCATGTTCCACTTCCAGGCTTTGGTGGCGACTTCTATGAGGATTACTACGGAGCCGTTTGAGCTAGTAGTAGTTTCACTAGTATTGCAATAGTTGTATTCTCCACAGTCCTGCGTGACAATGGGATACGACTTGGTGTGTATCACGCTCTGGAGGTGTAGAAAAATAATGTATAGGAGCTTGGAATGCCTCCGATGAGATGTAATGTCTTTCACCATAGTTGTACTCTAGCCTGGGCTTGTACTAAACTATGTACGGTGTGTATGACCAATGGTATATATATGGCAGTTTCTATATTACCATGTCGTGCAATGAACATCTTAGCATTACATGTTATCCATTACATTCTGCACTTCCTTGCTAAGTTTGTGCCATACTTATCTAAACAGTTGTCTTGTTTTCTCCTAGGATGGTCAACAACCACAGCAACCCTGCTGCCCCGGAGCAGGGGGAAGCCAGTGCAGCTAGGGGTGAAAATCTGCCTCACCCGCCTTCTCTGGCCGAAGTGTTGCTGGAGGCGGAAAGAAACAAGCGTGGGACTAACCACTTGCTGGAGCGGATTGAGTAGAACACTGCACGCCATCAGCGAAATGACTTGGTGTCAATCAATGACTTCATCAAGTTGTACCCACCAAAGTTTAATCATTCCGTCGAGCCCCTCGACACGGATGACTGGCTTCGCAGCATCACCCACAAGCTACGTTCTCCCAACGTAGCCGAAGCTGATAAGGTTACTTATGCTGCCTATAACCTCGAAGGCCCTGCTAGCCTTTGGTGGGAAAATTTTGAAGCTATGCGCCTGGTCGGCCAAATCACTACTTGGGCTGAATTCAGTGAGGCTTTCCATGAGCATCACATTCCAGAAGGTCTCATAGATCGCAAGAGGGAAGAATTCTGCAATTTCACCCAAGGAAGACTGGCTGTGGATGCATATAGCCGTGAATTTGGGAATCTGGCACGATATGCTCTTGAAGAGGTATCCACCGACGCTAAGAAGCAGGCATGGTTCCGCAAGGGACTTAGCCCTGAGCTTCGCCGTGATCTTCGTCTGCACGAGTGCACCTCCTTTCAGAAGTTGGTCAATAAAGCCATCAGTGCTGAGACATGCCAGTCTGACTATGATGCTTCACGCAAGCACTCTCGTGATTTTGGCTCTTCATCCGGCTCTGGATCTCAGAAGCGCCGGGTGTGGATTCCAAGCACGGCACTACCACCCAGGTTCATTCCGAGGCCATCCTTTGAGGCGCCTCGCCCTAACCAGCAGTTTGCACTGCCCAAGCCCTATGGTGGCCCCACTGCTAATGCTGCTCCACGCCCCAATGTTGTGACATGTTTCAAGTGTGGAGAGCTGGGTCACTATAGTCGAGAGTGTCCCTAGAACAACAACCCCAATCAGTCTGGAAAGTCCGTTGGTCGTGGTAAGCCAGCGGGAAAGACATTCTACGCCAAGCCGGTCACCACTGCACGTGGCCATGTCAACTATGTTTTAGCCGAGGAGGCTCATGAGGATCCTAACGTCGTCCTTGGTACGCTCCTTGTTAATTGCCATCCGGCATCTGTTCTTTTCGATACTGGAGCATCTCATGCATTCATATCCGAGAACTATGCTCGATTGCATAACACGACATTCTGTGACATGCCCACTTCCTTGGTAATTCAAACTCCGGGTTCCAAATGGCAAACTTCTAGAGTAAGCCATGGGAACGAAATTCTTGTTGATAGACTTGTCTTCCTTGCATCCTTAATAGCTCTTAAGTCCTCGGACATTAACATCATCTTGGGTATGGACTGGATGTCAGCCCATTATGCCAAGATTGATTGTGCCACTAGAACCGTTCAACTTACTCACCCATCGGGCAAGACAGTCAATGTCTTAACTCGAGTGGCCAAGCGCCAGCTTTACTCCCTAAATGCCAACCCCCTTCCAGATCTTGAGGATATTCTGGTAGTCCGAGACTTCCGGATGTCTTTCCAGAAGAACTGCCAGGTGTTCCACCTGACAGGGATGTCGAGTTTGTGATAGACCTTGTTCCAGGAACCGTTCCAATTTCTAGAAGACCCTATAAGATGGCACCCTTAGAACTAGCCGACCTTAAGAACCAACTCGATGAGTCCTTGAAAAAAGGTTTCATCCGTCCTAGTTCCTCTCCTTGGGCTTGCCCCGTCCTCTTTGTTCAGAAGAATGATGGAACGGATCGGATGGTTGTAGATTACCGACCTGTCAACTTGGTCACCATCAAGAACAAGTATCCGCTTCCCAGGATCAACGATATGTATGATCAGCTCGCTGGATCCTCAGTCTTTTCCAAGATGGATTTGAGGTTGGGCTACCATCAAATCAAAATCAGAAATGGGGACATTCCCAAAACGGCCTTTGTTACTCGCTATGGCCAATACGAGTACACCGTTATGTCCTTCGGTTTAACCAATGCCCCAGCCACCTTCTCTCGGTTAATGAACTCGGTCTTCATGGAGTATTTGGATAAATTCGTCATAGTTTACCTCGATGACATACTCATCTACTCCAAGAATGAAGAGGAACATGCCAAACATCTAAGGCTGGTGTTGACGAAACTTCGAGAGCATCGCCTTTATGCCAAATTCTCCAAGTGTGAATTCTGGTTGCCAGAAGTGACCTATCTAGGCCATGTAATCTCTGGTAAGGGTATTGCTGTCAATCCCGAACGAGTTCAAGCCGTCCTTGATTGGACTCCACCTGAGACGGTCAAGCAAGTTCGGAGCTTCCTTGGCTTAGCGAGCTATTGCTGCCGCTTCGCCGAGAATTTCTCCAAGGTTGCTAAACCTCTAACTGAACTCCTCAAGAAAGATAAAAAGTTCGAGTGGACCCCACAGTGCGAGTTCAGCTTTCAGGAACTGAAAAGACGCCTGACATCTACTCCCATACTGGTACCACCAGATTTCTCCAAGGACTTTATTATCTATTGCGACGCCTCGCGACAAGGACTAGGTTGCATACTTATGCAAGATCGTCAGGTAATTGCCTATGCTTCACGACAATTACACCCACATGAGGAAAACTATCCCACACATGACCTAGAGATTGTAGCTGTAGTCCATGCACTCAAAACATGGCGACATTACCTCCTCGGTAATCGTTGCGAGATCTTCACCGATCACCAAAGTTTGAAATATATCTTCACCCAACCGGATTTGAATCTCAGGCAAAGATGTTGGGTCGAGTTGATCTCGGATTACGACTTAGGAATAACTTACACCCCGGGTAAAGCCAATGTCATGGCTGATGTGCTAAGTCATAAATCTTATTGTAACAACCTGATGTTACAACAAACTCAACCACTTCTCCACGAGGAATTTTGTAAGCTCAATCTTCACATTGTTCCTCGAGGATTCCAATCCACCCTGGTAGCGAAACCTACCCTTACGGATCAGATCATCAAGGCACAGAAGGTAGATCCGGGAATCTCTCGTATTAGGAGAAACATTAAGAAAGGAGTCGCGAATTGTTTCTCCGTTGATGATCAAGGTGTCGTATACTTTGGAAACCGCTTAGTGGTTCCCAAGGCACGAAACCTGAGGCGGCTAATCCTTAAGGAAGCTCATGAATCCCCTCTCACCATTCATCCCGGTAGTACTAAAATGTATCAAGACCTATGCCAGAGGTTTTGGTGGACTAGGATGAAGAGAGAAATCGCTCAATACATTGCTGATTGCGACATTTGTCGTCGTGTTAAAGCAGAGCATCAATGGCCTGCTGGCACCCTTCAACCTTTGGCTATTGCTGAGTGGAAATGGGATAAAATCAGTATGGATTTCATTACTGGGTTTCCTAGGACCAAGAGAGGGAATAATGCCATCTTCGTCGTGATCGACCGTCTTTCCAAAGTAGCCCATTTCCTACCTGTTCATGAGAGTATCACCGCTAGCCAGCTAGCTGATTTATACATCTCCCGAATAGTGTCTCATCATGGTGTCCCATTGGAAATAAACTCAGACCGTGGGAGTCTCTTCACCTCTCAATTTTGGGAAAGTTTCCAAAATGCTATGGGAACTTGTCTCTCTTTTAGCACCGCCTTCCATCCTCAATCAAGTGGTCAAGTAGAGCGAGTCAATCAAATTCTGGAAGATATGCTCCGAGCTTCTGTCATCTCATTCGGAATGGGTTGGGAGAAATGCCTTCCATTAGTGGAGATTGCTTATAACAATAGTTATCAAGCTAGTTTGGGCAAAGCTCCTTTCGAAGTTCACTATGGACGAAAATGTCGAACGCCTCTTAACTGGTCAGAAACTGCGGACAGACAACTCTTTGGCCCGGATATGATTCAGGAAGCAGAAGAGCAGGTTCACGTTATTCGTGAGAAATTGAAAACAGCCCAATCTCGTCAAAAGAGCCAATATGATCGTAAACATAAGCTCATGACTTATGAAGTCGGCGAGAAGGCTTACCTTCGGGTTACTCCGTTAAAGGGAACCCATCATTTCGGTATCAAAGACAAATTGGCTCCTCGTTACATTGGACCCTTTCGCATTCTTGCCAAACGAGGAGAAGTTGCCTACCAATTGGAACTACCTTCGCATCTTTCCAGAGTTCCCGATGTGTTCCACGTTTCTCAACTCAGGCGTTGCTTCGCGGATCCTATCCGTGGAGTGGACCACGAAACGCTTGATCTACAAGATAACCTCTCATATCAGGAATATCCCGTTCATATCCTTGATCAAGCCGAGCGTACCACTCGACGCCATAATATCAAGTTTCTCAAGGTTCAATGGTCACACCATTCCGAGAAAGAAGCCACTTGGGAAAGGGAGGATCATCTTCGACTCGAGTACCCCACCTTCTTCCTGGAGGATCCTAAATCTCGGGACGAGTTTCCTTTGAGTGGGGGTGAGTTGTCACATCCCTGTGTTAGTCATGCATTAGGATTGGTTGAACATGTGCATCATGTTTAAATTTATTTTAAATTTGAAATGGGGATGACAGAACCCCCAACACCCCCCTGGAACAACTAGGGTTTACTAAAAACTTTTTCAATGAACCTGAAATGCCCTTCTAAAAAGCCCACCCTTTTTGTTTTGGGTTAAAACCTTTGACAAAAATGGTGCACATTTTTCTAGGATATTTTAAGGTCATTGGATTAATTCTTATAGTATTTGCATTTGGGCATTTAAATGCTATAAAATATTTTAAATGCTCAAATAATCATAAACTAAAATGTTTGCTATTGGATATATTCTAAGCAGTAGCCATTATTAATTTTAAGATTTTTGGAAATGCCCTGGCATTTTTAATAAAGCCCTGAAGTTACAGAAATAATAGAATAAATAAAAAAACAGAAAAGGAGAGAGAAAGGAACTTACCTGTCGCCCTGGCCTGGCCCAGCTCGGCCCAGCCCACTGGCCACTGCCAGTCATCCTCCTCCTCCCGCCAGGAGGACGAGAGGCGCGTGGCTATGAGTGCCACACACTCCCCCTCGTCCCCCTCTCACTTTCCCCACTCTCCCCGTGCCCCTCTCCCTCCTCTGGCTCTCTCCCCATCCCCTGCCGAGCGTAGCCGTCGCCGCCGACAAGCACCACCGCGGCCACCGCCTCTCCCTCGCTTCTCTGACCGGCCCAGAGGCTCCGCCTTGACCCCCTCTTCCTTCCACCCTGAGCCACGCCACCGCGGGAGCCCCACATCGCCACCACGAGTCGTCTTCCCCGAGCATGGCCGCTGGACTCCATCGACGGATTCACCGTCGCCAAGCCGTCTCCGAGCAAGCCGAGCCCCTCTTCATGATCGCTGTGAGCTGCGCCACCATTTCCCCCTCTCCCCGCGCTCGTCCGCGTCCTCTAACCACCATGGCCATCGGAGCCGATAGCTCCTTGCCGCCGAGCTCACCACTGCACTCAGTACATCCCGACGAGTCGAACGCGGCCACCCCCACGTCCTGTTGTGCAACCTAGCATGTTTTCCGCCGAGGCCCGAACTCCGGCCACCGCGGACGTGCTCTCCGCCGTTGTTTCCGGCACCCCGAGCTCCACCTCCACCACCAAACGCCGCGGCTTGTCCCCAGCTACTCGTAGGACCAAGCCGCAATCGATTTGGTCGACTGTGGACCACTTTTTGACTGTGGACTGACGCGTGGGCCCAGGTTGACTTCCCCCCTAAGCCTATGACAGGTGGGGCCGGCCTGTTAATTAGTTTAGGATTAGTGTTAACTAATTTTAATTAGTTTAGTCACTGACATGTGGGGCCAGGCCCCACTGACAGTTAATTAGTACTAACTTAATGCTGTTAATTAGCTGAGACACTAACAGACAGGGCCCACCAGTCAGGTTTGACTGGCCCTGGTGCCTTTGACTCGCTGACGTCATAGTGACGTAGTGCTGACACATTTATTATTTTCTGGATTTATTTTTATATAGGAAATTCCAGAAAATAGCCAAAACTTCTAAAAATCATAGAAAATCAACCATAGCTCCAAATCAAACAAATTATATATGAAAAATGATCAGAAAAATTCAATCTATCCATCTGTAATGGTTTCAGGCATGACAAAACAAGTTAACCTTGCTGTTTAAGCAAAATAAGATACTGCACTAATAAGGCTATGTTAAATGAACTAACATTTGAATCTTTGATTCAAATGAGTTCATTCCTTTCTGTTTTAGCTTGCATTAGGCCAAGACACATTCATTTTTCCATGTCATAGCATGCATCATATTGTTGCATATTGTCATGTGTTGATTATGTTTCGGTGTGTCTTTCGTGGTAGGTTCTGCCTCCGAGGATAACCCTGAGTATCCGTCTGAAGGGCGGTACCCTACAACTACTACATCAGGCAAGCAACCATTGATCATTCCGATACAAACCCATGTTCTCGCTTCTGCTCTTGTTTACTACATTAAGACAACGCGATTCAAACTGCTGTGTGCTACGGTAGTTGAACCCTTATCTTCTGCATGACCTGTCATTGCCACAGTAACTAGATGAAACCCACTAGCATGTGTAGGAGTTGATTGAGCCATGTATGTGTTTCCTACCTTGCGATGCCTGATATGCTTAGAGTTGTGTCAAGTTTGGTTCATCTAGGTGATGGGTTAGAGTGCAATGATTATGTCGGTAATGTGAGGGATGTGTTGAACATGATTTGGTAAAGGTATCGATGAGAGGCCATGTAGGAGTACATGGTGGGTTGTTTCATTGTGGCCGTCCATAAGAACTGAGATCTCTATGTGTGATTTAAGATTCAGTTACTACCATACATTGGACCCGAAACCAATGGACCCTCTCGGCTTCTTATTCACCCTAGTACTCTGTCCAGGAGTTGCAATTAGTTTCTGGTGCTTGTAGGTTATGTGTTGGCGGCTGTGCGTAGCGCTGACCCTAGGGGTGGGCTATGTTGCGGTAGATACACCATGGCACGATGTACCGAGTCACCCGTTTGGTGTCTCAGGAACCCTGTTCACATCGTTCGGGGCCGTATGTGGAAACCTCGGCCAGACTCCCTGCGGATGGAACCTGGATTGGCGATAAACATGGACTAGAGGCTTGAGTGTTTAGGTAGGCCGTGGCCGACACCCTCGTTGGGCTTCCGCTTGAAGGTTGCCGAGTACATGTCGTGTAAACGGCGGTAAGTGGTGAAAGCGTGCATGAGGAAGTACACCCCTGCAGGGTATAAAACTATTCGAATAGCCGCGTCCGCGGTAAAGGACTACTTGGTTGCCTATACAGTTCATAGACAAGTTAATGGATACTACTACAAGACTCAAGATAAGTATGAGTACCGAGGATGGCCCTCTCGTAGGATGACAAGGAAGGATCCCCGGTGGAGTATTGTGTTGGTGAGTAGTGGACTCGTTTGCAAAAGCTATTTTATTAGTGGTGTTTCGTAGGATAGCTTAGCCAAGAGTCAAAGCTGGCTTGCTGCAATAACTCCACCACCTTCTTGAGAACGAGCATGTATAGTAGGTTCTGATGTAAGACTTGATGAGTACCTCTGTACTCATGTTTGCTTAATTATTGTTTTCAGACAACAACACCGCCCCCTCCGGTGGGTTCTACGTAGACCTTGGTGTCGACGAGTGACTAGCCACCCAGGTGGTGATCCTGGCTATGGAGGGCCCTATGTAGATAGACAGGCTTTGAGAAGCCTTCTTGCTTTCTAGTGTCTGTACTCAGACTATTTGCTTCCGCATGTGCTTGCATGCTTGTATGACTTGTGTGTCGGGTCATGTGACCCCTACCTGTATGAACATGTTATGTATGGCTCTCTGGAGTGTTTAAATAAAGTACTTGAGTTGTAGAGTTTTGTTGTGATGCCATGTTGTATTTGCACATATCGAGCATATTGTGTGTATGATTGAAATGCTTGGTATGTGTGGGATCCGACAATCTAGTTGTTTATCCTTGGCAGCCTTTCTTATGGGGAAATGTAGTCTAGTGCTCCTAGAGCCATAGTAGTACGCTAAAGCCCGGTTCACCGGAGTCCTGCTAGCCCAGCACTACTGCTCAGGACACTTGACTGGCCGGCATGTGTTTCACCTCGTTCCTATGTCTGTCCCTTCGGGGAAATGTCACGTGGTGACATCCGGAGTCCTGCCTTGCCTGCTACAGCACGGGTTCCCCGGAGTCCTGTTAGCCCAGTGCTACAGCCCAGATTCACACGCTGATGACCGACATGCTCGATGTGATTCATGTATGCCTGTCTCCATAGGTCTGTGCCGCCTTGGGTTCACGACTAGCCATGTCGGCCCGGGTTCTCTGTCATATGGATGCTAGCGACACTATCATATACGTGAGACAAAAGGTGCAAACGGTCCCGGGCCATGGTAGGGCGACACCCGTGGGATACCGTGCGTGAGGCCGCAATGTGATATGAGGTGTTACCGGCTAGATCGTTGTGACTTGGAATCGGGGTCCTGACAGCTTTTAATATAGTTATGCCTTTATGTGAAATTATTTTCCTCCTATGCGGTCGTTGTTAATTCTGAAAGTTTGCCAGTCGTCAGCTTCAGCCCCCATGTAGATGCTACGGGGGTGTTCAGGATAGCGTGCGATCACACTTGCCCCAACGTCTAGGTCTATAAAGGAGGTGTCTGCGCAGCGAACCAGGGAATCAGACTATGCGGCTTTATTACTTTAACTTAGCCATAGGAGCTTGACGGTGGGGCTAAGTACTAGCCACTGGTGCATATGCGGCTATCCGAACTAGGATGCCTTAGGTGCATGACTGGTCGAAGGCTAGTCATTCGTATAATATGGAGTAAGTCACAAAAGATTTGTAGCAAGTCGCCGAATCGCCTACCAGCTCTCGCCATATCATGACAGTCAGTTTTTGGCTTTCTCTACTGAGGTATTTGACCGGACAAACCAGAGACACAATCGCAGTAGTTCTCCCATTCCTACCTTAGCCAAATGAGCGGAACATAAGGTGGTAATCACAGGAGCCGGGCAACCCAACTATTGACCAAAGACATGATTCAAAGCTCATGTATATAATGCAATATTCGGGACACTGAAGTATACTCTAGAAGTGTTCGAAATTTTGAAAATATACGTGGTTGAATAGAGCCACGACATTTAAGCCGTACCAAAGTATATATGGCAATCTGAAGCAAAGAGGAAATACGGATTATGAAGCAAACCAACACCGAACAGGGGTTGATAGAAAAAAATGTTTCCATTATACTCTGTTTGATACGTCAAAACGTGTTATTACAGATAATGCCGTAAACATCCAAGCTACTTTACATGCCGAGAATTTATAAACAAGGGGAAGTTATATACATGGCCTAAAAAGAAAAGGTATTCTTAAAGATCCCCTTGACACCCAGCCGCATGTCTGCGCCACTCTCACCTTGGTGCGAGATCCTTTGAGAGGAGAAATCGATGATCGTTTATATAAAAGGGGCCTGACAAAAGAGCCCTTGTGTAACGCCCCGAGACCGATGTGCCAGGTGTCCTCCAGTTATTCGCTGTCGTTATCATGTCATTTGCTTGCGTGTCGCATCTTATCATGTCATCATGTGCATTGCATCATCATGTTTTCAAAACTTGCATCCGTCCCGATCTCCTCGTTCTTTCCGTTGTCCGTTCTGAGCCCAGACACACTTGCATGTCCGAAATAGTATTTTATAAGTGGCCGGAAAATGTTCTCGGATTGGGTTGAAAGTTCGCGTGTGGCCTTATTATAGTGTAGATAGACCGCCTGTCAAGTTTCATCACATTCGGAGTTCATTTGATAGCCCAACCGTTAAACTATAGCGGCAGTATAGCCGGTCTATCGTCGGACGTTTTCGGTCTCCGAAAACTATTGCCAGGTCTCTCTCTCTCTTCTCTCCTGCAGCACTCGACCTTCTACACAGTCACAACCATCCCACCTAGGCCTACCTATCCCCCCTCTCGATAGGACCCATTGTTTGCGATCCGAGGGTCCGGAAACCTCCTAATCCCCCCTAACCCTAAACATTACTTATATATAGACCCCCTCTTACCATTTTGGGCAACCTAGACCCAATCCACCATCAGGAAGCCGCCACGTCACCCAACCATCCACCCACCCCGT
Source organism: Triticum urartu (assembly GCF_003073215.2). Classification (NCBI taxonomy): domain Eukaryota; kingdom Viridiplantae; phylum Streptophyta; class Magnoliopsida; order Poales; family Poaceae; genus Triticum; species Triticum urartu. The sequence goes on along the minus strand of NC_053027.1, from coordinate 242,366,399 downwards.
AGCAGGCCCGCTCGGGCCCGAAGCGTCGCGCCGCCGTCCTCCTTGCGCCCGATCTAGATCAAAGGAAGAAGTCCCTCGATCCAGCGCCGCCGCCCCGTGTGCTAGCCAGCACCATTGCTCCACCTCCCGTTGGCGAGATCCATCCGGAGCACCCACCAGGAGAGCCCTGCAGCTGCAGATGAGCTCCGCCGCCGCCAACCCCAGGTCGCACCTTCCCTTCTCCTCTTTTCTCCCGTGCTCTCCCTCTGCTCTAAGTGCCGCCGCCATTTTTGGGCAGGAGCGAACGCCAAGGTCATCGCCAGCCTCCCCGGCCTCGTTTGTCGCCGGATCCGAGCTCTCCACGCCCGGATCTACTCATTCATGGTTTTCCCCGCCTTGCCATGTCGTCATCCCTGTCAGATCTCCTTCGCCGGTGCCGTCGTCCCATCGTCAGCCGCCACCGACCTCGCCCGGCCTCCTGCTCGGGGGAGACGACCGAGTCGCTGCCTCCCTGGGCCGGCCTCGCGCCTAGGACCAACGGTGCCCTAGGCCAGCAGCCTAGCTCCTCCTGAGCCGGCCCATTTCCACGTCGCCCTGCAGCCTGGGCCTCTCCGGCCGCAGTGCCCTAAGGCCTAGCGCTCCTCAACCGGCCTGGTACCTCCTCCACCGAGCCGGGCTTTGGCCCATGTGAGCAGTTTCCCCAGCCTAGTAGTGTTTTTTTAGATTCAGCGAATTTTTCTATTATCCCAGGTTTTGCAGTTTTATAGAAAACCCCTTTGGGATCATGCATTTAATAACTTCTAAACCGTGCATCACATGTAAATAACTTATATATGAAAGTTGCTTAGAATTTTGTCTAGTTTCATAATATGTCATTTTCATCCACGTTTAAAATGTTTAAAATGCTGTTTGGTTAAATTTGCTCCTATGCCATGTAAAAATGATTAATTCATAACTAAATAACCGTAGCTCGGTTTGTAATAAACTTTATATGCAAATGGGGTGGAATTTTGCCTAGTTTAACATGGTCTACTTGTTTTGCATGTTTAACAACTCTAAAATTGCGTTTAGGGAAGAACCGCAACAAATCTAAAATATGCTATGGGGATTTACCGAAATTGTTGTTCGTTGCTTCCGGCCTCATTTAAACTTGACTAGATAGGTAGTTTTACTTTGCTTCACCCTCTTGCCATGCTAACAACATTTAATATTGTTGGGTACCTAAACGAGAGCGAACTAAATAAGTCATGTGGTGTTTTCTTCAATATGCAACTCCGTTGCATATTGTGCTCCACTTAATTAGTAGGATTGTTTGTGCACTTTGCCATGCCATGCTTCTTTAAACCGGTCATGCATCATACTTGGCTGTGCATCATGCCATGATTTTGTGGTGGTTGTTTACTATGTTGTGTGCTTCTTTCCGGTGTTGCTTCTTCGGGTTGGTTCCGGTAACGTCGCGTTGGTGAGGACCCGTTCATCTACGTCCGTTTGTCTTCTTCTTGGACTCGCTCTTCTTCCTTGCGGGATCTCAGGCAAGATGATCATACCCTCGAAATCACTACTATCTTTGCTTTGCTAGATGCTCGCTCTTTTGCTATGCCTATGCTGCGATACCTACCACTTGCTTATCATTGCCTCCTATGTTGTTGAACCAATCCTCTAACCCACCTTGTCCTAGCAAACCGTTGTTTGGCTATGTTACTGCTTTGCTCAGCCCCTCTTATAGCGTTGTTAGTTGCAGGTGAAGATTGAAGTTTGTTCCTCGTTGGAACATGGAGATGTTGTTCCTTGTAGGAACATGTTTACTTGTTGGGATATCACACTATATCTTATTTAATTAATGCATCTATATACTTGGTAAAGGGTGGAAGGCTCGGCCTCATGCCTGGTGTTTTGTTCCACTTTTGCCGCCCTAGTTTCCGTTATATCGGTGTTATGTTCCCGGATTTTGCGTTACTTACGCGGTTGGGTAATAATGGGAACCCCTTGACAGTTCGCCTTGAATAAAACTCCTCCAGCAATGCCCAGCATTGGTTTTACCATTTGCCACCTAGCCTTTTCTTTTCCCTTGGGAGTCGCGCTCCTGAGGGTCATCGTTATTTTACCCGCCCGGGCCAGTGCTCCTCTGAGTGTTGGTCCAAACTAGAGTCCTGTGCAGCGCCCCCTCGGGGAAACTTGAGGTTTGGTTTTAGTTGTATGGAGCGCTCATCTGAGTGTGCCCTGAGAACGAGACATGTGCAGCTCCTATCGGGATTTGTCGGCACATTCGGGTGGTGTTGCTGGTTTAGTTTTACCATTGTCGAAATGTCTTGTAACCGGGATTCCGAGTCTGATCGGGTCTTCCCGCTAGAAGGAATATCCTTCGTTGACCGTGAGAGCTTGTGATGGGCTAAGTTGGGACACCCCTGCAGGGATTTGAACTTTCGAAAGCCGTGCCCGCGGTTATGGGCAGATGGGAATTTGTTAATGTCCAGTTGTAGATAACTTGAACCTTAACTTAATTAAAATGAATCAACTGAGTGTGTTACCGTGATGGTCTCTTTCCGGCGGAGTCCGGGAAGTGAACACGGTGTTGGAGTTATGCTTGACATAGGTTGTTTTAGGATCACTTCTTCATCATACTTTTATCGACCGTGCTTTGCCTTCTCTTCTCGCTCTCATTTGCGTATGTTAGCCACCACATATGCTAGTCGCTTGCTGCAGCTCCACCTCATACCTTTGCCTTACCCATAAGCTTAAATAGTCTTGATCGCGAGGGTGCGAGATTGCTGAGTCCCCGTGGCTCACAGATACTTCCAAAACCAGTTTGCAGGTGTCGTTGAGTCCGTGCAAGATGACGCAACCAAGCTCAAGGAGGAGCTCGATGAAGATCTTGTCCTTTGTGTTGTTTCGTTCTAGTTGATCAGTAGTGGAGCCCAGTTGGGGTCGATCGGGGACCTTTGTCGCATTTGGGGTTCTTCTTTTATTTTGGTTCCATAGTCGAACCTTGATTGTATTTGTATGTTGTAATGCTTTATTCATGTATTGTGTGAAGTGGCGATTGTAAGCCAACTATGTATCTTTTTCCCTTATGTATTACATGGGTTGTGTGAAGATTATCTCTCTTGCGACATTGCTTTGAATGCGGTTATGCCTCTAAGTCGTGCTTCGACACGTGGGAGATATAGCCGCATCGAGGGCGTTACACCTTGTACGACCGTAAGGTGATTAGGTTTTAATGAACCTGTAATATAAGGAAAAAAAAGGAAGGAAAAAAAGAGTTGAGGTCCAAATAGGGTCGAGCCGCACTATAGACCTTGTCCGCAGTGTGCCTCCATCGCTGCCCAAGGTATTTTAAGTGTGTAGTTATGAACGTGCGGTACGTATGCCGCAGTTAGATGGGGAGATCGACGGAGGCGGAACCCCAAGTCCAGCTCTGGATCGACTGAGCTGTCATTCTGGAGAGTAGGCCGGAGTCGTTTAACAGTGTCTGGGGGCTTGACGGCCAATGAAGTTTTCGGCTTGATGAGGCTGCTCTGTACCTCAGCAGCAAGGGACGCGGTATGCTCCTCAGTATGGAGGGAGCACTTCATGTTTTCCATTTGATTGTGATAACACCGCGCGGTCCGGGCATCTTGAGCTTTAAGTAAGCATAGTGCGGGACTGCATTGAAGCGGGCGAAGGCAGTGTGTCCGAGCAGTGTGTGATAACCACTGTGAAAGGGGACAATGTCGAAGATCAAGTCTTCGCTTAGGAAGTTATCTGGTGAACCGAAGACTACTTCCAATGTTAATGAACCCGTGCAATGGGCCTCCACGCCGGGTATCACCCCCTTAAAGGTGGTGTTACTAGGCTTAATTCTTGATGGGTCAATACCCATTTTACGGACAGTGTCCTTATAGATCAGGTTAAGACTGCTGCTGCCGTCCATAAGGACTGGGGTGAGATGGTATCCATCAATGATCGAATCAAGGACCAGGGCTTCCAAACCTCCATGATGGATACTGGTCGGGTGGTCCCTGTGATCGAAGGTGATCGGACAAGCCGACCATGGGGTGAATTTTGGGGCGACATGCTCTACGGCGTAGACGTCCCTTAATGTACGCTTGCGCTCCCTCTTGGGGATAGGAGTGACATATATCATATTCACTGTTTTTTCCTCAAGGGGAAATATCTGCTGTCCCCATGTGTTCGGTGGGCGGGCCTCATCATCATCCTCGCTTGGCGGTCCTTTCCCCTTATGTTCGATATTTAGCTTATCAGCCTGTTTGAAGACCCAACAGTTTCTGTTGGAATGATTTGCAGGCTTGTCGGGGGTACCATGAATCTGGCAAGGCTGGTCGAGTATTTTGTCCAAATTAGATGCACCGTCCCTACTTCCTTTGAATGCTTTTTCCACTGACCAGGTTTACAGCCGCTGAATCCGGCGTTGACTGTCGTATCCTCCGTTTCTTAATTGTTGTTGTGACGCTTATGTTTATTACATCGTGGTTGTCCATTGCCATCCCTGGCTTCAGAGGTGCCAGGGTCGTTGGTGCTGTTGCATCTACGAGCTAACTAGCTATCTTCTCCCGCGCAGAAGCGGGTCATGAGTGCCGTAAGGGCTGCCATAGACTTCGGCTTTTCTTGGCCGAGGTGTCGGGCGAGCCATTCGTCACGGACGCTATGTTCATAGGCTGCTAGGGCTTCGACATCTGGATTGTAGAATTTCGTTCTTTTTAATTATGAACCGAGTCCAGAGTTTGCGGGTTGACTCTCTGGGTTGCTAGAGTATGTGACTAAGATCATCGGCATCCGGTGGCCGGACATAAGTACCTTGGAAGTTGTCTCGAAAGGCGTCCTCCAAATCTTCCCAGCTACTGATACGTCTCCAATGTATCTGTAATTTTTTATTGTTGCATGTTGTTATATTATCAATCTTGGATGTTTTATAATCATTTTATAGTCATTTTATATCATTTTTGTACTAACCTATTAACATAGTGCCAAGTGCCAGTTGTTGTTTTATACATGTTTTACATCACATGAAATCAATACCAAACGGAGTCCAAACGCAGTGAAACTTTTTGGAGATTTATTTTGGACCAGAAGACAACCAATGGGCCAAACAAGCACCTGGGGGGGTGCTCCAAGGGGAGCACAACACACCAGGGCGCGCTAGGAGGCCCAGGCGCACCCTGGTGGGTTGTGCCCACCTCGAGTGCCCCCTGAACCGCCTCTTTGCTATATAAATACCACAATATTCCAAAAACCCTAGGGAGTCGACGAAAATGAATTCCAACCGTTGCAGAGTCCAGAACCTCCAAATCCAATCTAGACACCATCATGGAGGGGTTCACCACTTCCATTGGTGCCTCTCCAATGATGCGTGAGTAGTTCTTTATAGACCTTTGGGTTCGTAGTTAGTAGCTAGATGGCTCCCTCTCTCTCATTTGATTCTCAATACAATGGTCTCTTGGAGATCCATATGATGTAACTCTTTTTGCGGTGGGTTTGTTGGGATCATATGAACTTTGAGTTATGATCAGATCTATCTTTTTATCCATGAAAATTATTTGAATTCTTATATGCATGATTGCTTATAGCCTTGTATTTCTTCTCCGATATTTTGGTTTTGTTTGGCCAACTTGATCTATTTATCTTGTAATGGAAAGAGGTGCTTTGTAGTGGGTTTGATCTTATGGTTCTTGATCCCAGTGACAGAAGGGGAACCGACACGTATGTATCATTGCTACTAAGGATAAAACGATGGGGTCTATCTCTACATAGATAGATCTTGTCTACATCATGTCATTGTTCTTATTGCATTACTCTATTTCCCCATGAACTTAATACATTAGATGCATGCTGGATAGCGGTCGATGTGTGGAGTAATAGTAGTATATGTAGGTAGGAGTCGGTCTACAAATCTTGGACGTGATGCCTATATAATGATCATTGCCTGGATATCGTCGTGATTATGTGAAGTTCTATCAATTGCCCAACAGTAATTCAATTACCCACCGTTTGCTATTTTTCTCAAGAGAATCCACTAGTGAAACCTACGGCCCCTGGGTCTCTTCTTTAGTATATTTGCCTTCGCGATCTATTTTACTTGAATTTTATTTTCAGATCTATTAAACCAAAAATACAAAAATACCTTTCTGCAATTTATTATTATTTATTTTATTTGGAATTTGATCTATCAATCTACTACAATTTATTGACGTCCGTTTTGCCAATTTCTGGCACTGTTACCCGAAAGAGATTGACAACCCCTTTAATATGTCGGGTTGCGAGTAGTTGTTATTTGTGCGCAAGCGCCGCTTACGTGTTGTTGCTTTGTCGGAGTAAATGACCATGGTTAGCCTCATCAGCTCCCTATGGTATTTCATGACATCATGGCTAGCTGCGCCCCTCACACCTCCAGGACGAATGGTCGGCTTCTTGGGCCGGCTGGTCTAGGAGGCCGACTGCTAGAATGCAGCAGGATACCCGAACGCGGCTACGAGGCGGTAGGCTTCTAGAAGGCGGCCCCTTGTGCCCTCAAAGTTTGCATGCACATAACTACGACGGGATGGGGCGTGGCTACACTGCGACCTGCCACCCCCAAATCTAGGGCTGAGCACGGCTATAGTATGGGATACCCAGTGAACGACCCTCACCCGACGGGGTACTATAGCCATGCAACCCATGACATCACCTACTACGTAGGGAGCTACGCTCCCACGACGGCCTATTGGTACGGCCTGCAGGCGGATGACCCTACCTATTGGCGAGCCCCAGAAGGTAGCGAATCCCCAGTAGGCGGCAACGGGGGTGGGCCGCCTCCTAGCAGGTGGCCCCCTCCCCCCTCGAAGTCTATGCGCCATTAACCAAAGGAGACGGGGAGTAGCTACAGTTAACGCCCACCAGGCGGCGGTACTGTAGCCACTCTCCCCCGACAAAGCATCCATCATCAGTAGCAAGGCTACAGTACAAAGCGATCAACAAGACCCACAAGTGGCGGGTGCGGCCTGTCGGCCGAGTACACAACAGCTGGCGGGACCCACCAAGCGGCCGGCCCTAGCAGCCGGTGTAGAAGCCGGCGTCTAGAGACACTGAAGGCTGGGTCCTTCACCTGGCCGGATTACCATTGTACCCATGGGGGGTAGGCCTATATAAACCCCACAGGCCTTCCCATGCAAAGGGTTCAGACATTAGATCACACACACCCATATAGAGAGAGGAGGGTTCAGACTTTAGATCACACACAGCCATATAGAGAGAGGAGTTGGGCTTGCCTTCTTCTTCTTCCTCCTCTAGCCAAACAGCTGAAGGAGCAACTTGTAGCTACTATATTTGATCATAGTTATCATGCGAAGACCCCATAGAGTAGGACTAGGGGTGTTATCTCCATGAAGAGCCCCGTACCTGGGTAAGATTCGTAGGCGTATGCGATCTCGCTCACTCTCGCTTCTAGATCCCAGCGACGTACTCTTGTCCCTCTCCATCATTAGCAACCCCCTAGCATATGTCGCTACACATCCCCGACATTTGGCGCCCACCATAGGGCAAGGTGCACCGTCGTTCAGGGACACGTTCTGGACGGGAACCCTCTTCATTCCTGGCAAGCGCAGCCTGCCCGGCACGTGTGATGGCGTTTGCGTCGACACGCTGCGCAGCGCAGAAGCCGCCTGCATCGTGAGTTGTCTCGCTGATCTCAGCTGGCTCTACTGACCCGATGCTCATCGACTTCGACATAGCATCCCCTGATGCCTTCGCCGCCAACGTGGTGGTCATCGGCGACCCAGTCCCTCCTGCGACTAGCGACGTCAACACCAGCACCGTCACGAAGGTGCTGGTCATTAGCCACGATGGAGTATCCTATGGGTCTGCCCATGACCCGCTGCAGGCGGTAGTGCGGGGTTTGTCCGTCCCTGTAGCGGAGAACATGGACGGAGCAACGCAGGAAGCCTTCCACATCTCTCTCCTCGACAGCGCCTAGAGGCTGGCGGCCATGAGGCGCCTCAATGAAGCCTACCATCGCGAGATTGACCGCACCGTCTGTGGCACATCGGCTGTCAGCGACCCGAGCCGGATGAGCACAGTTCGGCAGCGTGGCACAGCCGTCGCGAGCATGCTAGGGGCCAACCACCCCAGGCGGCTGCAGACGAACTAGATCACCTGGAGGGTGACGAGCGACGCTACAAGATGGAGCGCCTCCCGTAGCTCCTTGACACGGCTGCCGTGTAGCAAGAAGCTGGCTGCCGAGTGGTGGAGCCCGGCGTGCACGCCGAGAACCTCCCCCCCCCCCCCGAGAGCATTATGCGACCTCCCGGACACCGACAAGCGGCGCCCACGACCGAAGAGACCAAGAGCCGGCTGCTAGCCGCAGCTGCACACGCATCACCATCGAGCGTGACCAAGACGTCCGCCCTCGAGCAGCCATGTAGCGGGGCCACTATCCGTCTCCTTTGTGCAGGGAGAGGCACGTCTCCCCGCCGATTGTTGAGTACCCGACTCTCAGAGACCGGCTAGGCCCCCGTGAAGGAGTCATAGAAAACGACGCCTGCCATCGGATTGACAGACTGGCTCGATCCCTGGCGGTGGAAGAAGAAAATGCAATCTGCCCGCCTTGTTTCGGTCCCCGCATTCGCGACGAGCGCTTCCCCAAAGGGTTCTAGCTCCCTCGAGAAACGCCCAAGTACAACAGCTCCGTGAAGCCGAAAGATTGGCTGGTCGACTACTCCACCGACGTCAACATAGCAAACAGCAACAAGCACGTTGTCATGAAGTACGTTTCACTCATGCTCCAAGGAGCGGCCCGGACATGGCTGAACAACCTCAAGCCCTACAGCGTCAACAGCTGGCTGGACATCATTGAAGTCTTCATCCGCAACTTCACCAGCACCTACAAGCGGCCGCCCAAGCCTCGCCGTCTCTCTCTGAGCATCCAAGGCCCGACAGAGTCCACCCGCGACTACTTGACGCGATGGGCCAAACTGCGCAACTCCAGGGAAGGGGTGCACGAGGTGCAGGCTATAGAGTATTTCACTGCCGGCTATAGAGAAAGCACCTTGCTCAAGCACCGCCTCCTTTGCGAAGAGCCGGCCACACTCAACGAGCTGCTGATCATAGCAAACAAGTACGCCACTACCGACTCCTCCATGAAGTCGTAGCTCTGGGTGGACACGTCTGGGAAGGTGCTTCCCTCGGCTCCTCAGACGTTTTCTGGTGATTCCAGTCGGCGCCAGCAGTCGAGCGACAACAAGAGCAAGGCCCAACAGCCGGCTTCCACCAGCCAGCAAGTAGCACCATTGGAAGATCAGCAGCCGGAGGGTCAGCCTGGCCCCATGCGTTAGAAGGGCGGCCAGCCTGCCTGGTTGACAGCCTTCTCCATCGAGCAGACCCTTGATGCTCCTTGCAAGTTCCATAGTGGCATGAAGCCGTCTAATCAAACAACCTAGAAGTGCCACTGGCTCACCCGCGTCACCAAGGGAGAAGGGTTGCCGCCTCTGCCTGCTGGCCCGCCGGCTCCGCCTCCTCAACAGCCGGCGGTCCTCCCTGTCGGCGCTGTCCAAGATAAATTCCCCGAAGAATTCGGAGCATATGTCGTCTTCACCAGTGTGGTTGACAACAAGCACAGCGCGCGCCAGCAACACCGTGCGGTGAATGCTGTCGCCTCTGAAGTCCCAGAGTTTATGCACTGGTCCAAGAAGCCCATCATCTGGAGTCATGAACAAAGCCTTGGGCAACAACTCCTACTACCTCATCGACATGGAGAAGCCTAGGGCACGCAAGAGGGACGATTCTGGCAAGGAGACGATGGGCCCATGGAACGCAAATCTCATTTGAAGATTTTACAGTTAATGTAGTATGTACCATGCTACCTTTTGTATTAAGATCAAAGACATCGGGTCCCTCGAGGAGTACTCGGGGGCTACCCTTTTTATCTATATGATAATATTATGCCTATGAATGTACTTATTCTTTCCTCCGCCTGGCACCAGGTCCGACCAGTCGGCCCTGGGGCTTGCCGCCTTGTCCTATGCTGATGCTACCTGCAGTCGAAGAAGTAGTGTGCCGACATCTAAGCCCTCTCTTTCCATAAGCCGTAGCTCGGAGAGCGACTATCCGGCTGGCAAGAGATAAAGGCGGGAAATGGTGTCCACATGAAAAATGACTATGGAAAAGACATCGGAATAGGCCAAGCTGGCTCCTAGCCTCATCGTTTGGCTCCTGAGCAGACGGCCGCCCGGCTTCTCATTTGAATTGCTACGTTCTAAGTGTCCAAAGTACTTTTCTATCCAAAAAACTGCTAAGTCCCTGACCCAGCCACACACCGCAGAGCGACTATCTGGCTGGCAGGGCAGCAGCCAAAGGAAGACAACAAAGGAAAAAGCCAAAATAGAACAGAAATGCAAGGCAAAGTGGAACCCGAAAGAGCATAGACTTGTGCAAATAAATTAATTTACATAGGGAAAAGGCCCTCGGCCAGCATTCAACAGAGTTTGAATACACCCCCATCGGGTGGAATTGCCTGAATTTAACATACTTGTTCAAAAGATTACAAGAACAGGAAAGAAAGATAAGTTGGACGCCTACGCCAGAGGGGCAGCAGGCGGGTCTGATAGGTCGGCGGAGGCTGAGGCGCTGGGTGGTGGAGCGGCCGACTGGTGGGTCTCGGCATGGTCGGCACCTACAGCAGTCGGATCGCTGACACGCGGCTCGTTGGTTGAGACTTGCTCGGGCTGAGGCCGGCCGTCTGATCCATCGTCCCGTGCGTCATCTTCACCATCCTCGTCCTCTTCGTCCTCGCCCTCATCGCTGGAGGCGATCTCCTCCGCCGAGTCCTCCCCATCCTCTGGGTTCAGCCCGAACCAGTTGGGCGGCACCTCGGCACCTTCCTCGTCCAGCTCCGGGATGAAGACGGTGGTGTTGGCATACTCGGCGATCGCCGCGGCGCATTGAGTAAGCGCCCCGCTCGCCGCCGCCAGCTCCGGTGCGGCCTCCTGCCGGAAGGTGGCCAGCTGGGCTAGGTCCAAGCCTGGATACCACGCCTTGACGAACTCCAATGCCATCTTGGTGCCTGCCCGAGCTGCGGCGCCCTTCCAAGCCTTGAAGTGGCTGACTGCTATCTCCAGCCAGTCGGCAGTCCGGCTCGGAGTGCGTGGGATATTGGCATTCGGCCACAGGGCGGTCCGCACCTAAGCCCCAACGCGCTGCAGCCGGCGGAGCATTTGATGAGCCAGCTACAGGCGTGCCTGGATGGCGAGAAGTGCTGAGAGTCCGGGGCGTGTTGGGCGAGATTTCCGCGCCAGCCCTTGTTCGCTCGTCGGGACGTGCCTCGATGGCCTAGCTGACAGTGACGGCCTCACCAGGAAAGAACTCTGCGCAAGAAGAACCATAAAAAATCAGAAGCTAGAAGCCGGATCCTGCAGCAGTCAGCGGCTACTCATAAAAAGAAATAACTTACCATCGATCATGTCCTAGTTCTCGCCGTAGCCATCGGTCAGGGCCTTCTCCTTCTCAGCCCAGTTCGAACGATGAGTCTCGAACTCGGCCTGGAGGTGGGCTTCGTTGTCCTTCAGCTTCTGGAGCTCCATTTTGTGCCGCTCCGCCTGGTCCGCCAACTCCTTGGTCAGGCGGCCGCACTCCTTGGCCGCCTGGTTGCACTCCTTCTCCTTAGTGTGGAGCTCGGACTCAACCTCGCCCAGGCCCTTCCGCAGATTTGTGGCAGCTTCTGCAAAGACAAAGGAAAAAATCAACACAAAAAATGAGTAGCTTCCGGGAGATCGGGCCCGACTACTCAGCAGTCGGCCTAAATCTTGGGGGCTACACCCAGCAGGTGCGCTGATGCGCCTCCGCGAGGAAAAAGATAGAATACTTACTCCAGCTCTTGTTCAGGTCAGCGTTCCGCTTGGCCAGCTCCTGGAATTGGGAGTTGTAGCCGGCCATGCGGACGTTGTGATAATTCTGCAACGAAAGCAACAAAAGGAAAAGACAAGTCAGCACTCGAAACTAACTTGAAGTTCGGAGCCGCCTTCTTAGCAGCCAGCCCGGAACTCGGGGGCTACACCTAGTGGGTGCGCTAGCGCGCCCCCATGGAAGATTGCAAGGAACAAAAACAAGAAGCAAGAAACCTACCCAGACGGCCGCCTGCGTCACCAAGAATTCCTGCGTCTATTGCTGGAGAGCGGCACCTTGGGCTTTGAACCGGGCCTGGACGTCTTGTGCGGCTACATTTAAGACACCCGTCCCGGCCACAGAGGTCCCACCCGATGGGGCGGCACTGGTGGCCTTGGTGTGTAACACCCTGGATACAAGTTTCCATATTTGTAACTATGACTCTTGCCTTTTCCGGAGATGCGATATGAGATTCCCTTTGTGGTTGGGTTTTTTTCTTCGTTTTGCATTTTTGTTCATGTCATGCATTTCATTTCATGTCAGCATGTGCATCGCTTTTGCATACATGTTCATCTCACGCATCCGAGCTTTTTCCCCGTTGTCCGTTTTGCAATCCGACACTCCTACGTCCTTCGGCGCCCCCTTTTGTCTCTTTTCGGGTGCGGGTGTTAAACATTCTCAGAATGGACCAAGATTTGCCAAGTGGCCTTGGTACACGACCGGTAGACCACCTATCAAATTTCGTGCCATTTGGAGTACGTTTGATAGCCCAACAGTTAAACTTATAGCCGCATCGTTGCCCGTCTAACGTCGGACGTTTTCGGTCTCCGGAAACCGTACTGGGCTGCATTTCTCCCCTCTCTTCTCAGCCCACTAGCCATCCTACCTAACTCCCTTCGCTCCAGACCGTCCGATCGAGATCGAACGGCTCCGAAACGGAGCTAATCCCCTAACCCTAGCCCCTACCATATTTTTACCCCTCCATCCTGCCAAAAATGGCCTAAACCTAGCCCCTAACCCTCCCCTAACCTCCAGCCGTCGAATCAACCTCGAAGCCCACACCGCCAGCCAGATCCAACCACCTCCTCCTCATTTTCCGGCGCCCTCCACCTCACACCCGCCACTTGGCACGCCCAGATTGGCTCAACCACCCCCGCAGCCGCCCGTGGCCACTCGCAGGCGGCCACGTGGCTTCTCCTTGTTTCCCCCAGCGCTCCACCACCGCCGGCCCTGCGAGCCCTGTCGCGGCCCGCCCGAGCCCATCTGGGTCCCGAGGCAGCCCGCGTGTCGCCGCCGCCCTATGCCCGGCTCTCACAGCCCGCGCCTCCCTCCGCACCGAACCGGCGCCGCCGCCGCCCGGAGATCGCCGCCGACGTACCCCACGCGCCCCGCACCCTCCCTCGTCTGCCTCTGCGCCGACCCAGCCGCCTGCCGGAGCCGCGCATCGTCCGCTGTCCTTCCGCCGTCGCTGTGCCGGATCTGACCGGTGCTCACCGCCCCGACCCCGGTGGTGCTCCTCCTCGTCCGCCCGACTGTCTCCGGCCACCCTCCGGCCATTCTCCGGCGAACCCCGGTGAGATCTGCCGCCGTCTCGTAGAACACGCCCTGGTCAACCCTAGATCCGGTGGTATGAATTCTTCTAAGTCCCCAGGATTTCCTTCTCATGTGCATATGTTTGACATGCCATAACTTCTTCCATACTGCTCAGTTTTGCGTGCATGATATATTAAAATGTTCATCATGAGATACTCTGCATTGTGTTCCATTGTGGCATGCTTGTTTGGGTTCATCTTGATGCTAAAATCATCGATGCAAGATTTCTTGCTGTTTCTTACCAGAGTATGAGGATTTGTCATTTTTCCATATTTGTTGTGTGCTTCATATGGGCATGAGTTCTACATGTGTTTTGATATATGCCATGCCATATTTACAGGGGTGCTTGCCGTGTATTTTTGTGATGTGTGGTGACTAGCACAAGTATGCAAAGTAGCCTTCGTGATGTTGCTGATTTCAGGGACTTAGGATTTTGCCAAGTCTTGTGTCTGCTGTTATTTTTATGCCATGTAAACTAGATGATACAGTGAGAGACGTGCTTGTTTTGAGTTGCTTCAGTAAGGATGATTTGGACATATGGATGTGCGCTATCCATCCATGCCCCTGTTTGCAATTATGGAGTGCCCTAGCATGTCTTAATCTTGCTTTACTTTTGCTATAAAATGTTCCTGGTAGATTGTTTACATGTTAATCAATTTTGCCATGGTTGTTGTAGTTGATCCATTTATGCTATGAACTTCCTCTTTCCATGGTTAGCTTCTTGAACATATAATCTTGCTGATGCTATTCTTGTCTTGTCATGCAATGCCTTGTGGTGAGTGATTGAAGCTCGCAAAGATGCCTTCATAACTCTGTTTATGCCAGGCTCAGTTTTCTTCTATGTCTGAATCTGTTAACGCAACTTGCTATGTTTACATGGGTGCCATCACATGTTTTGTGCCTTTTTGGCTCATGATCAGTAAGGGACTTTTGTTCTATGTATTTAGTAGATTCATGACATGCCTTTGTTTGCTATGATATATTCCTGTAGCATGTTGTTTGCTTGCTCTAAACATGGCTTCCTGATGTTAATTTCCTGGCATGTTAGTATTTTCACGAAGTCTGTGATGCTGATATCTTTTGCACTTTTGCCATGCTTGTTTTTACCTGCTCTTGTGTGATATAGCCGTAGCTCAGTGTTCATGTTTTGTCAAGCATCTTGAGTAGATCACTCCCATGTGCTTAGTTTCTTGTTGCATTCTAGATGGCATCGTGCTCTTAATCGCAGGATTGTGACATTCTTGTTTTGCTTGCCATTTGCAAACCGTGCATCCTATTCTGGTGATCTTTATATCGATTTTGACCGAAATCATCTCATCTTTCCATCAGAACACTTGGTTTGCCAAGTTGATGCCTTTATCAATCTTTTCCTTCCGGAGCATGCATATGCATTGCATATCACATCTCGCATATCATGCCATGCATTGCATCGTGTTGCTTGCACATTGCACCATGATTGATTGTTGGTCCTTTGCTTGTGTTCTTCCATTGGGTAGATCTAGGAGACGAGTACGTGATCGAGGAACCTATTGAGTACGCTTACGAGGATCAAGCTTTTGTCAACTCTAAGAACTTTACAGGCAAGATGACCATACCCTCGAAATCACTTCTATCTTTGCTTGCTAGTTGTTCGGTCTATTGCTATGCCGCGCTACCTACCACTTTCTATATCATGCCTCCCATTTTCCCATGTCAAGCCTCTAACCCACCTTTCCTAGCAAACCGTTGTTTAGCTATGTTACCGCTTTTGCTCAGCCCCTCTTATAGTGTTGCTAGTTGCAGGTGAAGTTGAAGTTTGTTCCATGTTGGAACATGGATATTGTTGGGATATCATTATTATATCTTGTTTACTTTAATGCATCTATATATACTTGTTAAAGGGTGGAAGGCTCGGCCTTATGCCTGGCGTTTTGTTCCACTCTTGCCGCCCTAGTTTCCGTCATACCGGTGTTATGTTCCTTGATTTTGCGTTCCTTATGCGGTTGGGTGTTATGGGAACCCCTTGATAGTTCGGTTTGAATAAAACTCCTCCAGCAAGGCCCAACCTTGGTTTTACATTTGCCTAACAACCTATCACCTTCCCTTGGGTTCTACAACTCAAGGGTCATCTTTATTTTAACCCCCGGGGCCAGTGCTTGTCTAAGTGTTGGTCCGAACCTGTCAGCCGCTGGTGGCCACCAGGGGCAACTATGGGTTGGCCTACCGGAATCTTGGACAATCCGGTGTTGCCCTAAGAACGAGATATGTGCAGCTCCTATTGGGATGTCGACACATCAGGCGGTCTTGCTGGTCTTGTTTTACCATTAACGAAATGTCTTGTAACCGGGATTCTGAGACTGATCGGGTCTTCCCGGGAGAAGGAATATCCTTCATTGGCCATGAGAGCTTGTGATGGGCTAAGTTGGGACACCCCTACAGGGTTTTGAACTTTCGAAAGCCGTGCCCACGGTTATGGGCAGATTGGAATTTTTTAATGTCCGGTTGTAGAGAACTTGACACTTAACTTAATTGAAATGAATCAACCACGTGTGTAACCGTGATGGTCTCTTTTCGGCGGAGTCCGGGAGGAGAACACGGTCTCGTGTTATGCTTGAACGTAAGTAGTTTCAGGATCACTTCTTGATCATCTTTAGCTTCTCGACCGTGCTTTGCTTCTCTTCTCGTTCTCTTTTGCATAGGTTAGCCACCATATATGCTAGTGCTTGCTGCAGCTCCACCTCACTACCTTTTCCTACCCTTAAGCTTAAATAGTCTTGATCGCGAGGGTGTGAGATTGCTGAGTCCCCGTGGCTCACAAATACTTCCAAACAGATGCAGGTGCTAATGATACCAGTGCAGGTGACGCAACGGAGCTCAAGTGGGAGCTCGAAGAAAATCTTGTTCGTTGTGTTTTTTCGTTTCCTGTTAATCAGTAGTGGAGCCCAGTTCGGACGATCGGGGATCTACCAATTGGGGTTGTCTTCTTTTATTTTGGTTCCGTAGTCGGACCTTGTTTGTATTCTGGATGATGTATGTTGAACTTGTATTTGTGTGAAGTGGCGATTGTAAGCCAACTCTTTATCTCTTTCTTATTCAGTACATGGGATTGTGTGAAGATTACCCCTTTTGCAAAAAATCTACCATGCGGCTATGCCTCTAAGTCGTGCCCCGACACGTGGGAGATATAGCCGCATTGTGGGTGTTACACGGTGTCAGGGGCCGATGAGCTAGCGGTCCGGATCTCCAACGGCCGCGGCACTGAGGCCACCTTCTTCGGATGCTGGCACCGGAGAGCGGGTCACCGGAGTCGGATCCACCACCCGTTCGCCGCCAGACGGCGGCACCAGCGGTGCCTCGGGCCGACCGCCCGGCGCGTTAGCAGCCAGCGCATGCGGAGGAGCCTCCGCGCCCAAGATGACGGGGCCTCCTCCTTCGCTCTCCAGGGTCGGATGGTCGTCTCCGCCTCCCCCAGTCGGTGCCTAGCCCTCCGGCGCCCACAGATCCGCGTGCTGTAGGACGATGGGCTCTGGGGCCCAGCTGCAGGACTCCTCCTCCTGCACCTTGGCGGCCGTGTCCGCCTGCTCTTTCACCGCCGCGTCGGCTTGGGCCTTGGCCTCCGCTTGCACTACTGCATCCACCTGCTCCTTCTCCCGAGCCGCGGCCTCCGGCTCCTCACGCACCTCCCGCTCGTGCCTCTTTGTCGCTTCCTTAAGGGCGGTGAGCGGGTGCACATGGCGGGAGTCCGCGGAGCAGTCTGCAGCCCCAACCACCGAGCCAGACAGGGCCCATGAGAGAGAAAGTGGGGCGCTGCTCAACCAGACAAGAAAAGGAGAATAAAATGTTTGCAAGAACAAGAAAAGCAAACACAAAGAAGAAACGCGAAGAGAATCAAAGTACTTACCCAGACACCAGCGGGAGCTGCTTCGAGGCATTCTGGAGGAGGGCCGCCTTCGCGGCCTCCTCTTGCCTCTTGGTCGTGGTGGTTGAGGACTTGGGCTTCTTGGGCTAACTGACGTACAACCAGGCTTCAGCCCAACGCTTCGGTGCGCCGCCGGTTGCAGTCGGCGCGACCGAGGAGCTGGCGCCCGTCTCGTCGGTGTCGTGGGCGCGGCGCAGCTCATCGTCTTCCTCGTCATCATCCGGCCACCCTTCGAGGCCGCCTCCTCCAGAGCCACCTGCTCCTTTGCCGCGGCCTCCGGCGGCGTCGTCCACCTCCACGGCGACCGCCCCAGCTCGAGGTCGTCCACGTCACTCTCCGCCCGGTCCGCCTGGTACTGATGACCTGGGGTTGGCGCGCCGTCAGCTGTCTGGCCCAGGAAACGCTGCTTTGCAGCCGAGTGGTCAGGCGGCAAGAAGAAATTTGAATCAATAAAGGCAAAAAAATCTAGAAGACTCACCGCAGGCGGCGGGTGTGCGCGGCTCTACGGCTCCTTCCCGAACCGCCACTCCGTCTTTGAAAACATGCCATTGGAGAAGAAGTTGACCAGCCGAACCACCTCCATGTCCGGTAGCTCCTTGGTGCACATCCGGCATGGGTCCCCGCGCCCACTCATGTTGCTGATGAGGTGGGGCTAGCCTTGGAGGGGCAGCAGTCGGCGCGCCACGAAGACGTTCACCAAGTCGGAGGCCATGAGTCCCTCTTCCTCCGTCATCTCCTGGAGGCGGGCAAGAGCGACGGAGGAGGCGGCTGACAGCTTCTTCGGCCGAAAATGCCAGTAGGTGCGGGGCTCAGTAGGTGGGCCGGCTACGTAAGCTGGCAGGTTGACGTAGTCCCTCGCCGAGTGGATGTTCTCGACGTAGAAGTATGACTTCTGCCATAGCTTGGCTGACTGCAGTAGGGCGAGGGCCAGGAGGCGGACCCCGATACCCGAACGCCACACTGCGATGCACGCCGCGCACTGGGCGGCCTCGTCCTTCGCGGGGGTGCCAAGTTTGAGGTAGAAAAGCTACCCCTAGAGCTCGAGGGTGGGGAGCACGCCGAGGTAGCCTTCGCAGAAGGTGGCGAAGGCGGAGAGCAGCACCACCATGTTCAGTGTGGGATGGTGGGGCTATACCTTGTAGAATGTGACGAAGGAGTGAAAGAAGCTGCTCGCTGGCAGGCCGAAGCCGCGGAGGAAGTGCGACCGAAAGACGACGCATTCGCCGACCGCCGGTGCCGGCTAGATCTTTGCCTCGGGAGGAATGCACACCTTTACATCCATCACGCGGGACAGCTGCCTCGTCTGTCGAAGAAAGAGGAGGTGGTCGTCATGGACGTTGGAGCCGTCCCAGTCCCCAAAGCGCCTGCTGCCACGCGCCATGGACGCGGGAGCTCGACAGAGGCGCGGCGTGGTGACGAGCGGGGGCGGAGCCGCGGCGGGGCAGAGAAGCCTTGTGGCGACTGATACGTCTCCAACATATCTATAATTTTTGATTGCTCCATGCTATATTATCTACTGTTTTGGACATTATGTCAGGACCCCGATTCCAAGTCACATCGATCTAGCCGGTAACACTTCATATCACTTTGCGCCCTGACGCACGGTATCCCACGGGTGACGCCTTACCATGGCCCGGGACCGTTTGCGCCTTTTGGCTCATGTATATGACAGTGTCGCTAGCATCCATATGACAGAGAACCCGGGCCGACATGGCTAGTCGTGAACCCAAAGCGGCACAGACCTATGGAGACAGGCATACATGAACCCAAAGTGCACCGGCGGCGAGTGGCAGCACGACAGCGGCAAAGTGGCGAGGAAGGCAGAGGAAGAAGAAGGCAAAGGGAGGGGAGGGTGCGTGTGCATTATTTTGCCCCCTCCTCCCCCTACTTACAGCCCCGCGGCGGCAGAGCCGAGGGGGCGCGACATGGGGGTGCGAGATTAACTACGCCCACTCCCCCATGATCCTGCATTTATCGCGCCATTACAGCATGTATTCAACGTGCGCAGGAAGCGCAACCGCCTGCCTCAGCCGCAGCAGATCCACGTGCGCGCCGAGGCCCTATAGTGGCAGGCCCGGGCCCGTGGCGGCATCCCGTCACGCGCGTGGGCTGGAAGGCCGGCCTGGTCGGCTGGCGCCGCTTGGCGTGCGAGCAACGGGCGGCAAGCCAGCCACTCGGCTGGCAGGCCACCTGGCCTTCATCACGACGATTTGAATTCACCAGGTGGCAAACTGCTCCCTGGTCGGCTCCTAGCAGTCGGCATACCAGAAGAAGGACGAAGCAAGATTACCAGATCACTCGGAGTAGGAAGCTGTTGAGGCACCTCGATTCTCAGCCACGACGCCTCACCAGCTTCAGGGACTACTCTCGGAGTAAATGACCATGAGTAGCCTCATCACCTCCCTATGGTATTTCAAGACATCGGGGCTAGCTGCGCACCTCACACCTCCTGGACGAACGACCAGCTTCTTGGGCCGGCTAGTCTAGGAGGCCAGCTCCTAGAAGGCGGCTACGAGGCGGCCGGCTTCTAGCAAGCGGCCCCTCGTGCCCTCAAAATTTGCACCCACGTAACTGTGACGGGACGCGGCGTGGCTATAGTGCGACCTGCCACCCAGCAGACGCCCCTCACCCGGCGGGGTACTGTAGCCACGCAGCCCATGACATCACCTACTACCTAGGGAGCTACGCTCCCACGACGGCCTGTCGGTATGGCCCGCAAGCAGGCTGGCCCTACCTGTCGGCAAGCCCGTGAAGGAGGTGAGTCCCCAGCAGGCGGCAACAGGGGCGGGCCGCCTCCTGGCAGGCGGCCCCGTCCACCCCTAAAAGTCTGTGCGCCATTAACTAGAAGAGACTTCGAGTGGCTAGAGTGAATGCCCACCAGGCGACGGTACTATACCCACGCTCCCCCCGACAAAGCATCCATCGTCAGTAGCAAGGCTACAGTACAATGCGATCAACTAGACCCGCAAGCGGCAGGGCAAGGCCTGTCAGCCGAGTACACAACAGCCGGCGGGATCCACCAAGCGGCGGGCCCCAACAGCCGTCGGAGAAGCCGACGTCTAGAGACACTAATGGCTGGGTCCTACACCCAGCCGGATTACCATTGTACCCACGGGGGTAGGCCTATATAAAAACCCCAGGACATCTCATGTAAAGGGTTCAGACTTTAGATCACACACACCCGTATAGACAGAGAGGAGGGTTCAGACTTTAGATCACACACACCCATATAGAGAGAGGAGTAGGGCTAGCCTTGTTCTTCTTCCTCCTCTAGCCAAACAGCTGAAGGAGCAAATTGTAGCTAATCTATTTGATCATAGTTATCATGCGGAGACCCCATAGAGCGGGAATAGGGGTGTTATCTCCACAGATAACCCCGAACCTGGGTAAGATTCATCGGCGCTCACTCCCGCTTCTAGAACCCGGCGACATACTCTTGTCCCTCTCCATGATTAGCCACCCCCTGGCATATGTCGCTACACATCCCCGACATGCTTGGTTCTCCTACTGGTTCAAGAACCTTGATCTCATCACTGTGCTGCACCCTTCCTCTTTGGGAAAATACCGACGTAGCTTCAAGCCGCATCAAAAGGAATTTCTGGCGCCATTGCCGAGGAGGATCTTCAACATATACCAGGTTCCTCATCACAAATCTCATCTCCTCGCAATTTACATTATTTGCCATTTGGCTCTCGTTTTCCTATCCCCCACTTCACAAAAATTTGTCATTTTATTCGCCCTCTTTTCATTCGCCTTTTTCTCGTTCGATCTTATGTTTGGTTGTTGCCATGTGCCTTCTATTTGATTGCATTTTCCCTTGCTTAAAATTTATTGATATGGATCCTCATCCACTTGCTAATCTTTTCAAAGAGATCCAATTATGATGAACCAATTTCTAGTTATTTGAGTGCACTAGATTATCTCTATGAAGTTTTTGCTTGAGGTTCGTGAATCTGAAAATTATGATGAATTTTTAAATGAAGGAATTTATAAAGTGATTCATGATACCTCCTTGAATGAAAAGCATGATTGCAATGATGTTATTATAAATTCTGTTAATGTCAACTATGCTAACACTATGCAAAACTCCAAGCTTGGGTATGCTTATTTATCTATGTCCATTACTTGTTGCAATGATCATGATTGGGGTGATGATATTTATGATCTTGAACATTTATTTAAGCCTCATGATGAATATGATAGTGATAATAATGTTTTCAATAATATTGAAAGTGGATTTGGAAAATCATCATCTTTAGGTAAAAATAATCCCACTATTATTAGGAATTTTTTTACGAAAGTGGGTTCGGAGAGGTCATGACTTTAGTTCATGTTAATCCCACTATCTTGGAAGATTATAAGACTTTTATGCATGTGGATCATGAAAAGAAAATTTTATATGATTGCTATATTGTTGAATTTGAGTATGACCCTACATGTAATTATTATGAGAGAGGAAAAATGGTTGCAAAAATTTACATCTTACTAAATTATCTCTTGCTATGTTGAGATTGTCAATGTTTTATTTCTTTCCCTTGCATATGTTAGATATTTCCTATCATGATAATTTGTTTGCTTATAAAATTACTATGCATAGGAAAGTATGTTTGACTTAAATGTGTTTTTCATATGCTAGATGATGCTCTCTTTGTCATTCAATTCTTGTCTTCCATGCGAGCATCATTAAAATTTTATGCCTGGCTAAGGGTGTAAAACTATAACGCTTGTTGGGAGGCAGCCCAATGAATAAAAAAAATACTTTTTTCTTTTTGGTTTCTGTTCTTGGGTGTTAGCACAACTATGCTACTGTTATTATTGTGTTTTTTATGTTTTAATTAGTGTTTGTGCCAATTAAAGCCTTTAGGATCTTCTTGGGTGATAGTTGTTTGATCTTGGTGAAAAACAGAAACTTTTGCGCTTGCAAAAATAATGTCATTTTTAACCAGGGAGAGATAAAATACCAATTCCTTCTGCAGTAGATTAACATACAAATTTCCCAGATCGTCCTAATTTTAAGAGTTTTTGGAGTTACATAAGTATTCGAAATATCCAAATTGGTACAGACTGTTCTGTTTTTGACAGATTCTGTTTTCTTGGCATTGTGTGCTTGTTTTGATGATTCTATGGTTTTCTTTGATGAGTTTTTGCCATAGAAAAGTTGGAATACAGTACATATAATGCAAGAACAAAATACGAATTGGTTTACTACAACACTTATAGTAGTGATTTGTTTTCTTATACTAACAGATCTCACGAAGTCTTTTGTTAAGTTTTGTGTGATTGAAGTTTTCAAGTTTTGGGTTATCTTACGATGGATGAAAGAATAAGGAGTAAGAACAGCCTAATCTTGTGGATGCCTCGGCATCCCAAGCTATTATCCAAAATAGATCAAGCAACTAAGCTTGGGGATGCCCCCGAGTGGCATCCCCTCTTTCTTCTAACGACCATCGGTATTTTACTCGAAGCTATATTTTTATTTGTCACATACTATGTGTTTTGCTTGGAGCGTCTTGTATGATATGAGTCATTGCTTGTTTTTGTGTGTGTTTCAAGTCATGATTCCTTGCTGGACACACCTATTTAAGAGAGCCAAAATTATGCCACTCTATGCTTCACTTAAATTTTTATGAGCTATGGATTTGCTCTAGTGCTTCACTTATATATTTTTGAGCATGGTGTGCTTTAGTATTTTTGAAGAAATGCTCTCTTGCTTCACTTAGATTTATTTGAGAATTAGTAAAATTTCCAAGAAATTTTGTCTTGCTTCACTTAAATTAATTTGTGAGAAAGAAATTTTATGCTCATTATCTTCACTTATATTTGTTTGAGCTTATCAAAAGCAACATATGAAAATTAGTTCCTAAGTGATAGATATCCAAGAAGGATATAATAAAAACTTTCATGAAGATCATTGGACAAAATATACTTGATTCTTAGTAATAGTTTTGAGATATGATGATGTGATATGTGAGTCATCTTGATGAGTTATTATGCTTTAGTAAGAATATTGGTGTTAAGGTTTGTGATTCCCTATGCAAGCACGAAAGTCAATAATTATGCAATGAAACTATATCCTACTTGTGGTGCATTATTCGATGTTAATTATGCTTAATGCTCGCTTATGAGATTATTCGTTTCTTGGTTGGTCGCTTCTCAATCTTTTGCTAGCCTTCACTTTACAGTAAGTATGATGACTACTTGTGCGTTCAAAACCTCTAAACCAGTTTTGCCATATGAGTCCATTATACCTACCTATATGCGGTATTCTTTTGCCGTTCTAAGCAAATTTGTATGTGCCATCTCTAATGTTCAAAATAAATTTCTTTATTGTGTGCTCGTAGCGCTAACAAGGCGGTGAGGGGTAGCCAATATTTTCCATGCTAGATGTGTTATTCTCACGATGAGTGTTTATTCACTCGTCATTGCACGAGAGCAAGGCAAAGGTATTAGGGATGCCCAGTCCCGAAATGAAAAATGAATTTACTTTATGTTGTCAAATAATAAATTCCTAGGAAGGTTTTGGTATGGAAGGCACCCGTGGATACGGTTAGCCATGGAAATTGAAAGTATGGTGGAAAAAGGAATAAACTTTAATTTCTGTTTGGGAACCGCCTATAATATATCTAGCATGGAAAGTGTTGGGAACTCTAAATTTTTTACGTTGGTGTGAAAAGTATGCTTCTCAAAATGTTTTTATCTCTCAATTTTCGCTTTGAGCTCTCGCACCTCTACAAATCCCTACTTCCCTCCACGAAGGGCCTTTCTTTTTTACTTTATGCAATTTTTATTTTGAATTTGAGTCTCCATCTTCTCTTATAAAGCACCAACTAGGAGGCACTATGATCGTACTT
Source organism: Triticum urartu (assembly GCF_003073215.2). NCBI lineage: Eukaryota > Viridiplantae > Streptophyta > Magnoliopsida > Poales > Poaceae > Triticum > Triticum urartu. The sequence continues at coordinate 242,342,231 of NC_053027.1, read as the reverse complement.
GAGCATTGGGTGTAGTTAATACGCGAGTGTGTTTCATGAGTTGATCAATGATTGAGCATAATGGGCTAGGGATAGCTTATTTTAGCGTTGATATTTTGAAATACATGGTTGCTTGTTGGCATGCTTGAGTATTTAAATTATCATGTCAAAACTAGACTATTACTTTGAACAATATAAAAGTCAAAATGTCCAAGCTGTAAAGAAAAGAATATGATATGACATGTTAGGCAACATTCCACATCAAAAATTCTATTTTTATCATTTACCTACTCGAGGACTAGCAGGAATTAAGCTTGGGGATGTTGATATGTCTCCAACGTATCTATAATTTTTTATTGTTCCATGATGTTATATTATCAATCTTGGATGTTTTATAATCATTTTATAGTCATTTTATATCTTTTTTGGTACTAACCTATTGACATAGTGCCAAGTGCCAGTTGTTGTTTTCTGCATGTTTTTTACATCATAGGAAATCAATACCAAATGGAGTCCAAACGCAGCGAAACTTTTTGGATATTTTTTTGGACCAGAAGACAACCAAATGGGCCGAACAAGCACCTGGGCGATGCTCCGAGGGGAGCACAACCCACTAGGGCGCGCTAGGAGGCCCAGGCGCGCCCTGCTGGGTTGTGCGCACCTCAGGTGCCCCCTGAACCGCCTCTTTGCTCTATAAATAACCCAATATTCTAGAAACCCTAGGGGAGTCGACAAAAATCAATTCCAGCCACCGCAGAGTCCAGAACCACTAGATCCAATCTAGACACCATCATGGAGGGGTTCACCACTTCCATTGGTTCCTCTCCGATGATGCGTGAGTAGTTCTTTATAGACCTTCGGGTCCGTAGTTATTAGCTAGATGGCTTCCTCTCTCTTGATTGATTCTCCATACAATGGTCTCTTGGAGATCCATATGATGTAACTCTTTTTGCGGTGTGTTTGTTGGGATCGGATGAACTTTGAGTTTATGATCCGATCTATCTTTTTATCCAGGAAAGTTGTTTGAATCTTCTTTGATCTCTTATATGCATGATTGCTTATAGCCTCATATTTCTTCTCCGATATTTGCATTTTGTTTGGCCAACTTGATCTGTTTATCTTGCAACGGGAAGAGGTGCTTTGTAGTGGGTTCGATCTTACGGTGCTTGATCCTAGTGACAGAAGGGGAACCGACACGTATGTATCATTGCTACTAAGGATAAAACTATGGGGTCTATCTCTACATAGAGAGATCTTGTGTACATCATGTCATCGTTCTTATTGCATTACTCCATTTCCCCATGAACTTAATACACTAGATGCATGCTGGATACTGGTCGATGTGTGGAGTAATAGTAGTAGATGTAGGCAGGAGCCAGTCTACTAATCTTGGGTGTGATGCCTATATAATGATCATTGCCTGGATATCTTCATGATTATTTGAAGTTCTATCAATTGCCCAACAGTAATTCGTTTACCCACCGTTTGTTATTTTTCTCGAGAGAAGCCACTAGTGAAACTTATGCCCCCCGTGTCTCTTTAATATATTTGCCTTCGCGATCTATTTTATTTGCCTTTTATTTTTAGATCTATTAAACTAAAAATACCTTGCTAAATTTTATTCTTATTTATTTTATTTGGCGTTCGATCTATCAATCTACTACAATTTATTCACGTCCGTTTTGCCAATTTCTGGCACCGGTACCCGAAAGGGATGGACAACCCCTTTAATACGTGGGTTGCGAGTAGTTGTTATTTGTGTGCAAGCGCCGCTTATGTGTTGTTGCTTGGTTCTCCTACTGGTTCGATAACCTTGGTCTCATCACTGAGGGAAATACCTACCATCGCTGTGCTGCCTCATACCTTCCTCTTTGGGGAAATACCGACATAGCTTCAAGCCACATCAGCTACCAATAGAGTTGTCTGAGAGGCTGTTTAACCAGCGTCGTGCTTGTCCTTTTAGCTTTAGGGGGAGGTATTTTATGGTGTGTAGATCATCACCGCAAGCCATGTGAATCTGGAGAAGGAAGTTTTCAGTCCATACAGCGGGATCCGTCGTTCCATCGTATGCTTCAATGTTTACGGGTTTAAACCCTTTTGGAAACTAGTGCTGCATTACCTCCTCGGTAAAGCACAAGGGGTGTGCGAAACCTCTGTATCAGGCAACGTCACGACGGAGTTCGGATGACATCCATGTGCGGTTTTCAGCCCAAGTTTGGTTATGCTTATCGCGCCAAGCTTGATGGTCGTCGTCTCTTCTTGGAGCTTGTCCCCTTGATCCTAGATTGATCTAGTCTTACCAGCTCTATTATCCCGGTCCTAACGGAGGTCATAGGTGTAGCCTAGAGCCACTACCTCTTTGCCTCGACGGCGAGGTGGTGCAGACAGCTGTTTGGCATAAGCAGCCACTTTATCTCGTCCACATGGTGGTCGTTCCGGTTCGTTAGCTTGATTATATCTTGACGGTGTTGGCTCAAGGGCCTCGTCATGAAATTGTGGTAGTAGCCGTTATTTTTGATAGCTCTTTGTTGGAAGCTCGAGACCATATTCTTCGGCAGCCAGGACCTTGGTCCATCTATCATTGAGCGTATCCTATTCGGCTTGAAGCTGTTGTTGTTTCTTTTTCAAGCTCCTCGAAGTGGAGATTACCTATCGCTTGAAGCACTCTTGTTCGAGGGGTTCCTCTGGTACGATGAAGTCTTCGTTGTCGAGGCTCACATCCTCCTCGGAGACCGGTAGATAGTTACTATCCTCCTAATCCTCATTACCGACAGGCTTGTCGGGGTTAACTTGTCCCTCCTCCCATTCATCCTGCTCGGACGCAACCTCGACGGGGTCTTCGGGATTTTCAGCATCATCCAGAGTGTTGTTGTCCCCGGTGTCGGTGTTGCTTTCCTTGTCACGACTTGATTTTGAGCGGCGCCGCTGACGCCGATGTTTTGATGGTGCCTCGGCAGGCTTGTCCTCAATCGGGTCCTGCTTGTTGTCGTCATCATCCTTTTTAGGTGTATCTACCATATACACATCGTAAGTGGGGGTGGCCGTCCAGTGCCCGGTAAACGGCGGGTTTTGGCCTGGTTTTTCTCCAGCATCGTCGTCCACATCGTCAATGTCTTCGGTGGCATAATCTAGCATGTCGGTTAAATCCTCGATGGTGGCTATTAAGTGGGTGGTGGGTGGGACGCAAAAGTCCCCGCTCTTAGCCCCTATTCCGGGATGGGCATAATTCGGAGGTGATATCTCCTTAATGGCGAGAGATCGGGGAACCGAGGGCCTGCGTAGCTGGGTATGGAAAATGCCAACTGGCCGTGCTCAATGGATGCAGACCTCGGAAGTTCAGAGTTAGCATCCAGAGGTGAGTTCAGCTCCCCGATGATAGGGAGTGTTCTGCTTGATTCCAGGCTTGCTGATAATATAGCGGCATCTTGGTCTCCGGCAGGGAGCTCCATAGTAGGAGAGAGTCCGGTGGGTTTCAAACTCCCATCTTCGGATGAGGTGGTCTCCTCTAGATCTAAGGCCAGGGCAAGGAAGAATGTTCACTCTTGAACGGAGCCTGATGGCGGATCCGACATGTTTCCTTCTTGTGGATGAGGAGCGGTCGGGGCCGAGATCCCTCCGAAGATCAAGTCTCCTCGGACATCAGCGATGTGATTCAGATTTTTGAACTTGATCTGATGACCAGGGGCGTAGCTATCAATTTGTTTGAGGTCGCCAATTGAATTGGCCCACAGAGTGAAGCCCTACGTCATGCTCGATTGTATTTGATGAGTGTAAGGGGTTACAAGAGTCAATCTACCTCGAGATCCTAACAGCTAGACCCTAGATTTCTAGCATATTTGAATTCCGATAGCCTCTACAGACTAAACCCTCCAGTTTATATATACACGGAAGGGGCCTAGGGTTGTATAGAGTTGGCTTGCAGAGGAAGGAAATTACATATCCGGACACCAATTTTTTGCCACCCACGCATAGGAGAGTCCTACCCGGACACGGGGGAAGATCTTCTACCTTGTATCTTCACGACCCATCAGTCCGGCCCACATTAAGTAGTTCGGACACCCGAGGACCCCCTAATCCAGGACTCCATCAGTAGGCCAATAAAAACTGGATTGCAATACCTTGTGTGAAGTTCTATCTCTAGCATGGTGTCCTTCGGAAGCTTCAGAGTGGCACTTGCGTAGGGTCTATTCCTGTTCATGCTCAGGTACACAACGTCTAATAACACCATCCGCTCCTTCTTTATAAAGGTGGGGGTCATCCCAAAAGTAATGTCTTAAATCATAGAAAAACTTTTTCTTTTGCTGCTATGTGAAACTAGGTGGTATAAATTTAGCAGCAATGTAATTAGCATAATCAGCATACCATGGAGTATTACGAGAAACATTTTCTAACCAAGACAAGTTGTCTACAATGGGGTTCCTAGCTCCCTTTCTATCAATAATATGCAAATCAAATTCTTGTACCAAGAGAACCCATCTAATAAGTCTATGTTTAGCATCTTTCTTTTCCATAAGGTATTTAATAGCAGCATGATCAGTGTGAAAAGTTACTTTGGAATTAACAATATAAGATATGAACTTATCACAAGCAAAAACAACTGCTAAAGATTCCTTTTCAGTAGTAGCGTAATTTCTCTAGGCACTGTCTAGATTTTTACTAGCATAATGAATAACATTAAATTTCTTATCAACTCTTTGTCCTACAACAGCACCAACAGCATAATCACTAGCATCACACATAATTTCAAAGGGTAAATTCCAATCAGGTGGTTGAACAATAGGAGCAGAAATCAAGGCTTTCTTAAGTATTCCAAATGCTTCTACACAATCATCATCAAAAACAAAAGCAACATATTTTTGCAAGAGATTAGTGAGACGCCTAGAACTTTTAGAGAAGTCTTTAATAACCCTCCTATAGAAACTAGCATGACCAAGGAAACTTCTTATACCTTTGATATCTTTAGGACACAACATCTTTTCAATAGCATCTACTTCAGCTTTATCAACTTCAATACCTCTTTCAGAAATTTTATGACCCAAGACAATACCTTCATTAACCATAAAGTGGCACTTTTCCCAATTCAAGACAAGATTAGTTTCATCACATTTCTGCAAAACTCGATCAAGGTTGCTTAAGAAATCATCAAAAGAAGTTCCGTAAATGGAGAAATCATCCATGAAAACCTTAACAATCTTTTCACAAAAATTTGAGAATAAAGCAGTCATACATCTTTCAAAGGTAGTAGGTGTGTTGCATAAACCAAAAGGCATACGTCTATAAGAAAAAGTATTGAAAGGGCAAGTAAAAGTGATCTTTTCTTGGTCCTCTTTTAACACAGGTATTTGAGAGGAACCAAAATAGTCATCTACAAAGCAAAAAATGTGTATGTTTGGATAATCTTTCTAGCATTTGATCAATAAAAGGAAGACGGTAATGATCTTTTCTAGTAGCTTTATTTGATTTGCGAAATTCAATTACCATTCTACAACCTATAACATTTTTTTGTGGAATCAATTCATTCTTACCATTAGGAACAACAGTAATACATACCTTCTTAGGGACACAATGAACGGGCCTTTCCCATCTACTATCGGCAATAGGATAAATTATACCTACCTCCAGAAGCTTTAGTATTTCATTTATTACCACTTCTTTCATCTTAGGATTTAACCTTCGTTGATGATCAACAACCAGTTTAGCATCATGCTCCAAATTAATTTTGTGCTGACATAGAGTGGTGTAGTGGGAAACCACAGCCACCTATGGGACCAGGAGGTCCCTTGCTAGTTCGGCAGGGGGCACCATGGTCTACAAAGAGCCGACCAGCGTGGGACAGCGCGGTACAGATCACATGGGCAATTTACCCAAGTTTGGGCCGCCGCGAGGCGTAAAACCCTACTCTCGCTTTGGTGGATTGATGGTGGAAAAGGTGGTGGTGGTTGTTAGGGTTCTGGGAACGGGGGTCCCCAGACATGCCTGTCTGCGGCCCGCGGCGTGGCTCCTCCAGCTGCCCCGTATGACCCATCTTCACCAACAAACACCCAAGACCCTCGCGAGGGGCCAAGCCTCATGAGGCAGACGACGCAAGACCTCCTCAGGGGTGGCCTCACCAGGCTGGCTCGCGAGGGGCGAAGATATCAAGGCAACGAAAACCTCGCGAGGTTCCAATGAGGAAAGCCATGACGATCAAGACCAGGCGTGCGCCAGGCGGGCGCCAGCATGCACAATGTCCTTGTTTCCTCTTTGGTGCTAAGGGGGCAAGCGCAGGCGAGGAGTTCCAAGGCATCAGGCAAAGGTTTCCATATCGGTGCAACAAGACCAAGACCAGCAGGACGGCAGGACGGAGGTCACCATGGAGCCCAAGACAGCGTCACCACCAGAGCCTATGACAGGCGAAGACTACTTTTGTCAGGATAACTTGTACTAGTTGTCTCCCCTTCAAATTGGCCGTCATGGGATCCCTTCCCATTCAATATTTGGGAAGAGGACGAGGGCCTCTATAAATAGGACTAGCCACCGCCATAGCTAGGAGAGGACCTCACCTTGGATCGGAGCCATTCCATCCTTAGCCTCACACCAGTTCAGTAAGCACAAGGACACCTCTCCTCAGGAGGCTTTTCTTCGCTTGTAACTGTTCATCCTCAGCCCAAGAGGCAATCCACCACACCATACTGGAGTAGGGTATTACACCACAATGGTGGCCCGAACCAGTATAAATCTTGTGTCTCGTGTTCTTTGGGTCTGTCAAGCTAGGCCATGAGAACGTTGAGTGTGCGAGCTAGAGAGGGGGGAGATCTTTGTGTTCACCCTAGTGTTTGAACCTCAAGGGTTTTGCCAGAACCCGAAATCCGACATTTGGCGCGCCAGGTAGGGGTGCGCTGCAGTCTTCCTTTCACCAGTCAATCCGCCGACACTCCGCAGCTCCAATATCTGGCGACCCAAGGACCAACGCCGACCGATGGGGAGCCTGGCTGGCCCGGGCAGCCCCGCCTGCCCAAGAACACTTCAACCCCACGCCCCAGGAAACACTGGCACCGCCAAGCGCAGTAGGGCGCGGGCGGCGCGGCCAAGCGCCATCCACCCTTTCTCCACGCCAAGTACGGGCAACTACAATGGCTTCAAGCCACGCTGCGGCCGCGGCGCCGCACACCCGACGGGAACAAGCAAACACGAGGGCTGCGCTCATGGTGGCTCGCGAGCTGCTGCGATGCCGGCTGATGGAGAGCAGCTGGGATGCACTGCTGGAGCGGGTCGCCGAGCTACTAGACGTCGCGGCCTCGGGAGAGCCTCCCTTCTGCTCCCTACTCACACCTCAGGCCGCGGCCGGATCGCATGGCGGGCCTCGCCACGCCCGCGCGCCCCCGGGCGCACCTCTGGGCACCATCGACATTGGAGTGGCCAACAGCACCGGACGCCCAATCGCACCCCGCCACCTCCAACGAGCACAGGTACGATCATCACCGCCTACGGCCCCGGCGGGGTGCCGCCCTACCTACCTCTAAGCGGTGCGCTGGGCCAGGCGACATGGAGCGTGGGGCACTATGGCAAGGTCTTCGAGGCGGCGGCCTTGGAGGCCTACCTATTCCGCATGATGGACTAGGAGTACGCGGTGGAAGAGAACCCCGACTCGTTCCTCGAGCCAAGACGGGAGGAGGAGGCACTAGAAACTTGGGCTTTCCAGGAGCCTCTCAGAAGCCTCACTAACCATGCCAGCAACGACAGCTACAGGGTACCACTAATCTCTCGGGGACAAGCTTACGCTAACCATGGGTCGCAGGAGGATCAGGTCACAGTGGCGGACGGCGGCCCAAGCTCGGCAGCCCCCTTCTGCCAGGGGGAGCGCACTGGGGCCTGCCGGGGAGGAGCCGGGAGCAAGCCCCTCCCCGGATCGCACGGAGCAAGACATCCCCCAGAGGTAGGCCCTCTGCCGGGGAGGTGCCGGCGGGCCTTCCCCCGGCAGAGGACCCATGGTCGCCGAGGGCGCTGCTGGTATCCCCTTTGCCCCCTGGTGTCGTCCTGGTTACCGGTCTCCCCTAGTGGTGGTCGAGGGTGGCACAAGGCGGGGCCCTCGTTTGGCGATATGAAGTAAGGCTCGCGCCTATGAAGATCTCCGCTCGTGACACTCTCATGTAATAATCAGTGGGGCTATACACGCCCCGGAGTCTCAAGAGTTCTGCCCTCGGGCCTCGGGGGCTCCCTCCCATGACTACTGGCAGCACTTAGCTCCACGCAGGTGAGAAGACAAGAAGACTAGACTAGGTGCCGGACGCGGCCATTTGCTTTCATCTCTCTTTTTGTAGCCCTGTTTTGTGGCTTTCGATTTAAGTTGAAGCTGAATTTTCGTTGACAAGCACGGGGGGTGTATTTTCTCGTTCGTGCAATTTCTTGCGATTTGGCTCCTTGCCCTGGTTCGGGGTTCACCCCTACCGCCTCCCCCCTCGAGAGCTCCTTGCGAGCCGGGGCTAGGCACGGCATGCGCGTGTTGCGCACACGTCCTTCCATGGCTAAACGCTCACTTCTCGCGAGGCCCCCTCGGGCGGATCGACAGGCTCCTCCGGAACTCAAGACCTCATGGCCCGGTCCGGAATTGGTCCGGACAAAGGTAAACTACAGCAGTAGGCTCATGGCGGGACTCATGGATTTATGGAAACACATCTTTAGCCTATAGAACAAAAGCAATAATCTTTTTACATGAGGGGCTTCCCCTCCCAAAATGCTCTTACAACCTTCAGGGCCATGCCCGAGCTTTCATATGCAGGGTCAGCGACAAAGAAGCGCGGGCTCAATCGGACATGTCGCTCACCACGTCCTCCGGGTCGCCCTCAGACGCATCGCCGGCGTCACTGTCACCATCGCCGACATCTCCGTCATCGTCACCGGCATCGTCACCGCCATCGCCGGCGCCACCCTCGCCATCGTCCACCACGTCGCCTCCATTTGCAGCGACCACAACCACGTCATCCTCAGAGGTGAAGGCCTTGACTAGGGCGTCCACATTGTCCTCAACCTAGCGCGCCAGGTCATCCCGAATGGCCTGGGGCACTGGAGCAATGGCGGCGTCGAACTCAAAGTTGGGGTAGGTGTTTTGGAGATGGCTGAAGACGCGAGAGAATGCACGCTTGAGCAGGTCGCGGCTCCTCTCCTCGACAAGCATGCGAGCCCTCTTGGATCGATTCTCCAAGCGCGTCACCACGTCGGTGAAGAAAAGGAGGTGACTGGCGTAGTCGTCCGAGTGGGGATGAGGCGCATTCTCGTCACAGACGACGCCCAGCACCATGTTGGCTCTGGTCCTTAGGTTTTGGAGCTTGGGGGCATGCTCGCGCTCCGGCGTCCGCCGCCGGAGCGCTTTTTCCCTGCCCTGCTACACGGAGGGTTCGGCACTGGCGACCCGCTGCTGAAGAGAAGAGAGCTTGGAATGTGTGGAAGCCAGCTCGTCTTGCACTGAAGACAGGACGGCTACAACGGCATTCTCATGACGTTCGCCTTCGTCCATCCCTGACCTGAGGGCCTTGGTCCTGCCCATAGCCTTGGCTTCCACAAGCTTCAACTTCAGGTCGTACCTGCCCACAAGGTTCGCGCGAGCCTTGGCCGCTCGGTGATCGACTTCCTCCTGGGCCATGGCCTTGCGTGTGCCGACAGCATCCTCAGCTTGGGCAACCTGGCACTCCCTCGTCTCCAACCGCTCGAGCTCAAGGCTATGCTCCGCGGCTTCCGGCGCCAGCACCTCCTCGCTCCTCAGGAACTCGTCCTCCTCGACAGGCATCCCCCTCATCGACGCTAGGGCGGCCTTGCGCGCCTCCACTTGCTGCTCTAGGGAAGCACTCCAGGCTTGGAGCTCCCACACATGCTTCTCTATGATCTTGCAACGTCGATTAGCTTCCCAAGCTTCTTCCAAAGCACGGGCGCAAGCTTCGCGCAAGGTCGTGAGAGATGCCTTGGCCTTCGCATTATCAAGCTCGCATTGGTGGCGCCCGAGGTTGATGGCCACCTTCAGCTTATGCCACTCCTCCACCAGCCAAAGACCCTCAGCATCGAGGCGCGTGTCTACATCCGCGAGCTCTCCGCCAAGCCGTTTCATCACGCGCATCGCCTCCCCGAAGAGATCGTGGCGGACGACGCTCCTTTCGTGCGCAGCTTTGAGCGTGCAGCCGGCTCTGTCCTCCACAGCAGGGGCCATCGACAGGACCTGAAGCGGCTCGCCCTTTTCCTGCAGGGGGCTGGGGGCTGGCGCCCCTCCGGACGCCAACTGGGCTTCAGCAGGAGCCCGGTTGGGATGAGGCTCACTCCTCGAAGAAGGGACGAAGACCGAAGCCACCCTGTCGCTTTCCATAACTAGAGGAGGAGACCTTGGTACGCTTGGCACACCACCGATGAGGCCACGAAGAAGAGACGACATGAGCGCAGGCTCAAGGCACCAAGCCGGCGCACCTGCCTCTCCCGCCGACCCTGTGACGGGGGCAGCGTGCCGGCTTGGGACGCTCAGGGCCAGCGGAAGACTCGAAGCAGGAGGAGGTTGCGTCACCAGAGTTTCCATGGCCTTGGCAGATGAGATCCTAGAAAACCACCGTCAGGAAGGAAAGCGGCACACAAGGAATTACACAGATAAGGCACTTACTCATCTACAGCGATGTACTTCCTATGTTTCAACGGCCGGATGGCGCCACTGCTGCAGCTCGGAGACCCCTTCCTCTTTTGGAGCGCCTAGAAGTCCACGTGGAACCAGCCCAAGCGTTGCACATGACGACCAGCATGGTGCACGACTGGTGAAGCACCCAAGGAGACGACCTCAGGAGCGCCATGTTGAGGAGAGCTATCGGGCTCCGACTCGCGACGACCTGCCGAGGCCTCGGGAGCTTTGGCCTCAGGAACAGCCAACTGCGTCACCTCCTCAGCTGCCGCCCCAGGGCAGGAATCATGGGTTCCTGAGGATGACGCCCCGGCAGCCCCAAGGAGCGTCGACACCTCGACGCCCGCACCTACGTCCTCCAGCGGTTCTTGCCCCCCTGCGTCCATCCTTGGGGAGAGCTCGGTGCCGGTATCAGGAAGAGGAACAACAACGACGGGGTTCTCACGGGGCCCCACGAGGCCAAATGGGCACATCCCCCACTCATTGAAGGAGGGCATCTGCCTTGCGAACTCCACCCTGTTCGAGCAGTCGTACAAGCAACAACCCGCTTGCGGCAAGTCATCCGGGGAGTGGTCACCAGCCAAGACCTCGAGCACCGTCCTTCGTGCCTCGGTCGGAAGCCCCGACGCCTGAAGGCTCATGCGATCCTGGTCACCGGTCAGGGCCCACATCGGCCGGGAATGGGGCTGGAGTGGGGCGATGCGGCATCGGAGGAACTCCTTCATCACCTTGGCTGGAGTGACGTCGAGATCCTTCAACCTTCTTAGTCGGAGCTAGACGAAGGTGAGACGGGAACCCGCGAGCTCCTCGTGACCCCAGCCGGAGCTGGGGACGGCGGGCGACGACAAAAGCGAGAGCAGGGGACTGAGTACTCTGACATCGACATACACCCACCGCATCCGAAACTCGCTCATGGACTGCGGGAGATCAAAATCAATCCCCGAGCCGGCCATTGCCGCCACGGCCTGGTAACTCATGCACCCAGAGCACTGACGAGGGTTGGTCAGGTGCAGTGAGAAGAAATGGCGCAAGAGGGCCACAGAAGGGGCAATGCCCACCATGGCCTCGCAGACAAAGGCGAAGACGGCGAGAAGGGCAACAGATTGGGGATCAAGATGCTGCATATGGATCTGGTAATGAGAAAGCACGACATCAAAGAAGGCGGGGAAAGGGGGAACTAGGCCAGCCCACGGAGCGTTGACGAGGAACGGGACCTCGGTGGCCGTCCTATCAATGGAGGATTGAGACGCAGGCCAGGCCACTGTCCCTCCCCATTCGTTGAAGCTGGTAGCAAGCGCAAGGTGGACCTTGTCCATGGCCTCCCGATTGAGCACCCGTTATCGGCCGACGGCGGGCTCGACGGCCGGAGCTGAGTTGGCTGAGTACAAGGGCTTCTTCCCTTTCTCTGTCCGGTTCGGCGCCATGGCAATTAGGGCAGAGCTCAAGTTGTATTGGAAGATAAAGCAGAGGTACGAGGAAGCGAAGAAGTCGGGGAGTGTGTTGCCAGCAACGGGGAGGTAACTGTGTAGGATGACGTGGCCTCCTAGCCAGGCGGATTTCAAGGCTGCTTGGGGAGGCGGAGATGCCCATGTCCAATCAGTCGCCACGCGTCAACCAAGGCCGCAGGCTGTTGGGGCCCGCGTCGCTCCGTACTTGCCCTTTGGCTTTGCCTCGAAGCCAAGCCCGAGCGCGCCTTGGGCCCGAGGGCTACTGTCGGCGTTCTGGGAACGGGGGTCCCCAGACTTACCTGCCTGTGGCCCGCGGCGTGGCTCCTCCAGCGACCCCGTATGGCCCATCTTCACCAACAAACACCCAAGACCCTCATGAAGGGCCAAGCCTCACGAGGCAGACGACACAGGACCTCCTCCGGGGTGGCCTCACCAGGCTTGCTCGCGAGGGGCGAGGAGATCAAGGCAAGGCAAACCTCGCGAGGTTCCAATGATGCAAGCCATGACGATTAAGACCAGGCGTGTGCCAGGCGGGCGCCAGCAGGCACAGTGTCCTCGTTTCCTCTTTGGTGCTAGGGGGGCAAGCGCAGGCGAGGAGTTCCAAGGCATCAGGCAAAGATTTCCATATCGGTGTAAGAAGACCAAAACCAGCAGGACGGAGGTCACCATGGAGCCCAAGACGGCGTCACCACCAGAGCCTTTGACAGACGAAGACTACTTTTGTCAGAATAACTTGTACTAGTTGTCTCCCTTCAAATTGGCCATTGTGGTGTCCCTTCCCGCTAAATATTTGGGAAGAGGACGAGGGCCTCTATAAATAGGACTAGCCACCACCATAGCTAGCAGAGGACCTCATCTTGGATCGGAGCCATTCCATCCTTAGCCTCACACCAGTTCAGTAAGCACAAGGACACCTCTCCTCAGGAGGTTGTTCTTCCCTTGTAACTATTCATCCTTAGCCCAAGAGGCAATCCACCACACCACACTAGAGTAGGGTATTACACCACAACGGTGGCCCGAACAAGTATAAATCTTGTGTCTCGTGTTCTTAGGATCCGTCAAGCTAGGCCGTGAGATCGTTGAGTGTGAAAGCTAGAGAGGGGGGAGATCTTGGTGCGGACCCTAGTGTTCGAACCTCAATGGTTTTGCCGAAACCCGAAATCCGACAGTGTTGGAGTGGTGGAGTGGTTGGGGAGGCGGTTCTACCTCCGTGAGCCCCCGGCAGGCCCTGCCGGGGTGCCTCGGTTGTCTGCATCTGGGTTGGCCTCACACCTTGCCGGGCACGCCTGTCCAGCAAGGGAGGCTTTTCTCTTGACGATATCTTGCTTCCTTATCTTGTCCTTGGTCCCTCTAATCTGCATGTTGGTCCTTCAAATCTCTTGGTTTCTTGTATTCTAACTTGGGTTGGTGCTTCAACCTCATTCCCGTGCCTGTGCACAGTCTGGGCAACAGACCTAGTGTTTGTTGCACGGACAAAGGCCCCCGGGCCTGCCCCGAACGCGCTGCCGAGCGACGTCGGGGTAGGGCCTAATAAGAGCATAGGCGAGGGGTTGCTGAAGAGGCTGGTCTCTTTAAGTCTTCTTTGCTTCTTCATTACCCTAGATTCCGGGCCGGTTTCCGGTTTCTCTGCGTGTCGTGTAAAGCCAATAGTGGTGGTGCCGCTCCAGTAATGGCCAGTGAATGACTTTAACGCATGGGGTAGAAACGGATAATTCACTCTTCCCACCACGCACTTATCCTCAGCCACATAAGCTGCATGCACCGCGCGGGGTAGGTAAGAGAGGCGCGTGGTGCAGGAGAGCATCATGGTGAGGGCTCGGTCATCTTGAATTGGCGGAGGAGGGTGGTGTTTGCTCGTTGATGGAGCACCCCCTCCTTTCCCTGCCTGTAAAAGCAAGAGGCGGAGGAGGACGGAGTCATTCATCTTCGCCTTCCTCCTCTTCTTATTTTCTACTTCCGCTAGTGATGTCGAAGGGAAGAGTCCGGGGCCAGCGCCCGGGCTCTTGGTTGGGACTAATGTCGCCGCATGCTGGCGTTAATGCTCGGGAAGTGAGCCTGGTCCTTGGTGTGGTGAATCTCTTGGTTCCTTCAAGGCTTGGCCATGAGGTGGGGCTAGAGATTGTTGGTAATCCCAGCACTGCCCCTCCCGAAGACATTGGGGCTGATGTCGACGAGAGGTATGCCTTCCTGCCTGCCAAGGTGGGGAGCGGTGCGCCTCCAATCCCCTGGCCATTTTGGCCGATCGCCATCTCCCCGGGGAAGGTGTCGGGCTGGAGCCTCGGCCTTCCCCTGGAGCGGTGTTGATGAAGACGAAGCCTGGGGAGAAGGAGAAGACAGGAGGTGATAGGTCTCCAACGTATCTATAATTTTTGATTGTTCCATGCTATTATATTATCCTTCTAGGATATTTTATATGCACTTATATGCTATTTTATATGATTTTTGGGACTAACCTATTAACCTAGAGCCCAGCGCCAGTTTCTGTTTTTCCTTGTTTTCTAGTTTGACGGAAAAGGAATATCAAACGGAGTCCAATTGACGTGCCAATTTTTGATGATTTTTTATGGACCAAAAGAAGCCCCCGTAGTAAAAGAGTTGGGCCAGAAGAGTCTCAGGCCGTCCACGAGGGTGGGGGCGCGCCCTACCCACCCAGGCGGGCCGCCCTATCTCGTGGACGACTCGGGGACCCCCTGACTTGTTCCCGACGCCCAAAAATTCCTATAAATACAAAAACCTCGAGAAAAAGTAACCTAGATCGGGAGTTCCGCCACCGCAAGCCTCTCTAGCCACCGAAAACCAATCAAGACGCATATCGGCACCCTGCCGGAGGGGGGAATCCCTCTCCGGTGGCCATCTTCATCATCTCGGCGCACTCCATGATGAGGAGGGACAAGTTCACCCTCGGGGCTGAGGGTATGTACCAGTAGCTATGTGTTTGATCTCTCTCTCTCTCGTGTTCTTGATTCGACATGATCTAGATGTATCGCGAGCTTTGCTATTATAGTTGGATCTTATGATGTTTCTCCCCCTCTACTCTCTTGTAATGGATTGAGTTTTCCCTTTGAATATGTCTTATCATATTGAGTCTTTAAGGATTTGAGAACACTTGATGTATCTGTTGCATGTGCTTATCTGTGGTGACAATGGTATATTCACGTGATCTACTTGATGTATGTTTTGGTGATCAACTTGCGAGTTCCGTGACCTTCTGAACTTATGCATAGGGGTTGGCACACGTTTTCGTCTTGACTCTCCATTAGAACCTTTTGGGCACTCTTTGAAGTTCTTTGTGTTGGTTCAATAGATGAATCTAAGATTGTGTGATGCATATCGTATAATCATACCCACGGATACTTGAGGTGGCATTGGAGTATCTAGGTGACATTAGGGTTTTGGTTGATTTGTTTCTTAAGGTGTTATCCTAGTACGAACTCTAGGATAGATTGAACGGAAAGAATAGATTCGTGTTATTTTACTATGGACTCTTGAATAGATCAATCAGAAAGGATAACTTCGAGGTGGTTTCGTACCCTACAATAATCTCTTCGTTTGTTCTTCGCTATTAGTGACTTTGGAGTGTCTCTTTGTTGCATGTTGAGGGATAGTTATATGATCCAATTGTGTACCCTAGGCCTTGTTTCAACGCATTGCAATACCGTTTTGCTCACTTTTATCATTAGTTACCTTGCTGTTTTTATCTTTTGAGATTACAAAAACCTATATCTAACATCCATATTGCACTTGTATCACCATCTCTTCACCGAACTAGTGCACCTATACAATTTACCATTTTATTGGGTGTGTTGGCGACACAAGAGACTCTTTTATATTTGGTTGTAGGGTTGTTTGAGAGAGACCATCTTCATCCTACGCCTCCTACGGATTGATAAACCGTAGGTCATCCACTTGAGGGAAATTTGCTACTGTCCTACAAACCTCTGCACTTGGAGGCCCAACAACGTCTACAATAAGAAGGTTGTGTAGTAGACATCAAGCTATTTTATGGCGCCGTTGTCGTGGAGGTTAGCGCTTGAAGGTATATCTTTAGATCTTGCAATCGAATCTTTTAGTTTCTTGTTTTATCACTAGTTTAGTCTATAAAAGAAAATTATAAAAAATGGAATTGAGGATTCCTCATATGCTTCATCTTTTTAATGTCGTTCATGAAAATAAGGATTCTGATAATTGTGCCCAAGTGCTAGAAGAAGAATGTATTAAAATGTTTGGCACTAAATCTTTGGATGGTGCGCATGATTGCAATGTTGTTAGTATGAATTCTTTGAATATCCATGATGATGATGATATGCAAAGCCACAAGCTTGGGGATGCTATGTTTCATGAAGATGATTTTTTGTCCCCCCAGTTTTGATGAGCAAAATTATATTGATGATAGCATGCCTCCTATTTATGATGATTATATTGATGAAAGTGGGTTTGGAAGAGTGTCAACTTTAGGAAGTAATGACCCCACTATTTTGGAGGGTGCTGAATCTTATTTGTGATAATTATGAAAGTGGGTTTGGAGAGGTCATGACTTTAGTTAATGTTAATCCCACTATTTTGGAAGAGTGACAACTTTGCATACATGTGGATCGTGTTAATAATATGTTTTGTGATAGCTATATTGTTGAATTTGCTTATGACCCTACATGTAATTATTATGAGGGAGGAACATATGCTTGTAGGAATTGCAATAATACCAAGTTTCCTCTCTATGTGTTGAAAATCTTTAAGATTTGCTTGTTTTACCTTCCTATGCAAGTTGATTCTTGTTCCCACAAGTTGTTTGCTCACAAAATCCCTATGCATAGGAAGTGGGTTAGACTTAAATTTGCTAGTCATATTCTTCATGATGCTCTCTTTATGTTTCAACTCTTATCCTTTAAGTGGGGATCACTGAAATCATCATGCCTAGCTAGGTGCGTTAAACAATAGCACTTGGTGGGAGGCAACCCGACTTTATTTTTGTTCTTTTATTGTTGCTCCTGTTTAGTAATAAATAATTCATCTAGATTCTATTATGATTGTGTTTTTTATGTTCTAATTAGTGTTTGTGCCAATTAAAGCCTTTAGGATCTTCTTGGGTGATTATTGTTTGATCTTGCTGATAAAAACAGAAAGTATGCACTCATGAAAATAATTTTCATTTTTTATCAGAGAGCGACAAAATACCAATTACAATTGTAGTAGATCAATAATTTTTTTCCTAGGACTTCTTAATTTCTCAGGATTTTAGGAATTACATAAGTGTTCGAGAGTTACAGATTACTACAGACTGTTCTGTTTTTGACAGATTCTATATTCGATGCATAGTTTGCTTGTTTTCTAGTTTCTATGGCTTATATTGCTTAAGATAAATTGTAGAAATGGTATGGTATAGTAGGCATCATGTGTGAAAAATTTTGAATCTTGTCTTCACAGTACCTAAGTGGTGATTTGCTTTCTTATACTAACGGAGCTTACGAGTTTTCTATCGAGTTTTGTGTTGTGAAGTTTTCAAGTTTGGGGTAAAGATTTGATGGAATATCGAATAAGGAGTGGCAAGAGCCTAAGCTTGGGGATTCCCAAGGAACCCCAAGGTTATATTCAAGGACAACCAAGAGCCTAAGCTTGGGGATGCCCCGGATGGCATCCCCTCTTTCGTGTTCGTTCATCGGCAACTTTACTTGGAGCTATATTTTTATTCACCACATGATATGTGTTTTGCTTGGAGCGTCATTTTATTTTCTTTTGCTTGCTGGTTGAATAAAATACCACGATCTGAAATTCTTAAATGTTAGTGAGTCTTCACATAGTTGCATAATTATTCGACTACTCATTGATCTTCGCTTACATCTTTTGGAGTAGTTTGTCGTTGCTCTAGTGCTTCACTTATATCTTTTTAGAGCACGATGGTGGTTTTCTTTTGAAGAAATAGATGAACTCTCATGCTTCACTTATATTATTTTGAGAGTCTTTTAGAACAGCATGGTAATTTTCTTTGGTTATAAAATTAGTCCTAATATGATGGGCATCCAAGATGGGCATAATAAAAACTTTCATATAGAGTGCATTGAATACTATGAGAAGTTTGATACTTGATGATTGTTTTCAGATATGAAGATGGTGATATTAGAGTCATGCTAGTTGAGTAGTTGTGAATTTGAGAGATACTTGTGTTAAAGTTTGTGATTCTCGTAGCATGCACGTATGGTGAACCGTTATGTGATGAAGTCAGAGCATGATTTCTTTTTTGATTGTCTTCCTTATGAGTGGCGGTAGGGGACGAGCGATGGTCTTTTCCTACTAATATATCCCCCTAGGAGTATGCGTGTACTACTTTGTTTCGATAACTAATAGATTTTTGCAATAAGTATGTGAGTTCTTTATGACTAATGTTGAGTCCATGGATTATACACACTCTCACCCTTCCACCATTGCTAGCCTCTCTAGTACCGCGCAACTTTTGCCGGTACCATAAACCCATCATTTACCTTCCTCAAAACAGCCACCATACCTACCTATTATGGCATTTCCATAGCCATTCCTAGATATATTGCCATGCAACTTTCCACCGTTACGTTTATTATGACATGCTCCATCATTGTCATATTGCTTTGCATGTTCATGTAGTTGACATCGTATTTGTGGCAAAGCCACCATTCATAATTCTTTCATACATGTCACTCTTGATTCATTGCACATCTCGGTACAGAGCTAGAGGCATTCACATAGAGTTATATTTTGTTCTAGGTATCGAGTTGTAATTCTTGAGTTGTAAGTATATAAAAGTGTGATGGTCATCATTATTAGAGCATTGTCCCATGTGAGGGAAGGATGATGGAGACTATGATTCCCAAACAAGTCGGGATGAGACTCCGGACGAAAAAAAGCGAAAAAAGAGGCCATAAAAAAAGAAGGCCCAAAAAACAAAAAAACAAAAAATGAGAGAAAAAGAGAGAAGGGGCAATGCTACTATCCTTTTACCACACTTGTGCTTCAAAGTAGCACCATGATCTTCATGATTGAGAGTCTCCTATGTTGTCGCTTTCATATACTAGTGGGAATCTTTCATTATAGAACTTGGCTTGTATATTCCAATGATGGGTTTCCTCAATATGCCCTAGGTCTTCGTGAGTAAGCGAGTTGGATGCACACCCACTTAGTTTATTTTTGAGCTTTCTTACACTTATAGCTCTAGTGCATCTGTTGCATGGCAATCCCTACTCACTCACATTGATATCTATTGATGGGCATCTCCATAGCCCGTTGATACGTCTAGTTGATGTTAGACTGTCTTCTCCTTTTTGTCGTCTCCACAACCACCATTCTATTCCACCTATAGTGCTATGTCCATGGCTCACGCTCATGTATTGCGTGAAGATTGAAAAAGTTTGAGAACATCAAAAGTATGAAACAATTGCTTGGCTTCTCATCGGGGTTGTGCATGATTTAAATATTTTGTGTGATGAAGATAGAGCATAGCCAGACTATATGATTTTGTAGGGATAGCTTTATTTGGCCATGTTCTTTTGAGAAGACATGATTACTTTGTTAGTATGCTTGAAGTATTATTATTTTTACGTCAATATTAAAATTTTGTCTAGAATCTTGCGGATCTGAACCTTCATGCCACAATAAAGAAGATTACATTGATAATTATGATAGGTAGCATTCCACGTCAAAAATTCTGTTTTTATCATTTACCTACTCGAGGACGAGCGGGAATTAAGCTTGGGGATGCTTGATACGTCTCCAATGTATCTATAATTTTTTGTTGTTCCATTCTATTATATTATCCATCTAGGATGTTTTATATCCATTTATATGATTTTTGGGACTAACCTATGAACCTAGAGCCCACTGCCAGTTTCTTTTTTTCCTTGTTTTTGTGTTTTACAGAAAAGGATTACGAGACGGAGTCCAATTGACGTGCCAATTTTTGACATTTTTTATGGACCAAAAGAAGCCCCCGGAGTAAAAGAGTTGGGCCATAAGTCTCCCGGGCTGTACACGAGGGTGGGGGCACGCCCAACCCCCCCCCCCCCCCGGCGCGTCGCCCTATCTCATGGACGACTCGGGGACCCCCCTGACTTGTTATAGCTACCGAAAACCAATTTAGACCCATTCTGGCACCCTGCCGAAGGGGGAATCCCTCTCCGATGGCCATCTTCATCATCCCGGCGCTCTCCATGATGAGGAGGGAGTAGTTCACCCTCGGGGCTGAGGGTATGTACCAGTAGCTATGTGTTTGATCTCTCTCTCTCGTGTTATTGATTCAGAATAATCTTTGTGTATCACGAGCTTTGCTATTATAGTTGGATCTTATGATGTTTCTCCCCCTTTACTCTCTTGTAATGGATTGAGTTTTACCTTTGAAGTTGTCTTATCGGATTGAGTCTTTAAGGATTAGAGAACACTTGATGTATGTCTTGCATGTGCTTATCTATGGTGACAATGGGATGTTCACGTGATCCACTTGATGTATGTTTTGGTGATCAACTTGCAAGTTCCCTGACCTTGTGAACATATGCATGGGGGTTGGCACATGTTTTCATGTTGACACTCCGTTAAAAACTTTGGGGCACTCTTTGAAGTTCTTTGTGTTGGTTGAATTGATGAATTTGAGATTGTGTGATGCATATCGTATGATCATACCCACGGATACTTGAGGTGACATTGGAGTATCTAGGTGACATTAGGGTTTTGGTTGATTTGTGTCTAAAGGTGTTATTCTAGTACGAACTCTAGGATAGATTGAATGTAAAGAATAGCTTTGTGTTATTTTACTATGGACTCTTTAATAGATCGATCAGAAAGGATAACTTTGAGGTGGTTTTGTACACTACAATAATATCTTCGTTCGTTCTCCACTATTAGTGACTTTGGAGTGTCTCTTTGTTGCATGTTTAGGGATAGTTATATGATCCAATTATGTTATCCTTATTGAGAGAACTTGCACTAGTGAAAGTATGAACCCTAGGCCTTGTTTCAACGCATTGCAATACCGTTTTCGCTCACTTTTATCATTAGTTACCTTGCTGTTTTTATGTTTTGAGATTACAAAAACCTATCCATATTGCACTTGTATCACCACCTCTTCGCCGAACTAGTGCACCTATACAATTTACCATTTTATTAGGTGTGTTGGGGACACAAGAGACTCTTTGTTATTTGGTTGTTGGGTTGTTTGAGAGACCATCTTCATCCTACGCCTCCTGCGGATTGATAAACCTTAGGTCATTGACTTGAGGGAAATTTGCTACTATCCTAGAAAGCTCTGCACTTGGAGGCCCAACAACGTCTAAAGGAAAAAGGTTGTGTAGTAGACATCAGGAGGCAGTCCGCCAGGTAGGAACACGACTACATCGACGCATTCATCTCGTACTAGAGACCCGCTGCCCGCCTATCTGGATCTCCCCCTCTTTACCCGGCACCGTCATCACCGTTTTCTCGGTTGGCAGGGTCTGTTGCCCAGACTGTGCACAGGCACAAGATCAATATTGAAACACCAACCCAAGACAGGGATTGAAGGACTAAGGATTTGAAGAACGAGCACGCAGTCTAGAGAGACCAAGATCGAGCCAGAAGAGTAAGATACCGGCAAGAGAAGGGCCTCCCTTGCCGGGCAGGTGAGCCTGGCAAGGGGCAAGGCCACCACAAGAAGAAGATAACCGAGGCACCCTGACAAGGTCTGCCGGGGCTCGCGGGGGGCAGAACCACCCCACCAACCACTCAAACATGACCCACATCGTCAATCAGTGCGGTGTCAAGCCGCAAGATGATTAAGTGGCAGCCAATAGCCACATTGCAGTCGTTTCATAAAGAAGAAGCCTACATATGACACCCGTCCTGTAACAGGCACGGTGCATTTAATGCACCCTATCTGCCCGTAGAGTTAGGTATGATAGCACTATTTTCTATCATATCAGTGGATAATGACTACTTTGCCATTGTGGTGACCCCTATATCTATAAAAGGAGGCCCATGGCATCGTAGGAAGGGTTGGAAAGTTGATTAACCCAAGCCACCATACACGCCTAGTCGCTGCGGCCTCGAGGCAAACCCTGCCAGGCAAGTGTACTACGCACCACCACGTTCATTCCACCATAAATCCACCAAAGCAGGAGTAGGGTCTTACGCCTCACGGCGGCCTAAACCTGGGTAAATTGCTTGTGTGCTCTCTGTCGTGCTACCGTACGCTGGTCTACTCTTTATGCAACGCGACGTCCTCCTACCGAACCAACAAGGGGCCACCAAGTCCCATAGGTGGATGCGGATATCCCATGACATCTTTGGGGCGCCAGGTAGGGGGTTCTCTTGCGTGAACCTGAAAGTGTGCGCATCACATCATCTTCATCGCCATCTTCATCCTCGACAGCGCCATCGACCATAGCTCAAGAAGAAATCTGGTACCTTGGCCCATCCATCCACCTCAAATGTTTATTATTCATGCTAGAATTGTATTAACCGGAAACTTAGTACATGTGTGAATACATAGACAAACAAAGTGTCACTAGTATGTCTGTACTTGACTAGCTCGTTGAATCAAAGATGGTTAAGTTTCCTAGCCATAGACATGAGTTGTCATTTGATTATCGGGATCGCATCCTTAGAGAATGATGTGATTGACTTGACCCATTCCATTAGCTTAGCACTTGATCGTTTTAGTATACTGCTATTGCTTTCTTCATGACTAACACATGTTCCTATGACTATGAGATTATGCAACTCCCGATTACCGAAGGAACACTTTGTGTGCTACAAAATGTCACAACATAACTGGGTGATTATAAAGGTGCTCTACAGGTGTCTCTGATGGTACTTTTTGAGTTGGCATAGATCCAGATTAGAATGTGTCACTCCAATTGTCGGAGAGGTATCTCTGGGCCCTCTCGGTAATGCACATCACTATAAGCCTTGCAAGCAATGTGACTAATGAGTTAGTTGCGAGATGATGCATTACGGAACGAGTAAAGAGACTTGCCGGTAACGATATTGAACTAGGTATTGAGATATCGATGATCAAATCTCGGGCAAGTAACATACCGATGACAAAGAGAACAATCTATGTTGTTATGCGGTTTCATCGATAAAGATCTTCGTAGAATATGTGGGAACCAATATGAGCATCCAGGTTTCTCTATTGGTTATTGACCAGAGATGTGTCTCGGTCATGTCTACATAGTTCTCGAACCCATAGGGTCCGCACGCTTAAAGTTCTGTGACGATCGGTATTATGAGTTTATGTGTTTTGATGTACTGAAGGTAGTTCAGAGTCCCAAATGAGACCGGGGACATGATGAGGAGTCTCGAAATGGTGGAGACGTAAAGATCGATATATTGGACGACTATATTCGGACATCGGAAATGTTCCGAGTGGTTCGAGTATTTTTTGGAGTACTAGGGAGTTATGGGAATGCGCGGAAGAAGTAATGAGCCTCATGGGCCAAGTGGTGGAAGTGCGGAGGCAGGGCGCGCAACGCCCCTAGCCCAAACCGAATTGGACTATGGTGCTGGCCCCCCTTTCCCCCTTTTCCTCCCTCTCCTTCCTTCTCCTCTTTCCCCTTCCTTTCCTCCTCCTAGTAGGAGTAGGAAAGGGGATTCCTACTCCTACTAGGAGGAGGACTCCTCCTCCTGGGGCGCCCTACAGGGGCCGGCCGGCCTCCCCCTTGCTCCTTTATATACGGGGGCAGGGGGGCACCCTAGAACACACAAGTTGATCATTGATACCTTAGCTATGTGCGGTGCCCCCCTCCACCATAATCCACCTCAGTCATATCGTAGCGGTGCTTAGGTGAAGCCCTGCATCGGTAGCTTCATCAACACCGTCACCACGCCATCGTACTGACGAAGCTCTTCCCCAAAGCTCTACTGGATCGTGAGTTCGTGGGACGTCACCGAGCTGAATGTGTGCTGAACGCAGAGGTGACGTACGTTCGGTACTGAGGATCGGTTAATCGTGAAGACGTACGATTACATCAACCGCGTTTTCATAACGCTTCCGCTTACGGTCTACGAGGGTACATAGACGACACTCTCCCCTCTCGTTGCTATGCATCACCATGTTCTTCTGTGTGCATAGGAATTTTTTTGAAATTACTACGTTCCCCAACAATGGCATCCGAGCCAGGTTTATGCGTAGATGTTATATGCACGAGTAGAACACAAGTGAGTTGTGGGCGAAACAAGTCATACTGCTTACCAGCATGTCATACTTTGGTTCGGCAGTATTGTTGGATGAAGCGGCCCAGACCGACATTATGCGTACGCTTACACGAGACTGGTTCTACCTGTTGGGTAACGTAGTAATTTCAAAAAATATTCTACGCATACGCAGGATCATGGTGTGCATAGCAACGAGAGGGGACAGTGTGTCCACATACCCTCGTAGACCGAAAGCGGAAGCATTTAGCACAACGCGGTTGATATAGTCGTACGTCTTCACGATCCAACCGATCTAAGTACCGAACGCATGACACCTCCGAGTTCAGAACACGTTCAGCTCCATGATGTCCCACGAACTCTGATCCAGCAGAGCTTCGAGGGAGAGTTTCGTCAGCACGACGACGTGATGACGGTGATGATGATGCTACCGACGCAGGGCTTCGCCTAAGCACTGCTACGATATAACCGAGGTGGATTATGGTGGAGGGGGGCACCGCACACGGTTGAAAGATCAATGATCAATTGTTGTGTCTCCAAGGGGTGTCCCCCTCCCTGTATATAAAGGAGTGGAGGAGGGAGAGGGCCGGCCCTCTCTATGGCGCGCCCTAGGGGAGTCCTACTCCCACCGGGAGTAGGATTCCCCCTTTCCTAGTAGAACTAGGAGCCCTTCCAAGTAGTAGGAGTAGGAGAGAAGGAAAGGGAAAAGAGAAGAGAACGAAGGAGTGGGCGCCGCCCCTCCCCCTAGTCCAATTCAGACTAAGCATTT
The DNA here is from genome assembly GCF_003073215.2 of Triticum urartu. Classification (NCBI taxonomy): domain Eukaryota; kingdom Viridiplantae; phylum Streptophyta; class Magnoliopsida; order Poales; family Poaceae; genus Triticum; species Triticum urartu. Next base: position 242,317,264 of record NC_053027.1, on the reverse strand, counting down.
GGGGGGCGCGCAGCCTCTCCTCTCTCTTTCCCCTAAAGCCCAATAAGGCCCATATACTCCCCGACGAATTCCCGTAACTCCCAGTACTCCGAAAAATAATCGAATCACACGGAACCTTTCCGATGTCCGAATATAGTCGTCCAATATATCGATCTTTATGTCTCGACCATTTAGAGACTCCTAGTCATGTCCCCAATCTCATCCGGGACTCCGAACTACCTTCGGTATATCAAAACACATAAACTCATAATACCTATCGTCAAAGAACTTTAACCGTGCGGACACTACGGGTTTGAGAACTATGTAGACATGACCAAGACACCTCTCCAGTCAATAACCAAAAGTGGGACCTGGATGCTCATATTGGTTCCTACATATTCTACAAAGATCTTTATCGGTCAAACCGCATAACAACATACGTTGTTCCCTTTGTCATCGGTATGTTACTTGCTCGAGAATTGATCGTCGGTATCTCAATACCTAGTTCGATGTCGTTACCGGAAAGTCTCTTTACTCGTTCCGTAATACATCATCCCACAACTAACTCATTAGTTACAATGCTTGCAAGGCTTATAGTGATGTGTATTACCGAGTGGGCCCAGGGATACCTCTCCGACGATCGGAGTGACAAATCTTAATCTAGAAATACGCCAACCCAACAAGTACCATCGGAGACACCTATAGAGCACCTTTATAATCACCCAGTTACATTGTGATGTTTGGTAGCACATAAAGGGTTCCTCCGGTAAACGGGAGTTACATAATCTCATAGTCATAGGAACATGTATAAGTCATGAAGAAAGCAATAGCAGCAAACTAAACGATCATCGTGCTAAGCTAACGGAATGGGTCAAGTCAATCACATCATTCTCTAATGATGTGATCCTATTAATCAAATGACAACTCATGTCTATGGTTAGGAAACTTAACCATCTTTGATTAACGAGCTAGTCAAATATAGGCATACTAGTGACATTATGTTTGTCTATGTATTCACACATGTATTATGTTTCCTGTTAATACAATTATAGCATGAATTATAAACATATATCACGAAATAAGGAAATAAATAATAACTTTATTATTGCCTCTAGGGAATATTTCCTTTAGTCTCCCACTTGCACTAGAGTCAATAATCAAGTTCACATCGCATATGTATTTTGCAAATTTCTATGTCAATAATGCTCTGCACGGAGCTACTCTAGCTAATTGCTCCCACTTTCAAAATGTATCCAGATTGAGACTTAGAGTCATCTGGATCAGTGTCAAAATTTGCATTGACGTAACCCTTTAGGACAAACCTTTTGTCACCTCCATAATCGAGAAACATATCCTTATTCCACTAAGGATAATTTTGACCGCTGTCCAGTGATCTATTCCTAGATCACTATTATACTCCCTTGCTAAACTCAGTGTAGAATATACAATAGATCTGGTACACAACATGGCATACTTTATAGAAACTATGGCTAAGGCATAGGTAATGACTTTCATTCTCTTTCTATCTTCTCCCGTGATCGGACTTTGAGTCTTACTCAATTTCACACATTGTAACATAGGTAAGAACTCTTTCTTTGACTGTTCCATTTTGAACTACTTCAAAATCTTGTCAAGGTATGTCCTCATTGAAAAAACATATCAAGCGTCTTGATCTATCTCTATAGATCTTGATGCTCAATATGTAAGTAGCTTCACCGAGGTCTTTATTTGAAAAACTCCTTTCAAATACTCCTTTATGCTTTCCAGAAAATTCTACATTATTTCTGATCAACAATATGTCATTCACATATATTTATCAGAAATGTTGTAGTGATCCCACTCACTTTCTTGTAAATACAGGCTTCACCACAAGTCTGTATAAAACTATATGCTTTGATCAACTCATCAAAGTGTATATTCCAACTCTAAGATGCTTGCACCAGTCCATAGATGGATGCTGGAGCTTGCACATTTTGTTAGCACCTTTAGGATCAACAAAACCTTCTGGTTGCGTCATATACAACTCTTCTTTAAGAAATCCATTAAGGAATGTAGTTTTGACATCCATTTGCCAGATTTCGTAAAATATGGCAATTTGCTAACATGATTCAGACAGATTTAAGCATCGCTACAAGTGAGAAAATCTCATCGTAGTCAACACCTTGAATTTTGTCAAAACCTTTTTGGACAAGTCTACCTTTGTAGATAGTAACACTACTATCAGTGTCCGTATTTCTCCTGAAAATCCATTTATTTTCTATGGCTTGCCGATCATCGAGAAAGTCAACCAAAGTCCACACTTTATTCTCATACATGGATTCCATCTCAGATTTCATGGCCTCAAGCCATTTGGCAGAATCTGTTCTCATCATCGCTTCCTCATAGTTCGTAGGTTCGTCATGGTCAATTAACATGACCTCCAGAACAGGATTACCGTACCACTGTGGTGCGGATCTCACTCTCGTTGACCTACAAGGTTCGGTAGTAACTTGATCTGAAGTTACATGATCATCATCATTAGCTTCCTTACTAATTGGTGTAGGAGTCACAGAAACAGATTTCTGTGATGAACTACTTTCCAATAAAGGAGCAGGTACAGTTACCTCATCAAGTTCTACTTTCCTCCCACTCACTTCTTTCGAGAGAAACTCCTTCTCTAGAAAGGATCCACTCTCAACAACAAATATCTTGCCTTCGGATCTGTGATAGAAGGTGTACCCAACAGTTACTTTTGGGTATCCTATGAAGACGCACTTCTCCGACTTGGGTTTGAGCTTATCAAGATGAAACTTTTTCACATAAGCATCGCAACCCCAAACTTTAAGAAATGACAACTTAGGTTTGTTGATAAACCACAGTTCATACGGTGTCTTCTCAACAGATTTAGATGGTGCCCTTTTTAATGTGAATCCAACTGTCTCTAATGCATAACCCCAAAACAATAGTGGTAAATTGGTAAGAGACATCATAGATTGCACTACGTCCAATAAAGTATGGTTATGACGTTCGGACAAACCATTACGTTGTGGTGTTCCAGGTGGCATGAGTTTGTGAAACTATTCCACATTGTTTTAATTGAAGACCGAACATGTAACTCAAATCTTCTCCTCCACGATCAGATCATAGAAACTTTATTTTCTTGTTACGATGATTTTCCACTTCACTCTGAAATTATTTGAACTTTTCAAATGTTTTAGACTTATGTTTCTTCAAGTAGATATACCCATATCTGCTCAAATCATCTGTGAAGGTCAGAAAATAATGATACATGCCGCGAGCCTCAACACTCATTGAACCTCATACATCAGTATGCATTATATCCAATAAGTCAGTTTCTCGCTCAAGTGTTCCGGAGAACGGAGTCTTAGTCATCTTTGCCCATGAGGCATGGTTTGCAAGCATCAACTGATTCATAATCAAGTGATTCCAAAAGTCCATCAACATGGATTTTCTTCATGCGCTTTACACCAATATGACCTAAACGGCAGTGCCACAAATAAGTTGCACTATCATTATTAACTTTGCATCTTTTGGCTTCAGTATTATGAATATGTGTATCACTACGATCGAGATCCAACAAACCATTTTCATTGGGTGTATAACCATAGAAGGTTTTATTCATGTAAACAGAATAACAATTATTCTATAACTTAAATGAATAACCGTATTGCAATAAACATGATCAAATCATAATCTTTCTCAATGCAAACACCAAATAAGATTTATTTAGGTTCAACACTAATCCTGAAAGTATAGGGAGTGTGCGATGATGATCATATCATTCTTCGAACTAATTCCAACACACATCGTCACTTCATCCTTAACTAGTCTATGTTCAATCTGCAACTCCCGTTTCAAGTTACTACTCTTAGCAACTGAACTAGTATCAAATACCGAGGGGTTGCTATAAACACTAGTAAATTACACATCAATAACATGTATATCCAATATACCTTTGTTCACCTTGCCATCCTTCTTATCCGCAAAATACTTGGGGCAGTTACACTTCAAGTGACCAGTCCCTTTGCAGTAGAAGCACTTTGTCTCAGGCTTAGGTCCATACTTGGGCTTCTTCACTTGAGCAGCAACTTGCTTGCCGTTCTTCTTGAAGTTACCCTTCTTCCCTTTGCCCTTTTTCTTGAAACTAGTGGTCTTGTCAACCATCGACACTTGATTCTTTTCTTGATTTCTACCTTCAACGATTTCATCATTACGAAAAGCTCAGGAATCATTTTAGTCATCTCTTGCATATTATAGTTCATCACGAAGTTCTACTAACTTGGTGATGGTGACTAGAGAATTCTGTCAATCACTATCTTATCTGGAAGATTAACTCCCACTTGATTCAAGTGATTGTAGTACCCAAACAATCTGAGCACATGCTCACTGCTTGAGCTATTCTTCTCCATCTTTTAGCTATAGAACTTGTTGGAGACTTCATATCTCTCAACTCGGGTATTTGCTTGAAATATTAACTTCAACTCCTGGAACATCTCATATGGTCCATGACGTTCAAAACATCTTTGAAGTCCCGATTCTAAGCCGTTAAGCATGGTGCACTAAACTATCAAGTAGTCATCATATTGAGCTAGCCAAACATTCATAACGTCTGCATCTGCTCCTGCAATAGATCTGTCACCTAGCGGTGCACGAAGGACATAATTCTTCTATGCAGCAATGAGGATAAACCTCAGATCACGGACCCAGTCCGCATCATTGCTACTATCATCTTTCAACTTAGTTTTCTCTAGGAAGACATATAAAACATAGGGAAGCAACAATGGGAGCTATTGATCTACAACATTAGTTGCAAAATACTATCAAGACTAAGTTCATGATAAATTAAAGTTCAATTAATCATATTACTTAAGAACTCCAACTTAGATAGACTTCCCTCTAATCATCTAAGTGATCACGTGATCCAAATCAACTAAACCATGTCCGATCATCACGTGAGATGGAGTAGTTTTCAATGGTGAACATCACTATGTTGATCATATCTACTATATGATTCACGCTCGACCTTTCGGTCTCCAGTGTTCCGAGGCCATATCTGCATATGCTAGGCTCGTCAAGTTTAACCCGAGTATTCTGCATGTGCAAAACTGGCTTGCACCCGTTGTATGTGAACGTAGAGCTTATGTAACGCCCTCGATGCGGCTATATCTCCTACGTGTCGAAGCACGACTTAGAGGCATAACCGCATTGAAAGCAATGTCGCAAGTAAGGTAATCTTCACAACAACCCATGTAAAAAGATAATAAGGGGAAAGGTACATAGTTGGCTTACACTCGCCACGTAACACAAAGTTCATAAATAACATTACAATCATCCAAATACACTCATGGTCCGACTACGGCACCAAAATAAAAGATCAACCCCAACATGCGACACAGTCCCGATCGCCCCAACTGGGCACCACTACTGATCATCAGGGAAAGACACATAGTAACAGCGTGAGTCTTTGTTGAACTCCCACTTGAGCTCATCTTGATGCCTGAAATGCTGTTGGAAGAGAGCTATTTGAGATAATTGTCAGATCTGCTGCACCAAATAGCTATTTGTCATTTTTGCCATGATTAATGTGTGCATGATATGCTCCTGAGCTCTACATGTGTTTTGTTATATGCCATGCCATCTTTACAGAGGTTCTTACCATGTATTTTTGTGACATGTGTGGTGACTAGCACAAGCTTGCAAAGTAGTGCATTCGTTAATGCTGATTTCAGGGACTTAGAATTTCACTATGTCCTTGATCTGTTTTTATCAATATGCCATATGTTCATGTTGTTTCCTACTGATCTATGCCTCTTTTGAGGATGATCAGTAAGGATGATTTGTTAATATTTTGGTGCTCTATCCATCCATGTCTTTGTTTGCAATTATGGAGCACCCTAGTTTGAGTCAATCGAGCTCTACTTTTGCTATTTCATGAATCCTGGCAGATTGTTTAGTTGTTAGCGATTTTGCCGAGGATGTTGTTGTTGATCCGTGCATGCTATGTTGTTGTTCTTGCCATGTCTAGCTTATATAATGTGTATTCTTGATGGGTGTATCCTTAGTTTTTATGCCATGCTCTGTAGTGAGTGCATCGAGCTCGTGAACATGCCTACTCGTTAACAGATTGGCGTGCTCCAGTTTTTCACTAAGTCTGTAATCTGATTATGTTTTTTCCATGTTCACATGCTTGCAATTGTATTTTCTGGTCCCTTTTGGCCCAAGGTCAATAAGGGACTTTTGTTAAGTGCTTTGAGTAGCTCTGATACCAACTTGTAACGCCCTCGATGCGGCTATAGCTCCTACGTGTCGAAGCACGACTTAGAGGCATAACCGCATTGAAAGCAATGTCTGCAAAGTTCTTTGCAAATCGTGTCACCGGGCAAGCAAATGACAGCTAATATCTGCGTCCCGGATATTTCTATCACGTTGGGCGACTACAAATTTCTAGCTTCTCCTATTGTTCTGGGCGACTCAGATATCAATCTTATTCTCGAAATGGATTGGCTTTCTAAGCACAAGGCGCATCTTGATTGTGCTGCCAGGCAGATTCAATTGACTCATTCGTCTGAGGATGCAATTGTCTTTGCCACTCCTGATGATACCATCCGTCTGTTTTCTCTCAATGAGAAGGGTGAACTGGATGCCATCTCTCAAATTCCAGTCGTTTGTGAATATCAAGACGTCTTTCTAGAAGAGCTTCCAGGAATGCCTCCGCACCGGCCAGTTGAATTCGTCATCGATCTTGAGCCTAGCACGGAACCGGTTTGCAAGCGTCCTTACAAGCTCGGACCTGAAGAGTTGAAGGAGTTGAAGAAGAAACTCGATATTCAAGAGCGAATGGGTCTCATCCGACCTAGTTCTTCTCCATGGGGTTGTGGAGTTCTTTTTGTGAATAAGGATGGAACAGACCGACTTTGTGTTGACTACCGTCTATTGAACAACAAGACTATCAAGAACAAGTACCCACTTCCCAACATCAATGAGCTGTTCGAACAACTCAAAGGTGCCCAAGTATTCTCCAAGCTTGATCTCCGTATGGGCTATCACCACATTCGTATCCGTGAGCAAGATATCCCCAAGACGGCTTTCAGAACAAGCTATGGTTCATATGAATACACTATCATGTCTTTTGGCCTTGTCAACGCTCCTCCGACTTTCTCTCGCATGATGAACTTCATCTTCAACGCCTACACAAATGACTTCCTTTTGGTCTACCTCGACGACATTCTGGTCTTTTCGAAGAACAAGGAAGATCATGCCAAGCACTTGCGTTTGGTGCTCGATAAGCTCAGGGAACATCAGTTCTACGCCAAGTTCTCAAAGTGCGAGTTTTGGCTCGATGAGGTTCTCTATCTTGGGCATATCATCTCTGCCAAGGGCATAGCGGTGAATCCTGAGAAGGTGTCTGCAATTGTGAATTGGGAACCACCTCAGAACGTGAAACAACTCCGCAGCTTCCTTGGTCTCGCAAGCTACTGTCGAAGGTTCATTGAGAACTTTTCAAAGATAGCGAAGCCTCTTTCAAACCTTCTCTAGAAGCACGTTAAGTACGTTTGGTCTCCGAAATGTGACATCGCTTTCAACACTTTGAAAGAGAAATTGGTCACTGCTCCAGTTCTGACTCCTCCTGATGAATCCAAACCGTTCGAGGTCTTCTGCAATGCCTCTCTTCAAGGTCTTGGTGCAGTGTTGATGCAACAGAAGAAAGTTGTGGCTTATACCTCTCGCTAGTTGAAGCCCAACGAGAAGAGCTACCCCACTCATGACCTCGAGTTGGCGGCAGTTGTGCATGCTCTTTTGACTTGGAGACATCTCTTATTGGGAAGAAAAGTGGACATCTTCACTGACCACAAGAGTCTCAAGTACATCTTCACTCAGCCTAATCTCAACCTCAGGCAGACTCGTTGGATCAAAATGATTCAAGAGTATAATCTAAGTATCGAGTATACTCCAGGCAAGGCCAATGTGATTGCTGACGCTTTGAGCAGGAAGGCTTACTACAACAGTCTGATTCTCAAGCCTGACCAACCCGAGCTTTGTGAAGCTTTCCGCAAACTCAATTTGCAAGTTGTCCCTCAAGGTTTCCTCGCCAACCTTCAAGTCTCTCCTACTTTGGAAGATCAGATTCGCGAGGCTCAACTTCTTGATGCTATGGTGAAGAAGGTGAAGATTGGGATTTCCAAGAGTCAACCCAAGTACAAGTGCTACCGCCTTGATGACAAGGATACTCTCTTCTTCGAGGATCATATTGTTGTGCCTAAAGGTGACCTTCGTAAAGTTATCATGAATGAGGCGCACAATTCACTCCTCTCCATCCACCCTGGGAGTACGAAGATGTATCAGGACCTCAAGCAGGCTTATTGGTGGACTCGAATGAAGCGCGAGATTGCTCAGTTCGTGAATGAATGTGATGTTTGCAGAAGAGTGAAGGCAGAACACCAAAGGCTAGCTGGTCTCCTCCAACCTCTTTCCATTCCAGAATGGAAGTTTGATGTAGCGACCTGACCCGAATGGATCACGTCTACTGTGCTACGGTGTCATCCCTGGATCAGTAATGCTGACACCACACAGTACATCGAGGTTTTATAGCAGAGTTGCAATCACACACTTATTACATCGATGGCTCAAAAAAAAACTTATTACAATAAATATGACTTAAGGCCATATTTTAAAGATAACAGCGGAAGACTTGGAAGATAAATGGGTCCATCAACTCCAGGGGCATCACTGAGTATAGAACCACGACCTAAACGCACCTCAATCATCGTCTGAAAAGTCTGCAACATTAACGTTGCAGCCCAAAAACGGGTCAGCACATGGAATATGCTGGCAAAGTAACACATAGAGAGTAATGGAATGAAACAGCTATACTACATGCATATATGGCTGGTGGAAAGCTCTATGGTTATAGTTTTGCGTAAAGCCAATTTTTCCCTACTGCAAAGGAATAAATTTATTTAACTATCATGGTGGTTGTGAAACATTGAGAATGGTTGACAGCATTCTCAATCCCAATTAAAAGTAATTAAAACCCAATAACATTAATTAGAAGTAACATGTTGAGATTCACAATGATATTCAAGTACTAGATACTCAAGTTGTCCATAACCGGGGACACGGCTAATCATGATTAGTTTGTAAACTCTGCAGAGGTTTGCGCACTTTTCCCCACATGACTCGATCACCTCCGTTTGTTTTCTCGCACTACATGGTGTTTGAGAAACGGATGACCGAGACATAGTCTTTCAGAAGCACTAGCACCTTACATGTGGGGTAGACCGGTACACCTACATCCCCTACATCTGCTAGTCCACCCCGTAAGAGTTCGCACAACTTAGTCAACTATGCCAGAGCCCATAGTAGCATGTGGCTGCACACGGAAGTTTCTAGCATGAAAGATCTTATGATCCCTTTGAGCCTGGGTGGCGGTCCAAAAAAAAAATAGGCAAGTCCTGATAGACATCAGGTGCCTCAATCCACCCAGATGTGTGTTTAAGTTGCCACCTTAAATAAACCATTAAAATTATCATCTCACATCTGTCATGGATATCACTCACCCAATCCACGTCTACTAGCATAGCATGGCATAATAAGCAAACGTAGAAGTAACTCCCAAAGGTTTCATAATAATACAGGTAATAGGTACTACCTCATCTACTTCCCATCCCACAATTTAATTAGATCCTAATCATGCAATGTGTGAGGATTGATCTAATACAATAAAACATGGGTTGTAGAAAAGGTATGATCAAAGTGTTACTTGCCTTGCTGATGATCCGCGAGTCCTAGGGTTTCGAAGTAACAAGCGGCGCAATCCGGGTAATCTATCACAGACAAACAACAAGCATACAATAAGTACTCATCTAATGCACAGGTAAAACTCGAACAAGAGATCGAACCAGGTAGTTCAACTTAAGAACTCCGGTTGCAAGAAAGAACGAAAAACAAACGGCGGAAGAAAACAACTCGGTTCTAGCAAGTTGAAACTAGGTCAAAATTTTACTGTAACAAAAGCTTGTTCAAGTTGATTAGACGGAACGGCGGTTTCGAGACGAAACTCCAGGCGCTTGAATCACCTGATTCCAATAAACGAGCGGAAAAATAGACTAGGAAGAAGATCGGATCTGAGATCGCGATCGCGGAATAAATCCGACGAAAAGAAAAAGAAGAACGGTTAAATGAACGGACGTTCGTTAACCTAGAAGAATCCGGTGATCACGTTCGTTAGGACGAACGGTCCGGCGAACGGTCCAAAGGCAACTAAATCGGAGAAGAAAACGAATCCGATCTAGGGTTTCGGAGAAGAAAAACCGATCGAAAAACTGATCTAGAAAACCGGAACGGTTTAGAGAAGAAAAGAATCGGAACGATTAGAAGAGAACGATCCGAGGAAAAGAATAGATGTAGCGCGGGGCTACCTTGGCGAGGTCTCCGGTGAACGGGGCTCCGGCGGCGTCGGCGTAGGGCGGCGGCGTGGGCAAGGTGCGGCGGCGGCGCGGGTGTGGGGCGGCAGCGGCAAGGTGCGGCGGCGGCGCGGGGTGTGGGGTGGCGGCGCGGGTGAGGCGGCGGCGGCGGCGAGGTGCGGCGGCGGCGCGGGGTGTGGGGTGGCGGCGCGGGTGAGGCGGCGCGGCGGCGGTGACGCAGGGCGCGGTGTGATGCGGCGCGGGTGACGCGGTGCAAGGCGCGGTGTGGAGGAGAGCTTTGATTTGATGTGTTTAGAGGGGGGGGTGCTTGGGTATTTATATTGGGGAGGGGAGGGGTTTACTTGGGGTAGAGGACAAGGAATTAGAATAGGAGTAGGAAAGGTCTAGAAAATAAACGGAGTAGGACTAAAGAAAACGAAATAAGGAAAAGGGGACAAGGGGGCGCCCTAGAATCCTAAAAGGATTTGGTCCTAGCAAGAGGCGCCTGGCGCCTGGGAGCGCGGCAGTAGGTGGCTTGGCTTGGGCCTTTGGCCCAAGGCGCTGCTCAATTTTTATTTATTTTTAATAGTTTCCTCGCGCAGAAAAAAAAACAAAAAGGGATCTAAACGAACTCCGAAAAATCTAAAGTAAAATTTTCCCCGACTCCTAAAAATGAGCCGAACAAAATGAACTTTTCTCCGGACCTAAAATGCAATTTTTGAAAACGCGCATTTTTCCCTATCCAAATAAAATGCAAATAAAACTCCGGCAACAAAATTGATCTATTTATTATATCTTCATTTTTCCTAAATTTGGGAAAGTCATATTATTCCCTCTCTCATATATTTTGACACTGGAAAAATTATTGAAGATAAAATAAATAAATCAAATGATCCTATTTTCAAAATTCGAGAGAACTCTCAAATATGAAAATAACGAAATCTCCAACTCTCTCCGAGAGTCCTTGAGTTGCGTGAAATTTCTAGGATCAACCAAAATGCAAGAAAATATGATATGCATATGATCTAGTGTATAACATTCCAAATTGAAAATTTGGGATGTTACATTTGACCACATTGAGATGGACTTCGTGACTAGGTTTCCAAAGTCCAAGCGTGTCAATGATGCTATATTCGTTGTCATCGACAAACTCACTAAAGTGGCACACTTTCTGCCTATCAAAGAGTCTATCACTGCAGCTCAATTGGCGGAGCTTTATACCTCTCGGATTGTCTCTCTGCACGGCATTCCACAGGTGATCTCTTCAGACCGTGGCAGCATCTTTACCTCCAAGTTTTGGGCTTCTTTTCAGAAGGCCATGGGCACCAACATCTGCTTCAGCACAGCTTTCCATCCTCAAACTAGCGGTCAAGTCGAGCGTGTCAATGAGATTCTTGAAGATATGCTTAGGGCTTGCGTTATCTCCTTCGGTATGAAGTGGGAGGATTGTCTTCCATACGCCGAATTCTCCTACAACAACAGTTTTCAAGCAAGTTCAGGCAAGGCCCCATTCGAAATTCTGTATGGCAGGAAGTGCCGTACTCCTCTTAACTGGTCAGAGACCGGTGAACGTCAATTTCTTGGAAATGACTTGATCACAGAGGCCGAGGAAATGTGCAAAGTCATTCGTGATAACCTCAAAGCAGCACAATCGCGTCAGAAGAGCTACTATGATAGTACGCACCGTGATTTGGCTTTCGAGATCGGAGACCATCTTTACCTCTGCGTCTCTCCAATGAAAGGTACTCGTCGCTTAGGTATCAAAGGGAAGCTTGCCCCTAGATACGCGGGTCCTTCCAAAATCGTCAGCAAGAGAGGAGATCTCTCCTATCAACTTGAGCTTCCTTCAAACTTTGCAAATGTGCACGACGTGTTTCATGTCTCTCAGCTCCGCAAGTGCTTCAAGACCCCTGACCGCACCGTCAACTTCGAAGACATTGATCTCCAAGAAGACCTCTCTTATCGTGAGCACCCAGTGGCTATTCTTGAAGAGACTGAACGCAAGACTCGCAATAAGTCAATCAAATTCCTCAAAGTCAAGTGGACACACCATTACGACCCGTGAAGCCACCTGGGAACGCGAGGATCACCTCCGTTCTGAGTACCCGGCATTCTTCCAGTCCTAGATCTCGGGACGAGATCCTTTCGTAGTGGTGGAGTGTTGTAACACCCGGGATGTAATTTACCTTATATGTACTCCAACTCTTGCCGTTTCCGGCGCTAAGTTATTTTATTTCCTCGGATTCGGGTTTCTGTCTCCATGTGTTGTTGTCGTTGTCGTGCATCTCATATCATGTCATCATGTGCATTGCATTTGCATACGTGTTCGTCTCATGCATCCGAGCATTTTCCCTGTTGTCCGTTTTGCATTCCGGCGCTCCTATCTCCTCTGGTGGTCCTTTCTACCTTCTTTTCGTGTGTGGGGGTTAGACATTTCCGGATTGGACCGAGACTTGTCATGCGGCCTTGGTTTACTACCGGTAGACCGCCTGTCAAGTTTCGTACCATTTGGACTTCGTTTGATGCTCCAACGGTTAACCAAGGGACCGAGAAGGCCTCGTGTGTGTTGCAGCCCAACACCCCTCCAATTTGGCCCAAAACCCACCAAAACCCTCTCCATCATCTAGAGCGTTCGATCACGATCGCGTGGCTAAAAAACGCACCTCATTTGGACACTCCTAGCTCCCTCTATGCCTATAAATAGCCCCTCCTCCGAAATCCCGGATCTTCTTCCACCCTAACCCTTGTCCACCTACCCCGTCGCGAGCCGGACATGTCTGCTGTGCCGGACACCGCGTCCGCCGCCGCCCGCGGCCACTGAGGCGCTGCCACGTGGCACCGCCAGCCTCCTCATCCGCCGCGGCCCGCCCGGCCCGCGGGAGGCCCTCCCGGGCCCGGTCGCCGCCTCCCCGCGCCCAGCTCTCCTCGCGCCCGAGCCCCGCCACCTAGCGCCTCCCCGCTAGCGACCATCGCCGCCTGCGCATCCGCCGCCGCGCGAGCTCGCCACCCCCGCAACTCGCCGGTCCCGCCACCGCATCGCCGGCCGCCCCCGGATCCAGCGCCCCGACCCCTCTCCGGCCACCTCCCTCCACTCCGGCCACCTCCCTCACGAACTCAGGGTTGACTTTCCCCGAAACCCTAATTAAATTGCATTTTTCATCATGATATAACTCTGCATCCGTAGCTCCGTTTTGGGCATGTAGCATATCAAAATATTCTTCTCAGAGAGTACATCATTTCATCTCATTGCATCATTTTCATTTGAGCTCATCTTGATGCCCGAAATGCTGTTGGAAGAGAGCTATTTGAGATAATTGTCAGATCTGCTGCCCCAAATAGCTATTTGTCATTTTTGCCATGATTAATGTGTGCATGATATGCTCCTGAGCTCTACATGTGTTTTGTTATATGCCATGCCATCTTTACAGAGGTGCTTACCATGTATTTTTGTGACATGTGTGGTGACTAGCACAAGCTTGCAAAGTAGTGCATTCGTTAATGCTGATTTCAGGGACTTACAATTTCACTGTCCTTGATCTGTTTTTATCAATATGCCATATGTTCATGTTGTTTCCTAGTGATCCGTGCCTCTTTTGAGGATGATCAGTAAGGATGATTTGTTAATATTGTGGTGCTCTATCCATCCTTGTCTTTGTTTGCAATTATGGAGCACCCAAGCTTGAGTCAATCGAGCTCTACTGTTGTTATTTCGTGATTCCTGGCAGATTGTTTACTTGTTAGCGATTTTGCCGAGGATGTTGTTGTTGATCCGTGCATGCTATGTTGTTGTTCTTGCAGTTTCTAGCTTCTATGATATGTATTCTTGATGGGTGTATGCTTAGTTTTTCATGCCATGCTCTGTAGTGAGTGCATCGAGCTCGTGAACATGCCTACTCGTTAACAGATTTGCATGCTCCAGTTTTTCACTAAGTCTGTAATCTGATTATGTTTTTGCCATGTTCACATGCTTGCAATTGTATTTTCTGATCCCTTTTGGCTCAAGGTCAATAAGGGACTTTGTTAAGTGCTTTGAGTAGCTTCATGTCATGCCTTTCTTTGCCATGTTAAGTTCCTAGAGCATATAGTTTTCTTGCTCCAAAGTGTGCTACCTGATCTGAAATTCCAGACTTGTGTTAATTTCACTAAGTCTGAAATCTGTTTATCGTTTGCGTTTTTGCCATGCTTGTCTGAACCTGTTAATGGATGAATTGGCCATAGATCACTATTCATCTTATGTCAAGCATTATGAGTGGATCCCTAACATGTATTTTGTTTCCATGTTTGAGTGTTGTAGCATATTTATCTTGATGCATTTAGATGGCTACTTGCTGTTTATCGCAGACCGGTGCCATATTTGTTTTGCTTGCCATTTCCAAACCATGCATCCGATTCCGGTGTTCTTTATATCGATTTCAACCGAGATCACCTCACCTTTCCAATGGCACTCTTGGATTTCCAAGTTGAGGCCAGGTTCAATCATTCCTTGTCAAATCTTGCATATGCATCACATGTCGCATCCCGCATAGCATACCATGTTTGCATCATATTTGTTTGAGCTTTGCACATGGTTGATTGTGTTCCTTTTGCTTGTTTGTCTTGTTTGGGTAGAGCTGGGAGACGAGTTTGCTAACAAGGAGCCCGTTGAGTTTGCTTTCGAGGATCCAGTCAACTCTGACAACTTTGCAGGGAAGATGATCATACCCTCGAAATCACTTCTATCTTTGCTTGCTAGATGTTGGCTCTTTTGCTATGCCTATGCTACGATGCCTACCACTTTCTTATCATGCCTCCCAAATTTCCATGTCAAACCTCTAACCCACCATGTCCTAGCAAACCGTTGATTGGCTATGTTACCGCTTTGCTCAGCCCCTCTTATAGCGTTGCTAGTTGCAGGTGAAGATTGGAGATCGTTCCTTGTTGGAACATTGTTTATTGTTGGGATATCACTATATTATCTTGTTATCTTAAATGCATCTATATACTTGGTAAAGGGTGGAAGGCTCGGCCTTTTGCCTAGTGTTTTGTTCCACTCTTGCCGCCCTAGTTTCCGTCACATCGGTGTTATGTTCCCGGATTTTTGCGTTCCTTACGCGGTTGGGTGATAATGGGAACCCCTTGACAGTTCGCCTTAAATAAAACTCCTCCAGCAATGCCCAACCTTGGTTTTACCATTTGCCACCTAGCCTCTTTTTCCCATGGGTTTCTGGAGCCCAAGGGTCATCTTATTTAAACCCCCCCGGGCCAGTGCTCCTCTGAGTGTTGGTCCAAACTAGAGCCCTGTGCAGCGCCCCCTCGGGGAAACTCGAGGTTTGGTTTTAGTTGTATGAAGCGCTCATCTGAGTGTGCCCTGAGAACAAGATATGTGCAGCTCCTATCGGGATTTTTCGGCACATTCGGGCGGTGTTGCTGGATTTGTTTTATCTTTGTCGAGGATGTCTTGTAGAACCGGGATACCGAGTCTGATCGGAATGTCTCGGGAGAAGGTATATCCTTCGTTGACCGTGAGAGCTTGTGATGGGCTAAGTTTGGACTCCCCAGCAGGGATTTGAACTTTCGAAAACCGTGCCCGCGGTTATGGGCAGATGGGAATTTGTTAATGTCCGGTTGTAGATAACATGAACTTTAACTTAATTAAAATGAATCAACTTTGTGTGTAATCGTGATGGTCTCTTCTCGGCGGAGTCCGGGAAGTGAACACGGTGTTGGAGTAATGTTTGCCTTAGTTTGTTCTATAGTTCCTCGTTCGTGCTTTGCCTTCTCTTCTCGCTCTCTTTTGCGAACAGGTTAGCCACCATATATGCTAGTCGCTTGCTGCAGCTCCACATATTACCTTGCCTTACCTATAAGCTTAAATAGTCTTGATCGCGAGGGTGCGAGATTGCTGAGTCCCCTTGGCTCACATATTACTTCCAAACCAGATGCAGGGACTGATGACTCCGTTCCAGATGATGCGCTTGAGCTCAAGTGGGAGTTCGATGAAGACTCACGCCGTTACTATGTGTCTTTCCCTGATGATCAGTAGTGGTGCACAGTTGGGGCGATTGGGACCATGTTGCTTGTTTGGGTTGATCTTTTATTTTGGTACCGTAGTCGGACCATGAGTGTATTGGATGATTGTAATGCTATTTATGTACTTTGTGTGATGTGGCGAGTGTAAGCCAACTATGTACCTTTCCCCTTATTATCTATTTACATGGGTTGTTGTGAAGATTACCTTACTTGCGACATTGCTTTCAATGCGATTATGCCTCTAAGTCGTGCTTCAACACGTAGGAGCTATAGCCGCATCGAGGGCGTTACTAAAAGTGCGTTATATCGACTAGAGGGGGGTGAATAGGAGATTTTTATGAAAGTCTTCAAAACGTGGAAGTTATGAAGACAAACAGTAGAGATATGCCTATTACTATGCAGCGGAAGTTAGACTACACTAGGCAAGCCATGGTCAAGTATCAACAAAGTGAAAGCACAGTGACAGATAGCTGTAGTGTAATTAGGATCAGGTAGGAAGATACTATGAAGCCAAACAGATCATACACTCACGTTGTGAAGACAAAAGATAGAACAGACACGCAATGACTTCACAATGAGTGATCAGTAAGTAAAAGGAAGTGAAGATGAAACCAGTGACTCGTTGAAGACAATGACGTGCTGGACCAGTTCCAGTTGCTGTGACAATTGTACGTCTGATTGGAGCGGCTAGGTATTTAAACCTTAGGACACACAGTCCCGGACACCCAGTCCTGAACACACAGCTCAGGACACCAAGTCCTCACCGTATTCTCCTTGAGCTAAGGTCACATAGTCCTCGCCCAATCACTCTGGTAAGTCTTCAAGGTAGACTCCCAAACCATCACAGACTTCGTTCACTGGCAATCCACAATGTCTCTTGGATGCTCTGAACGCGACGCCTAACCGTCTGAAGGATGCACAGTCCTCAAGTGTAATAAGTCTTCAGATCACACAGACAAGAAGACTTAAGTGATGCCCAATTTTCTCTAGCTCTGGGTGGTTAGGGCTTTATCCTCGCAAGGAATTCTCTCTCTCAAAGGCTTCGAGGTGGGTTGCTCTCAAACGACAAAAGCCGTACTCTCAATCTGAGCAGCCAACCGTTTATGGTTGTAGGGGGTGGGCTATTTATATCCACTTGGCAACCCGACCTGATTTGTCCGAAATGACCCTGGGTCACTAAGGAACTGACATGTGTCTCAACAGTCAGATTTCAAACTCTCATGGCAACTTTACTTGGGCTACAAGAAAAGCTGACTTGTCCGGCTCTGGACAAGATTCATTCTCATTGTCTTCACTCGAAGACATAGGTTTTTGGTTTAGGCATCACTTCAGTCATTCTGACTGGTTCTCCTGGACCCCACTTAACAGTACGGTGGTTCCTATGACTCAACACAAAAGAAAAAGAACTACGAAAGATCTAAGTCTTCGAGCTCCATAGGCTTCATATCGTGTCTTCTTTTGTCATAGTCTTCAATGTGAATATCTTCATATACCACCTATGACGTCAATGTCTTCATACATTTTTAGGGGTCATCTCTGGTAGTAAAACCGAATCAATGAGGGACTTCTACCTGTGTTATCCTGCAATTCTCACAAACATATTAGTCCCTCAACTAGGTTTGTCGTCAATACTCCAAAACCAACTAGGGGTGGCACTAGATGCACTTACAATCTCCCCCTTTTTGGTGATTGATGACAAACTAGTTGAAGTTTTCAACGGGGAATATAGTCTGTGAAATTGTAAAGGATAAGGAATTGTCTTCATAAGTTGCAAGGGCTCCCCCTGAAGATGTGCATATAAGTTAATTTGCTTTTGGAATGCACATGGCAGGTTGTACTTGTGGAGATCCACTTCAGCTTATGATGACAATCCACTATGCATGTGAAAGTATATGAAGATAATGACATGCATAATGGAAAATGGACATCTGTAGAATGAGATAAGTGCGGAATTTATCATCGCACATGCGGAATTTATCTTCGCAAAACAGGGTGGCAAACAAGTAGCAGACGACCATCTGGTTTAAGTGTTACAACTCATAAGAACCAAATGTAGCAAAAAAACGAGAGTTGTAAGCACGAAGCAAAATAGAAGGCACCCGCCCATATGAACCCGCTTGAAGACTATCAATCTCATATGCTTCTCCCCCTTTTGTCAGTAATCACCAAAAAGGATTGAAGACATAGAGCCTCTACTCGTTCCCATGAGGAGTAGATGAAGTAGCAGGGTTGTTGATGTTGTTTGGCGGTGCAGAAGAGCTTGGAGGTGCTGAAGCAGATGGTGGTGAAGTAGCATCGTCTTCTTCCTCAATGATTCTAGCAGTGACTGTAGCAGCAGAGGAAGAGAACTCAGAGTCTTCAAGAGATGGAGTCCCCAGCAGCACAGCTCTTCGAGGAGGTGTGGATTCAAATTTGAATCTCTCAGTGAAGCCATCCTCTTGAAGATTAGCTTCAGAAAGAATCATCGTTAGCCCTTTCCATGTGCGGTGACAGGTTTCATGGGCAACGAAAGCGTTCTTGGTGGCAAGATTTCGGATGCGATTTACATCCACCAAGAGGCTTTTCATTTGTCTCTTCAACCAGTCATGATGCCTATCCTGCTTTTGATGAAGGGCCACAAGAAGCTCTCGGTCGTTGAGAACACGAGTGCGCTTCTTGGGTCTTGAAGCAGTGGCACTGTCAGTGGCTTCAGTTGAAGCAGGGTGTGGTGCACGTGTAGTGCCTGCCAAAGGATACACCCTGGAGATGGCTTCAACACCTTCAACGTTTTGATTGAAGCTCTGGTGTTCTGCATTCTGAAGACTCAGAGGTTGCTTGGCAGGTTCAGGATAGATGGCTTCAGCAGAGGTATCCATATCAGGCAAGAATATCCGATGGTTGCGGGCTGAGGGCTGATACGAGATGGCAGAGTGAAGTTTGATCAGCCTCATTACCCAAGGAGCATAGAACTTTAAACCAAACAGATCTGAGCCTGATGCAGCTAGTTGGCGTATGAGGAAATCCTGTGCGTTGAAGCATTTGCCATGAAGGATACAGAATATCAGAGTCTTCATTGCACCCTCGATCTTGGCATTTGGAGAGTGTCCTTTAATGGGCCAGAGAGTCCTCCGGATGATGTGATAGATGGTCCTGGGCAGGTACTCAAGGTCTTCAACGAAGAACTCTGTGGGATAAGGAGCATCGTGGGGCAATGGCTTCATCATGGAGAGCATCTGACTCATATTTGGTTCAGGCCTCTGAAATATGCTCTCAATAGCTTCAGTGTGTAGCCGACAACCTTGCTCGAAGAATTCTCCTGTAGTGGGCAGGCCTATGAGCTCAATGATATCAAATGCATTGGCTTCATGATGAACGTTGCCGGTCATCCACTCCAGGACCCAAGTCTTCGGATCTCTGTTGTATCCTTTGATGTGCAGTGTGGCATAGAATTGTAGCAGGAGCTCTTCGTTCCAATGCTCTTCATCAGTAACAAACTGTAGCAGACCCACTTGTTTGAAGCAATCCAACGCTTCCTCTAGACAGGGCAGACCAATAGCTTCAACATCAAGGCGCTTGTGCGGGAAAATGCGACCTTGGTTGTACAGTATGCAAGAGTAGTAGCTGCGCTGAGGATAGCTCCAGAACCTATCTGATGAAATCCTTTCCCTTGAATAGGGGTTCTTGGAGCTATTGAAGAAGGTATTATCTGCCCTGAAGCCATTGATGTTGAAGGAGCCGGGTGCTGATGCAGGACCTAGAAACCTTGGCAGTCTGGGGATTGGCTTCTGGACCTGAGGCCTGTGCTCAACATGATAGTTGAATTGGGGACCTGCAGCAGACTCAGGAACAGAAGTTGTGGGTTCAGTGGCTTCGCTGTCTTCTGAAGCTTTTGCTGGGGAGGGCTCCACATTAGCTTCGTTGTTGGTTGTGCCAGCCTCAAGATTTTCATCCTCCGCTTGACTAGCTGGAGGGTCGGTCACAAGCACGTTCTCCTGGAGAACTGCTTCTTGGTGGAGCAGAGGAGTGGGCTCTTGTGGTGCTTCTTCTGCAGCTGATGCAGCCGGAATGTCTTCAGCATAGACTTGAGGCCTTGGACCTTTGCGAAGCCTGCGGAACGCAGACGACACCTATGGGGTTGGAGTGGGCTGGGCCTCATAGTCTTCTTCATCTTGAGGGTGATTCGCCCATGAAGCATCCTGTGCAATTGGTGTCAGTGGACGACCAATGCTGATGAGTTCGCTGTGTTCTAACTGAGGAAGGGCTGCATCATCTTCTACATTGTCACGATGACCAATGTCTTCAGCAGCGATGGGATCAGCTACTGGATCTTCAGCTTTAGGAGCCTTTGTGGAAGCAGGCTCATGAACCGTCAGTTGACGTTCTGCATCAGGGTGAACCATAGAAATAGGTTCAACTATCAAGGGCTCTGTGGGAGCAGCCCGAGATTTCTTGGTCTTTCTCTTTTCTTGCTGGGGGCAGTAGGAGAGGCTTCAGAGCTTTTCCTCTTCCTAGCTTCAGCCTCAGCAGTTCTTGTCTTCTTGAGCTCTGAAGTTGTTGACTGGCTCTTTGGCTTCGAGCCAGTCGTTGCAGTTGGGAAGACAAGCGGAACTGCTTCCTGCCTTGGTGCCTCTGGTTCAGCTGGAACAGTCTTCTTCTTTTTCTTTGCGGCCATCTTGGGGTCGATGCCAGGATGCCCAAGTGCCTTGCGCTTCTCAGCCTCATTGTAGGCTTGCACACATCTGTCAGCCAGAGACTTCATCCACTCACGTGAACCCTGAGCTTCTGCACGCTTCTTCAGAAAGTTTTCCTTTAGCTCATGCAACATGATCTTGAAGCTCTTCACTTCTTGCACGCTGAGCTTGGCCATATTCTTCTTGAACTGAGCCTTTTCATGATCAATTTTCTGCTTCAGTTCAACAATGCGCTGGGCAATGGCAAGTTCTGAAGCAATAGTGCCTTGGAAGGCGACGCTTAGGCCAACGGGCAGCTGTAGATCTTCAAAGCTGATGTTTGGTGTGGCAAACCACTCGTCAATGAAGTTGTGGATGATGGCGACATCAAAGAGAGGCAGATTGTTGAAGATTTCTGCTTCTTCTTTGCTCTTGATCAGTTGCTCAAGAGCGTCATCTCCAAGATCTTCATCACTTGACAGATCAATGGCTTCACTGCGCAGGATGGCAGCAGCTGTGAGCTCTTTGCCAGTGTGAGACAGAGGCATCTTGGCCTTCTGGTGCCTTGAGACGCGTGATAAGTCTTCAGACTGCACACTGTCTTCAGGAGGTGCAGTCGCCAATGGCTTCGCCTTTGAGATTTTTGGTGAAGGGGCTGGCTTTGAAGCTTTTGGCTTCTTCAACTGCTTCGGCTTCGGCACTGCAGGCACTGCAGGCGCTTCATCAGACTCAGTGAGAGCTGGGGGCTCATTCACTGCAGTCCCTTGAACCAAGATGTAGGTGATGAGGCCTTCAAGGTTGGCATACGGACCGATGACATTGGGTTCTGCTTCTCGTGTGCCATCTGCCCTTGGTGCTGAGGGACCAGGGTTGAAGTCTAACCCAAATTTCTTCTTGTTCTGCTTCACTGAGTTTTGGGAAAACTGGAAGTTGCGCTTGAACAGATTGTCATCACGACACCAGAGTAGTGACAACGGATGTGCATCATCAGGCTGTGGCCCACGGACCATGCATGGACAGAAGCTTTGGGCAATAGCTTCATCTCTGGACGTGGGTACAAGATTCTTGTATAAGATGTCTCCTCACAGTCTTTTTATGGCACTTTTCTCAGCATACTCTTGGGTTGTGAAGCGGTATTTGAACCATTGTTCTGCCCAATAGCGTCGAATCCATTGGATTCGGGTCTTGCGCTGACCATAATTCTCTTCAGGATCTCTTTTATACATTTCTGCCAGTTCATCAGGCAGATCTTTGGATGTTCCTCCACGTTGCTGTCTGACCCCCTTCCTTGCTGCTGTTTCTGAAGCCATAAACCTTAACTTGGAAGGCTTCAAGACGTTCAAAGGCTTCAAAGGCTTTCTTTTGCTGGACCAACAGGAACTGGCTTCAGGAGAATGTATGTGATGTTGTAAGAATTCTGCAAATGAATGCAGACTATGAGAACCAAAGGATTCTCCCACGGACATGTACCTGTGACAGCATTAAGGTGCGAGGGAAGAGGAAGAGGTCATATGCATTCTCAGAAGATTTTGAAGATAAATCAGTTTAGAAGACATTGACCTCATCGTGCGAAGACATTCACTCATAGATAAGAAGTTGGTTCCAGATTTGTACGAATCCACAGATCAGTACAAGTGAGGAATCTAACTACTTTGTGAAGCACAAGTGAATATACTAGGCATGTTATGAGATGCAGTTTGAGAGAGATATAGTTTGTGTGAGAAGAAACTGCTTGTGGTAGAAAGTGATAGATCAATAGGATCAACGGTGCAGTAAAAAAGGCAGTTTTATTTACCACACTGAGAACTGCTAGACGGAGCGAGAGATGAGGCCGAGAAGTTCACTCGTCCGTGCCCTAACTTGGCGACGGAGGAGACCTACGGCGACGGCAGAGAGGACGATGTCCGCGGTCGGCGTGAAGACGGCGTCGGAGAGGTTGCGGCAGCGAAGCGCTTCGTCGTCGGCGTCGTCGAGAGCTAGCGGTGGCGCTAGGGTTCGTGCGAGGGTGGAAGAAGAGATAGTTACCGCTGTGAGTGTGTATTTATAGGCACAAGGGCGGCACTGTGCTATTACACAGGTGCCCCTGGCGATTCGCATCTAAGGAACGCGTGGCCAGTTTGCGGAAGTTTGGGGTTTGTTCCACGTCCCACGCACGCCTGGATTGTCGGGTGGTCGTTCCTGCTTCTCCGGATTTTATGTGGAGGAATGAGCATTGAAAACGGACTTTATGGTTGTCTCTATATCTTCTGCTGACAAGGAAGCAGTGAAGACATTTGACAGTTTCAATAGAATGCATATGACTTAGAGAGATAGAGTTTGAGATAGAAAGCATAGAGAAGTTTGGGGTCCGATCACATTCACTTAGTTCAAAAGATTCAACACGAAGACATAGCTATAAGTGAATGTTGTAGAGGACAGAACAATAGCATATATATATATAGTCAACATAGTGAAGATAATCATGAAAATATGTTGAGTTCGAAGCCAAACCAAATGTGAAGACATTGCAAGGTAACGCCATGAGTGAAACACTTCAAAACAGAACGTTTGGTGGTGGCGTTACCCACCGTATAGGAAGTATTAGACCCAGACACGGCACACAATTATCGTGGCGCTCCGAAGTCAAATTCCACATTAATGTATTCACACTTAGAATGTATGTCTTCATTGATTGAAGATATACTTCACTTCGTGTGTTGCACATCTAAGTCATCAATATGCATAAGGGTTAGGATGTGTGCCTGATCACAGGACATTTGAGGATTCCAAGATATTTAGCTCACACCGTAACTTGCAAAACCTCTTCTCATCCAAGGGCTTGGTGAAGATATCTGCCAATTGCTCTTCAGTGTTGACGTGTATGATATCAATGTCTTCCTTCACAACATGATCTCTGAGAAAGTGATGATGAATTTCAATGTGCTTTGTCTTCGAGTGCTGAACTGGGTTGTTGGCAATCTTGATGGCGCTTTCATTGTCGCAGTAAAGTGGCACTTGCTTCAGATGAATGCCATAGTCCTTGAGTGTTTGCTTCATCCACAGAAGCTGAGCGCAACAAGATCCAGCAGCAATGTATTCAGATTCAGAAGTGGAGAGAGATACACAGTTCTGCTTCTTTGAAGACCAACATACAAGTGATCGTCCCAGAAAGTGACATGTGCCTGATGTAGACTTGCGATCAACTTTGTCACCAGCATAATCAGCATCCGAGAATCCAACCAAATCAAACTCTGAGCCCTTTGGATACCATAATCCTAGAGTTGGGGTGTGAGCCAAATATCGAAGAATTCGCTTCACAGCTAAGTGATGCGACTCCTTTGGTGCCGCTTGAAATCGAGCACACATGCAAACACTAAGCATAATATCTGGCCTAGATGCACATAAATAAAGTAAAGAACCAATCATGGAGCGGTATACCTTTTGATCGAACTCTTTACCATTGTCGTCAGGACCCAGATGATGTTTGGCTGGCATTGGTGTTGTGAAGCCTTTGCAGTCTTGCATACCGAACTTCTTCAGGCAATCTTTGAGATACTTCTCTTGAGATATGAAGATGCCATTGCGTTGTTGTCGTATTTGAAGACCAAGGAAGAACTTCAGCTCCCCCATCATGGACATCTGATATTGCTCTTGCATCATATATCCAAACTCTTCACTGTACTTCTGATTGGTGCAGCCGAAGATAATGTCATCCACATATATTTGGCACACAAACAGTTCACCATCATATGTCTTCGTGAAAAGAGTGGGATCTAGGGAACCAGGTATGAAACCTTTGCTCTTCAGGAAGTATTTGAGTGTGTCATACCAGGCCCTAGGGGCTTGTTTGAGGCCATACAGTGCCTTGTTGAGCTTGTATACCATGTCAGGATGTTTTGGATTTTCAAAGCCAGGCGGTTGTGCAACATACACTTCTTCTTCAATCTTGCCATTGAGAAAGGCACTCTTCACATCCATTTGATATAGAAGTATGTTATGATGATTTGCATAGGCCAGCAGTATGCGTATGGCTTCAAGCCTAGCCACAGGAGTGAATGTTTCATCGAAGTCAATGCCTTCCACTTGAGTATATCCTTGAGCAACGAGACGAGCTTTGTTTCTGACAACTTGACCATGCTCATCTTGCTTGTTGCAGTATATCCATTTGGTGCCTATTATGTTGTGCTTCCGTGGATCAGGATGCTTAACCAGTTCCCATACATTATTCAGCTCAAACTGTTGAAGCTCTTCTTGCATAGCTTGAATCCATTCAGGTTCCATGAAGTCTTCTTCAACTTTCTTGGGTTCTGATATTGAGATGAATGCGAAGTGCCCACAGAAATTTGCTAGCTGAGTTGCCCTTGGACGAGTGAGTGGACCAGGTGCATTGATGCTATCAATTATTGTTTCAATCTGCACTTCATTGGCAATGCGAGGATGTACAGGGCGAAGACTTTGCTCTTGCTGTTCACTATCGTTGTTGGAAGGAATGTCTTCAGGCTGAGCAATGTCTTCATGTTGATCAGGTGCTGAAATGATAAGTTCTTCTTCAGGATGAGCTTCATAAGGTATAATCTCTCCAGTTCCCATTAGCTTGATTGATTCACTGGATGGAACTTCATCTAGCACACTTGGCAGCTGCTCTCTTTGTGATCCGTTGGTCTCATCGAACCGCACATCCACTATTTCAACCACTTTGTAATGAAAGAGATTGAAGACTCTGTAGGAGTGCGAATCCTTTCCATATCCAAGCATAAAACCCTCATGTGCTTTGGGTGCAAATTTTGAGGTGTGATGTGGGTCCTTGATCCAGCACCTTGCACCAAATACTCTGAAGTAACTGACATTTGGCTTTTTGCCAGTAAGGAGCTCATAAGATGTCTTGTTCAGAAGCTTGTGAAGATAAACACGATTGATTGTATGGCATGTGGTGTCAATGGCTTCAGTCCAGAATTTTCTTGGAGTCTTGTATTCATCTAGCATCGTTCTGGCCATCTCAATGAGTGTTCTGTTCTTGCGTTCGACGACGCCATTCTGCTGTGGCGTGTACGGAGCTGAGAATTCATGTGTGATGCCCAAGGTATCAAGATATGTATCAAGGCCAGTGTTCTTGAATTCAGTGCCTTTGTCACTTCTGATGTGCTTTATCTTGGCGTCGTAATTGTTCATAGCTCGATTGGCGAAGCGTCTGAAGACATCCTGCACTTCAGTCTTGTAAAGGATTATGTGCACCCAAGTATATCTAGACTAATCATCAACAATGACAAAGCCATAGAGGCAAGCAATAGTAGTAAAAGTTGAGTAGTGAGTGGGACCAAAAAGATCCATGTGAAGCAGTTCGAAGGGTCGAGTAGTGGTCATGATTGTCTTCGAGGGATGTTTTGCCCTCGCCATCTTCCCTGCTTCACAGGCACCGCATAAGTGATCTTTCTTGAACTTGATGCCCTTGATGCCTATGACATGTTTCTTCTTCGCAAGGGTGTGGAGGTTCCTCATGCCAGCATGCCCAAGCCTCCGATGCCAAAGCCAGCATTCTGAAGCTTTTGCAAGAAGACATACTGCAAGTTGTGGCCCTACTGAGAAATCTACCACATACAAATCATCTTTCCGATACCCTTCAAACACTAGAGACTTGTCGGATTCCATTAGTACCAGGCAACGATATTTTCCAAATATTACGACCATGTTCAAATCGCAAAGCATTGAGACAGACATTAAGTTGAAACCAAGGGACTCAACAAGCATGACTTTATCCATGTGTTGATCCTTTGAGATTGCAACTCTACCTAGACCCAATACCTTACTTTTACCAGTGTCAGCAAATGTGATGTGGCTCTTGTCGGATGGACATAAAGTTGAGGCCATAAGAAGGCTTCTTTTGCCAGTCATGTGATTTGTACACCCACTGTCAATAATCCATTCTGAAGACTTTGAAGACGCTGGTGTCGTACCCTATAGTGCAGTTAGGGGGATAGGCTTCACGAAGAGAATTGTGAAGCAAAAAAATTTGACGAACCAGTGGGTTATGAAAACTTAGATCCAGATTAGGACTAATAGGGAGAGTAGCATGCGATTCAGGAACGAAGTACATAATGATGCCATTCGGGCATTTTATCTTGCGCCCTACAAGATTTTTAAGGTCCCTAGCAATAGCGTCAGAAGATTTTGTTTTTCTGCTGGAGACCTTTCCCTGCAAAAGAGAGTTAAGCTTTCTTAACCACCCACATCTTCAAGGGTGGCTTAGAAGCAATAAGTCTAAGTGCAGCATCTGAGAATTTTGGTTTTGGAGCCCTAGCAAACAGTCTAGCAGGCGGACAATAGTACTCATAAGAATAGGCAGAATAAATTTTAGTCATATGAGCATGACGGTTTGATGAACCGCTCTCATATTCATATGCCTGAGTATGGTTTCCCTGCAAAACATTTGCGTTAGTGCGACGCATGACGGTTTGATGAACCGCTCTCATATTCGTATGCCTGAGTATGGTTTCCCTGCAAAACATTTGCGTTAGTGCAACTCATGTGAGTCCTCTGTCTGCATGAAGCCTTTGGACTGAGGTTTGTCTTCTTCATGTGAGGTGTCATGAAGACATTCACAGGAAGATTTTCCAGACACTTTTTCGGAACCTAGATCTTCTTCATAGGCGGTCCATTCCTGAAGTTAGTACCAATGTACCTGGCAAACACTACACCATTCTGATTTTTAAACAGTACATAGTTTGCATCAAAGGATTCATCAATGATAATGGGGTTAGCATAGGTGAAGCCAGATAAATTGGATGGATCTGCTGAAGGTTCCTTTGCAGCAACCCACTTGGTTTTGGGGTACTGCTCAGGTTTCCAGTAAGAGCCATCTGCATTTATTTTCCTTACGAACCCTACACCCTCTTTCCTAGGGTTTCGGTTCAGAATCTGCTTTTTCAGGACATCACATAGCGTCTGATGCCCTTTAAGGCTTTTGTACATCCCTGTTTCAAGCAATGTCTTCAACCTAGCATTCTCATCAGCTATAACAGTGGTATCCTCAGCAGAGGGGTTAGTTACCACATCAACAGTTGAAGATATTGCAACAGCAGTAGCAGTGGAACATTCAGCAACAGAAGTAGCATTATCACGCTCAATGCATTTAAGACATGGTGGTTCAAATCCTTCCTGAGCGGAACTAATCTGTTCGGCGCGAAGTGACTTGTTTTCCTTTTGAAGATCTTCATGAGCCGCTCTCAATTTCTCAAGTTCTTGCTTCCTTTGAAGATAATCATAGGAAAGCTTTTCATGAGTTGTTGAGAGAGTATCATGACGATCTTCAAGTTCCTAATACTTAACATGACGATTTTTTATGTCTTCAATTAAGGATTCAGATCGAGTCATTTCAGCACCCAACAGATCATCGCTTCTGTCTAACAGTTTTTGAATATGTTCCATGGCTTTCTGTTGTTCAATTGCAATTTTAGCGAGTGTTTTGTAACCGGGTTTTGAATCACAATTAGAGTCATCGTCACTAGATGTTTGATACTGAGTAGTGCGTTTGTTTACCTTGGCACCGCGTGCCATGAAGCAGTAGGTAGGAGTGGAGTAGTCCTTGTCATTTGCATCGGTGTCGGTGATGAAGTCATTGTCTTCAGTGTTGAAGATGAACTTGGCAACGTATGTTGTAGCCAGACTTGCGA
This sequence comes from Triticum urartu, assembly GCF_003073215.2. Classification (NCBI taxonomy): domain Eukaryota; kingdom Viridiplantae; phylum Streptophyta; class Magnoliopsida; order Poales; family Poaceae; genus Triticum; species Triticum urartu. Next base: position 242,288,578 of record NC_053027.1, on the reverse strand, counting down.
CGCCTGAGTCGGATTCCTCTTCAGACTCCACCTCCACCTCCTCAGAAGCAGACTCCTCCTCTGAATCCATTTCCTTGCCAACAAACGCACGTGCCTTGCCAGATGAGCTCTTCTTGTGTGATGAAGACTTTGAGGAAGACTTGGAAGAAGACTTTGAGTATTTCTTCTTCTTCTTCTTATCGTCAGAGTAATATTCCTTGCTCTTCTTCTTCTTTTTGTTCTCATTGTCCCACTGTGGACACTCAGAGATGAAGTGGCCAAGTTTCTTGCACTTGTGACATGTTTTCTTCTTGTAGTCATGAGCAGGAGCTTCATCATTCCTTGAACTTGATCGGGAAGACTTTCTGAAACCTTTCTTCTTTGTGAATTTTTGTAACTTCTTGACAAGCATAGCAAGTTCCCTTCCAATGTCTTCAGGATCATCAGAACTGCTATCAGATTCTTCTTCAGATGAGGAGACAACTTTTGCCTTCAAGGCATGAGTTCGCCCATAGTTTGGACCGTAGATATCTCTTTTCTCCGAAAGCTGAAACTCATGTGTATTGAGCCTCTCAAGTATGTCAGACGGATCGAGTGTCTTGAAATCAGGATGTTCTTGGATCATCAGGGCCAGGATGTCAAATGAACTATCAAGTGATCTCAGCAGCGTCTTGACGACTTCGTGTTATGTAACCTCAGTGGCGCCGAGGGCTTGAAGCTCATTTGTGATGTCAGTGAGTCGGTCAAATGTGTGCTGGACATTCTCATTGCCATTTCTCTTGAAGCGGTTGAAGAGATTGCGAAGGACACTGATTCTTTGATCTCTCTGGGTTGAGATGCCTTCATTGACCTTGGAGAGCCAGTCCCAGACCAGCTTGGATGTCTTCAAGGCACTCACACGGCCATACTGTCCTTTGGTCAGATGACCACAGATGATGTTCTTGGCAGTAGAGTCCAGTTGAACGAATTTCTTGACATCAGCAGCAGTGACACCTTCTCCAGCCTTGGGAACGCCATTCTCGACGACATACCATAGGTCGACGTCAACGGCTTCAAGATGCATACGCATCTTATTCTTCCAGTAAGGATATTCAGTTCCATCGAAGACGGGGCACGCAGCGGAGACTTTAATTATCCCTGCAGTCGACATAGCTAAAACTCCAGGTGGTTAAACCGAATCACACAGAACAAGGGAGCACCTTGCTCTGATACCAATTGAAAGTGCGTTATATCGACTAGAGGGGGGTGAATAGGAGATTTTTATGAAAGTCTTCAAAACGTGGAAGTTATGAAGACAAACAGTAGAGATATGCCTATTACTATGCAGCGGAAGTTAGACTACACTAGGAAAGCCATGGTCAAGTATCAACAAAGTGAAAGCACAGTGACAGATAGCTGTAGTGTAATTAGGATCAGGTAGGAAGATACTATGAAGCCAAACAGATCACACACACACGTTGTTAAGACAAAAGATAGAACAGACACGCAATGACTTCACAATGAGTGATCAGTAAGTAAAAGGAAGTAAAGATGAAACCAGTGACTCGTTGAAGACAATGACGTGTTGGACCAGTTCCAGTTGCTGTGACAACTGTACGTCTGGTTGGAGCGGCTAGGTATTTAAACCTTAGGACACCCAGTCCCGGACACCCAGTCCTGAACACGCAGCTCAGGACACCAAGTCCTCACCATATTCTCCTTGAGCTAAGGTCACATATTCCTCGCCCAATCACTCTGGTAAGTCTTCAAGGTAGACTCCCAAACCTTCACAGACTTCGTTCACTGGCAATCCACAATGTCTCTTGGATGCTCTGAACGCGACGCCTAACCGTCTGAAGGATGCACAGTCCTCAAGTGTAATAAGTCTTCAGATCACACAGACAAGAAGACTTAAGTGATGCCCAATTTTCTCTGGCTCTGGGTGGTTAGGGATTTATCCTCGCAAGAAATTCTCTCTCTCAAAGGCTTCGAGGTGGGTTGCTCTCAAACGACAAAAGCCGTACTCTGAATCTGAGCAGCCAACCGTTTATGGTTGTAGGGGGTGGGCTATTTATATCCACATGGCAACCCGACCTGATTTGTCCGAAATGACCCTGGGTCACTAAGGAACTGACATGTGTCTCAACGGTCAGATTTCAAACTCTCATGGCAACTTTACTTGGGCTACAAGCAAAGCTGACTTGTCCGGCTCTGGACAAGATTCATTCTCATTGTCTTCACTCGAAGACATAGGTTTTTTGTTTAGGCATCACTTCAGTCATTCTGACTGGTTCTCCTGGACCCCACTTAACAGTACGGTGGTTCCTATGACTCAACACAAAACAAAAAGAACTACGAAAGATCTAAGTCTTCGAGCTCCATAGGCTTCATATCGTGTCTTCTTTTGTCATAGTCTTCAATGTGAATATCTTCATATACCACCTATGAAGTCAATGTCTTCATACATTTTTAGGGGTCATCTCTGGTAGTAAAACCGAATCAATGAGGGACTTCTACCTGTGTTATCCTGCAATTCTCACAAACATATTAGTCCCTCAACTAGGTTTGTCGTCAATACTCCAAAACCAACTAGGGGTGGCACTAGATGCACTTACAGTTACAGCTTATCACACCCGATCATCATGTGGTGTCTCGACACGACGAACTTTCGCAACGGTGCATACTTAGGGAGAACACTTGTACCTTGAAATTTAGTCAGAGATCATCTTATAATGCTACCGTCGATCTAAGCAAAATAAGATGCATAAAGGATAAACATCATATGCAATCAAAATATGTGACATGATATAGCCATGATCATCTTGCGCCTTTGATCTCCATCTCCAAAGTACCGTCATGATCTCTATCATCACCGGCATGACACCATGATCTCCATCATCTTGATCTCTATCAATGTGTCGTCACATGGTCGTCTCGCCAACTATTGCTTTTGGAACTATTGCTATCGCATAGCGATAAAGTAAAGCAATTACATGGCACTTGCATCTTATGCAATAAAGAGACAACTATAAGGCTTCTGCAAGTTGCCAATAACTTTAACAAAACATGATCATCTCATACAACAATTTATATCTCATCACGTCTTGACCATATCATATCACAACATGCCCTGCAAAAACAAGTTAGACGTCCTCTACTTTGTTGTTGCAAGTTTTACGTGGCTGCTACGGGCTGAGCAAGAACCGTTCTTTCCAATGCATCAAAGCGACAATGATAGGTTGTCAAGTTAGTGTTGTTTTAACCTTCTCAAGGACCGGGCGTAGGCTCACTCGGTTCAACTAAAGTTGGAGAAACTGACACCCGCCAGCCACCTGTGTGCAAAGCACGTCGGTAGAACCAGTCTCGTGTAAGAGTACGCATAATGTCGGTCCGGGCCGCTTCATCCAACAATACCGTCGAACCAAAGTATGACATGCTGGTAAGCAGTATGACTTGTATCGCCCACAACTCACATGTGTTCTACTCATGCATATAACATCTACGCATAAACCTGGCTCGGATGCCACTGTTGGGGAACATAGTAATTTCTAAAAAATTCCTACGCATACGCAGGATCATGATGTGCATAACAACGAGATGGGAGAGTGTGTCCATGTACCCTCATACACCGAAAGCGGAAGCGTTTAGCACAACGTGGTTGATGTAGTCGTACGTCTTCATGATCCGACTGATCCAAGTACCGAACGCATTGCACCTCTGAGTTCAGCACACGTTCAGCTCGATGATGTCCCACGAACTCCAATCCAGCAGAGCTTCGAGGGAGAGTTCCGTCAGCATGACGGCGTGATGACAGTCATGATGATGCTACCGACGCAGGGCTTCGCCTAAGCACCGCTACGATATAACTGAGGTGGATTATGGTGGAGGGGGGCACCGCACATGGCTAAAAGATCAAGGATCAACTGTTGTGTCTCCAAGGGTTGTCCCCCTCCCTGTATATAAAGGAGTGGAGGAGGGGAGGGCCGGCCCTCTCTATGGCGCGCCCTAGGGTAGTTCTACTCCCACCGGGAGTAGGATTCCCCCTTTCCTAGTAGAACTAGGAGCCCTTCCAAGTAGTAGGAGTAGGAGAGAAGGAAAGGGAAAAGAGAAGAGAAGGAAGGAGTGGGCGCTGCCCCTCCCCCTAGTCCAATTCGGATTAAGCATTGGGGGGGCGTGCAGCCTCTCCTCTCTCTTTCCCCTAAAGCCCAATAAGGCCCATATACTGCCCGACGAATTGCCGTAACTCTCCGGTACTCCAAAAAATAATTGAATCACTCGGAACCTTTTTGATATCCGAATATAGTCGTCCAATATATCGATCTTTACATCTCAACCATTTCGAGACTCCTCGTCATGTCCCCGATCTCATCCGAGACTCCAAAATACCTTCGGTACATCAAAACACATAAACTCATAATACAAATCGTCACCGAACATTAAGCGTGCGGACCCTATGGGTTCGAGAACTAGGTAGACATGACCGAGACACGTTTCCGATCAATAACCAATAGCGGAACCTGGATGCTCATATTGGCTCCTACATATTATACGAAGATCTTTATCGATCAAACCGCATAACAACATACGTTGTTCCCTTTGTCATCAGTATGTTACTTGGCCGAGATTCGATCGTCGGTATCTCAATACCTAGTTCAATCTCGTTACCGTTAAGTCTCTTTACTCGTTCCGTAATACATCATCCCACAACTAACTTATCAATTACAATGCTTGCAAGGCTTATAGTGATGTGTATTACCGAGTGGGCCCAGAGATACCTCTCCGGCGATCGAAGTGACAAATCCTAATCTCGAAATATGCCAACTCAACAAGTACCTTCGGAGGCACCTGTAGAGCACCTTTATAATCACCCAATTACGTTGTGACGTTTGGTAGCACAAAAGTGTTCCTCCGATAAATGGGAGTTACATAATCTCATAGTCATAGGAACATGTATAAGTCATGAAGAAAGCAATAGCAGCAACCTAAATGATCATCGTGCTAAGCTAATGGAATGGGTCAAGTCAATCACATCATTCTCTAATGATGTGATCCCGTTAATAAAATGACAACTCATGTCTATGGTTAGGAAACTTAACCATCTTTGATTAACGAGCTAGTCAAGTAGAGGCATACTAGTGACACTATGTTTGTCTATGTATTCACACATGTATTATGTTTCCGGTTAATACAATTCTAGCATGAATAATAAACATTTATCATGAAATAAGGAAATAAATAGGAACTTTATTATTGCCTCTAGGGCATATTTCCTTCACTACCGACGTGCTTTGCACATAGGTGGCTAGCAGGTGTCAGTTTCTCCAACTTTAGTTGAACCGATTGTGACTACGCCCGGTCCTTGTTGAAGGCTAAAACAGCACTAACTTGATGAAATATCATTGTGGTTAGGTAAGAACGGTTCTTGCTCAGCCCGTAGCAGCCACGTAAAACTTGCAAGAACGAAGTAGAGGACGTCTAACTTGTTTTTGTAGGGCATGTTGTGATGTGATATGGTCAATACGTGATGAGATATAAATTGTTGTATGAGATGATCATCGTTTTTTAAAAGTTATCGGCAACTGGCAGAAGCCTTATGGTTGTCTCTTTATTGCATAAGATGCAAGTGCCATACAATTGCTTTACTTTATCGCTATGCGATAGCAATAGTTGCAAAAGCAATGGTTGGCGAGACGACCATGTGACGACACATTGATAGAGATCAAGATGATGGAGATCATGGTGTCATGCCGGTGACGATAGAGATCATGACGGTACTTTGGAGATGGAGAACAAAGGCGCAAGATGATCATGGCCATATCATGTCACATATTTTGATTGCATGTGATGTTTATCCTTTATGCATCTTATTCTGTGTTGATTGACGGTAGCATTATAAGATGATATCTCACTAAAAATTTCAAGGTACAAGTGTTCTCCCTGAGTGTGCACCGTTGCAGAAGTTCATCGTGCCGAGACACCACGTGATGATCGGGTCTGATAAGCTCAACGTTCTTGTAGAACGAGTGCATGCCAGTTTTGCACACACAGAATACTCGGGTTAAACTTGACGAGCCAAGCATATACAGATATGGCCTCGGAACACTGAGACCGAAAGGTCGAGCGTGAATCATATAGTAGATATGATCAACATAGTGATGTTCACCATTGAAAACTACTCCATTTCATGTGATGATCGGTCATGGTTTAGTTGATTTCGATCACGTGATCACTTAGATGATTAGAGGGATGTCTATCTAAGTGGGAGTTCTTAATTATGATTAATTGAACTTTAATTTATCTTAAACTTAGTCTTGATAGGCTTTTGGAATCACTTGATTACGAATTAGTTCATGCTTGTGAACCATGCCTCATGGCCAAGATGACTAAGACTCCGTTCTCCGGAACAATGGAGCAAGCAACTGACTTATTGGAAATAATACATACTGATGTATGCGGTCCAATGAATGTTGAGGCTCGTGGTGGGTATCGTTATTTCCTGACCTTCACAGATGATTTGAGCAGATATGGGTATATCTACTTGATGAAACATAAGTCTAAAACATTTGAAAAGTTCAAAGAATTTCAGAGTGAAGTGGAAAATCATCATAACAAGAAAAATAAAGTTTCTACGATCTGGTCGCGAAGACGAATATTTGAGTTACGAGTTTGGTCTTCAATTAAAACGATGCGAATAGTTTCGCAACTCACGCCACCTGGAACACCATAATGTAATGGTGTGTCCGAACATCGTAACCGTACTTTATTGGATATGGTGCAATCTATGATGTCGCCCCCCGATTTACCACTATCGTTTTGGGGTTATGCATTAGAGACAGCTACATTCACGTTAAATAGGGCTCGTTCTAATCCGTTGGGACGACACAGTATGAACTATGGTTTCGCTAGAAACCTAAGTTGTCATTTCTTAAAGTTTGGGGTTGTGATGCTTATGTGAAAAAGTTTCAGCCTGATAAGCACAAACCTAAATCGGAAAAGCGCGTCTTCGTAGGATACACAAAAGAAACTGTTGGTTACCCCTTCTATCACAGATCCGAAAGGCAATATCTTTGTTGCTAGGAGTGAATCCTTTATAGAGAATAAGTTTCTCTCGAAAGAAGTGAGTGGGAGGAATGTAGAACTTGATGAGGTAATTTTACCTACTCCCGAATTGGAAAGTAGTTCATCACAGAAATCAGTTCTAGTGATCTCTACACCAATTAGTGAGGAAGCTAATGATGATGATCATGAAACTTCAGATCAAGTTACTACCGAACCTCGTAGGTCAACCAAAGTAAGATCCGCACCAGAGTGGTATGGTAATCATGTTCTAGAAGTCATGTTACTTGACCATGATGAACCTATGAACTATGAAGAAGCGATGGTGAGCCCAGATTCCGCAAAATGGCTTAAGGCCATGAAATCTGAGAAGGGATCCATGTATGAGAACAAAGTGTGGACTTTGGTTGACTTGCCCGATGATCGGCAAGCCATAGAGAATAAATGGATCTTCAAAAGGAGACTGACGCTGACGGTAATGTTAGTGTCTAAAAAGCTCGACTTGTTGCGTAAGGTTTTCGACAAGTTCAAGGGGTTGACTACGATGCTTAAGTCTGTCCGAATCATGTTAGCAATTGTTGCATTTTATGATTATGAAATTTGGCAAATGGATGTCAAAACTGCATTCCTGAATGGATTTCTGGAAGAGAGTTGTATATGATGCAACCAGAAAGTTTTGTCGATCCAAAGGGTGTTAACAAAGTGTGCAAGCTCCAATGATCCATTTATGGACAACTGCAAGCCTCTTGGAGTTGGAATAAATGTTTTGATAGTGTGATCAAAGCATATGGTTTTATACAGACTTGCGGTGAAGCCTGTCTTTACAAGAAAGTGAGTGGGAGCACTACAACATTTCTGATAAGTATATGTGAATATTGTTGATCGGAAATAATGTAGAATTTTCTGGAAAGCATAAAGGAGTGTTTGAAAATAGTTTTTCAAAGAAAAGCCTTGATGAAGCTGCTTACACATTGAGCATCAAGATCTATAGAGATAGATCAAGACGCTTGATAAGTCTTTTCAATGAGTACATACCTTGACAATATTTTGAAGTAGTTCAAAATGGAACAGTCAAAAAAGGAGTTCTTTCCTGTGTGGCAAGGTGTGAAGTTGAGTAAAGATTCAAAACCCGACCACAGCAGAAAATAAAAAGAGAATGAAAAGTCATTCCCTATGCCTCAGTCATAGATTCTATAAAGTTTGCTATGCTAATTACCAGTCCTATTGAACACCTTAGCATGATTCTCACAAGGGAGTGCAATAACGATCTAGGAGTAGATCACTTGATAGCGGTCAAAATTTATCCTTAGAGGACTAAGGAAATATTTCTCGGTTATGGAGGTGATAAAAGAGTTTGTCGTAAAGAGTTACGTCGATGCAAGCTTTTTACATCGATCTAGATAACTCTAAGTCTCGATCTCGATACATATTGAAAGTGGGAGCAATTAGCTAGAGTAGCTCCGTGCAGAGCATTGTAGACATAGAAATTTGCGAAATACATATGGATCTGAATGTTGCAGACCCATAGACTAAACTTCTCTCACAAGCAAAACATGATCACTCTTTGGGTGCTGATCACATAGCGATGTGAACTAGATTATTGACTCTAGTAAACCCTTTGGGTATTAGTCACATGGAGATGTGAACTAATCACATAAAGATGTGAACTAGATTATTGACTCTAGTGCAAGTGGGAGACTGAAGGAAATATGCACTAGAGGCAATAATAAAGTTATTATTTATTTCCTTATATCATGATAAATGTTTATTATGCATGCTAGAATTGTATTAACCGGAAACTTAGTACATGTGTGAATACATAGACAAACAAAGTGTCACTAGTATGCCTCTACTTGACTAGCTCGTTGAATCGAAGATGGTTAAGTTTCCTAGCCATAGACATGAGTTGTCATTTGATTAACGGGATCACATCATTAGAGAATGATGTGATTGACTTGACCCATTCCGTTAGCTTAGCACTTGATTGTTTAAGTTTACTGCTATTGCTTTCTTCATGACTTATACATGTTCCTATAACTATGAGATTGTGCAACTCCCGATTACCGGAGGAACACTTTGTGTGCTACCAAACATCACAACGTAACTGGGTGATTATAAAGGTGCTCTACAGGTGTCTCCGATGTTACTTGTTGAGTTGGCATAGATCGAGATTAGGATTTGTTACTCTGATTGTCGGAGAGGTATCTCTGGGCCCTCTCGGTAATGCACATCACTATAAGCCTTGCAAGCATTGTGACTAATGAGTTAGTTGTGGGATGATGCATTACGGAATGAGTAAAGAGACTTGCCGGTAACGAGATTGAACTAGGTATTGAGATACCGACGATCAATTCTCGGGCAAGTAACATACCGATGACAAAGGGAACAACGTATGTTGTTATGCGGTTTGACCGATAAAGATCTTTGTAGAATATGTAGGAACCAATATGAGCATCCAGGTCCCGCTTTTGGTTATTGACCGGAGAGGTGTCTCGGTCATGTCTACATAGTTCTCAAACCCGTAGTGTCCGCACGGTTAAAGTTCTGTGACGATAGGTATTATGAGTTTATGTGTTTTGATATACCGAAGGTAGTTCAGAGTCCCGGATGAGATTGGGGACATGACTAGGAGTCTCTAAATGGTCGAGACATAAAGATCGATATATTGGACGACTATATTCGGACATCGGAAAGGTTCCGAGTGATTCGGGTATTTTTCGGAGTACTAGGAGTTACGGGAATACGAGGAAGAATTAATGGGCCTCATGGGCCAAGTGGTGGAAGTGAGGAGGCATGGCGCGCAGCTCCCCTTGCCCAAACCGAATTGGACTAGGGGGTGGCCCCCCTTTCCCACTTTCCTCCCTCTCCTTCCTTCTCCTCTTTCCCCTTCCTTTCCTCCTCCTAGTAGGAGTAGGAAAGGAGAGTCCTACTCCTACTAGGAGGAGGACTCCTCCTTGGGCGCCCTATAGGGGCCGGCCGGCCTCCCCCTTCCTCCTTTATATACGGGGGCAGGGGGGCACCGTAGAACACACAAGTTGATCATTGATCCCTTAGCCGTGTGCGGTGCCCCCCTCCACCATAATCCACCTCGGTCATATCGTAGCGGTGCTTAGGCGAAGCCCTGCATCGGTAGCTTCATCAACACCGTCACCATGCCGTCGTGCTGACGAAGCTCTTCCCCGAAGCTCTACTAGATCGTGAGTTCGTGGGACGTCACCGAGCTGAACGTGTGCTGAATGCGGACATGTCGTACGTTTGGTACTGAGGATCGGTTGATCGTGAAGTCGTACGACTACATCAACCGCGTTGTCATAACACTTCCTCTTACGGTCTACGAGGGTACGTAGACGACACTATCCCCTCTCATTGCTATGCATCACAATGTTCTTGTGTCTGCGTAGGGATTTTTTTTGAAATTACTACATTCCCCAGCAGGTGGCCTATGCCAATCATCACAACATCCTTCTGTACCCAATGGATGTGAAAATTGCCTTCCTAAACGAAAAAAAAATCAAAGAACAAGTGTATGTTGCACAACCACCTGGTTTTGAAGACCCAAAGCGTCCTGACATGGTATAGAAGCTCAACAAGGCACTGTATGGCCTCAAACAAGCCCCTCGCGCTTGGTATGACACACTCAAAGACTTTGTAAAGAGCAAAGGCTTCAAACCTGGTTCCCTGGATCCCACACTCTTCACGAAGACATATGGTGGCGAATTGTTTGTATGCCAAATATATGTGGCTGACATTATCTTCGGCTGCACAGACAAGAAATACAGTGATGAGTTTGGACACATGATGCAAGATCAATACTAGATGTCCATGATGGGTGAGCTGAAATTCTTCCTCGGTCTTTAAATTCTTCAGCAAAGCAATGACATCTTCATATCACAAGAAAAATACCTCAAAGATTGCCTGAAGAAGTTTGGAATGCAAGACTGCAAAGGATACACGACGCCAATGCTAACCAAAAGAATACACGATTGCCTCAAGAATTTCGATCAAAAGGTATACCACTCCATGATTGGTTCTTTACTCTATTTATGTGCATGTAGGCCAGATATAATGCTTAGTATTTGCATGTGTGCCCAATTCCAAGTGTCACCAAAGGAATCGCATCACTTAGCTATGAAGCAAATTCTTTGATATTTGGCTTACACCCCAACACTAGGATTATGGTATCCAAAGGGCTCAAAGTTTGATCTAGTTGGATTCTCAGATGCTGATTATGCTGGTGACAAGGTTGGTCGCAAGTCCATATCAGGCACATGTCACTTTCTTGGACAATCTCTTGTTTGTTGGTCTTCAAAGAAGCAGAACTATGTATCCCTCTCCACTGTTGAATCTGAATACATTGCTGCTAGATCTTGTTGTGCTCAGCTTCTATGGATGAAGAAAACTCTCAAGGACTATGGCATCCATCTGAAGCATGTGCCACTGTACTGTGACAATGAAAGCACCATCAAGATTGCCAACAACCCAGTCCAACACTTGAAGACAAAGCACATTCAGATCTGTCATCACTTTCTCAGAGATCATGTCATGAAGGAGGATATTGATATTATTCACGTCAACACTAAAGACCAATTGGCAGATATCTTCACAAAGCCCTTGGATGAGAAAAGGTTTTACAAGTTGCGGTGTGAGCTAAATATCTTAGAATCCTCAAATGTCCTGTAATTGGACATACATCCCAATGCTTATGCAAGTTGATGACTTAGATGTGCAACACACAAAGTAACATATATCTTCAATCAATGAAGACATACACTCTAAGTGTGAATACATTAACGCGGAATTTGACTTCGGAGCGCCACGATAATTGTGCATCGTGTCTGGGTCTAATATATATATAAGATAAATATAAGACCAACTCAACATTGCGAAGATAAACCTCTATAGCATTCACTTATAGCTATGTCTTCATGATTGAATCTTTTCTTGATCTAAGTGAATGTGATCAGACCCTAACCTCTTCTATGCTTTGCTACCTCTTAAGCATGCATTGGTTTTCCCTTAAAGAGGAAAGGGTGATGCAGCAAAGTAGCTTAAGTATTTCCCTCCGTTTTTGAGAACGACCTCCGTTTTTGAGAACGAAGGTATCAATCCAGTAGGAGGTAACACACAAGTCGCCTAGTACCTGCAAAAACAAACAAGAACCTCGCAACAAACGCGATAAAGGGGTTGTCAATCCCTTCACGGTCACTTATGAGAGTGAGATCTGATAGAGATAATAAGATAAATATTTTTTGGTATTTTTATGGTATAGACTGGAAAATAAAGATTGCAAAATAAACAACGAGAGAAATAGCAAGTTGATAGGAAAATAATATGATGGAAGGTAGACCCGGGGGCCATAGGTTTCACTAGTGGCTCCTCTTAAGATAACAAATTCTACGGTGGGTGAAAAAATTACTGTCGAGCAATTGATAGAAAAGCGAATAATTATGATAATAGCTAGGCATGATCATGTATATAGGCATCACGTCCGCGACAAGTAGACCGAAATGATTCTGCATCTACTACTATTACTCCACACATCGACCACTATCCAGCAGGCATCTAGAGTATTAAGTTCATAAGAACAGAGTAACGCATTAGGCAAGATGACATGATGTAGAGGGATAAACTCAAGCAATATGATATAAACCCCATCTTTTTATCCTCGATGGCAACAATACAATACGTGCCTTGCTGCCCCTGCTGTCACCGGGAAAGGACACCGCAAGATTGAACCCAAAGCTAAGCACTTCTCCCATTGCAAGAAAGATCAATCTAGTAGGCCAAACCAAACTGATAATTCCGTCGGGACCCCGATTCTACGTCACACCGATCTAGCATGTAACACCTCATATCACTTTGCGGCCTCACGCACGGTATTCCCATGGGTGTCGCCTTGCCATGGCCCGGGACCGTTTGCGCCTTTTGGATGACGTATATGATAGTGTCGCTAGCATCCATATGACAGAGAACCCGTGCCGACATGACTAGTCGTGAACCTGAACTGGCACTAACTTACAGGGACATGCATACATGAAGCAACATCGAGCTTGTCGGTCAGCAGTGTGTGAATCTGGGCTGTAGCAACTAGGCTAACAGGACTCCGGGAACCCGGGCTGTAGCAGGCTAGGCAGGACTCCGGATGTCACCGCGTGACATTTCCCCGAAGGGACAGACACGGGAACGAAGTGGATCACATGCCGGCCAGTCTAAGTGTTCCAGAGCAGTAGTACTGGGCTAGCAGGACTCCGGTGAACCGGGCTGTAGCAGACTACCATGGCTCAGTGGAAGCACTAGACTACATTTCCCCATAAGAGAGGCTATCAAGGATAAACAACTAGGTTGTCGGATCCCACACATAGCAATACACGTCACACGGACGCATAACATGCAAGTATGTGTTGTACAACATGGCATCACAACATAACGCATACTCATATAGATAAAGGCCCAAAAGAGCCACATAGCATTAATACAAGCAGAGGTCTCATGACCCATCATTCAAAGCATACAAGCACCGGAAGCATTACATGTCTGAGTACAGATAACTACAAAAGAAAAAGGCTAAGAAGCCTGACTATCTACAAGTCCCTCCCAAGGGTACAAGATCGTAGCTGAGGTAACACGCTACTCGTCGAAGTCCAAGTGGTACTACAAGTGAGACAGATGTCTCACCTGCAAAACATAAATAAAGCAAACGTGAGTACAAAGGTACTCAGCAAGACTTACATCAGATCCTATCATACATGCATTTGTATCAAGAAGGTAATGTGGGGTTTAGTTGCAGCAAGCCAGCTTTGACTCAGTGGCTATCCTGTTCTATGATAACGAGAAACTTCTTTGAGGTGAGGCAGCGCACATGAGTCCACTAATCACCACATCAATACAGTACTATGGATTCATCCCCGTCTCTCTATGAGAAGGCCATCCATAGCACTCACACTTGTCTTGAGCATTTTAGAGTATCCACTTTAAGTTGTCTATGTACCACGTAAGCATCCAAGAAGTCCATAACCGAGGACACGGCTATTCGAATAGATCATGATAACCCTGCAGGGGTGTACTTCTTCACACACGCTCTCACCACTTATCACCATGTACACGTCATGTATCTCGGCAACCTTCAAGCGGAAGCCTGGCAAGGTGTCGGCCACAACCTCACTAACCACACAAGACTCTAGTCCAGGTTTGTCGCCTATTTAGGTTCCATCCACAAGGAGATCCGGCCGGGGTTTCGCTCATGTCTCCAAATGATGTGTACAGGGTTCCCGAGCCCACCATCCGGGTGCCACTCGGTACACCAGGCCACGTGTGCCTAGTCTGTCCCAAGTCCACCCTGTCGGGTGTCACTCAGTAGAAAAATAGCACTACCAACAAACACCAGATACTAGTTTCAACTCCTGGACAGAGATCAAGTTGGCCAATAAGTCGAGAGGGGTCGAGTTACCGGAACCCAATGTGTGGTAGTATCTAGTCATTGGACAACATACACAGAACTCAGTTCTTAGGGACGGTTCCAGTGAGACAACCCACCATGTACTCCTACATGGCCTCTCACCGCTACCTTTACCAAATTGTCTTCACACACTTAACTCTCAACATCAGAACATAGCATTGTACTCCAATTCATTCTGAATGAATCAGACCTAACATACTCTAAGCAATAGCAGGCATTGCATGGTAGGAACACAACATGGCTCAATCAACTCCTACACATGCTAGTGGGTTTTAACTATTTACTGTGGCAATGACAGGTCATGCAGAGGAATGGGTTGAACTACCGTAGCATATAGTAGCAGTTGAATCGTTGTTGTCCTAATGCAATAAATGAGGGGAGGACCGAGAGAGTAGGGATGTATCGGAATGAACAAGGGGGTTTGCTTGCCTGGTCGATCAACAGGGGGCACTGCTCCTCAGGCAGGTACTCTGGAGCACTCTCCGAAGCGGGACCTATCGAGAGGGAACGGTGTTGGAAATCAATACACAAGCATATGCAACAATATGATGCATGAACATGGCATGAAGATGTGATGTTGTTTGAGTTAATGCAACTAGCGTTTAACTAGGAAGAGGTCCATTTGAACCAAAGGTTCAAATGCAACTCTAAATAAATTCCCTTTAAATGCTATAAGTGTGTTTTCATATATACAGCATGTATAGGTTGGTTTGTCATGCATGCAAATGGTACATATGGATAGATTGAATTTTTCTAATCATTTTTCATATATAAATTATTTCAATCTGAGCTATGGTTGAATTTCTATGAATTTTTGAAGTTTATATCATTTTCTGGAATTTCCTGATTTATTTTAAATCTAGAAAACCATTACTGCGTCAGCATGACAGTAGCATTGCGTCAGCAAGTCAAAGGCGGCTGACCAGGTCAAACCTGACGTGTGGGGTCCACACGTCAGTGTCACAGGTTAAACAGGGGGTTATTTCTGATTTAGCTAAAAGATTAAGGCGCCAGGGCCCACTGTCAGTGTCAGCAGGCTAATTAGGTTTAACTAACACTTAACTAAAATAAGCAGGGGGCTGGCCCACTTGTCAGCGAGCCAGGGCAGGTCAAACACCTGGTTAGCGGGGTCAAACCCGTCGGTGACTCGAGGCCAGCGAGGCCAGACGCGGCGGAGGGCCTCGGATTTGGTCCTCCGGTGACCAAATGGGCCGCGGAGACCACGGGCGAGGAGCCAGGGCTCGTCCGCGTCTTCTGGGGAAAGTGGGAGAGGCGGGGACGGCCGGAGCTCGCCGGAGCGAAGCTCAAGGCGGCGGCCGGCGCGCGGGTTCGGGCGGAAATGAGCCACGGGGCATGCCAGGGGCTACGGAGTGCCTCGACGGCCTCCTGGTGTTGCACTGAGCATGGTGGTGTGCTCGGGTGCTTGCTACAGTGGCCCTGGCCACGGCGGCGACATGGCCGGTGGCGAGGCGCTCGCTGTTGCGACAGGTAGCAGGGCTACGGCACAAAATCGAGCACGGGGAAAGGAGGGGAGACGGAGGAGAGCTCACAGCGGTCTCGATGGCGTCAAGCGCGATCTCAGGGGAGGCCTGGACGAGGTGAATCGATGGCGAGGACCTCCGGGTACCGAGGTCGAAGAAAACGTTGGGGATGGCATTGTGGTTCTTCTCGGGTTGCTTGGCTCGACGTGGATGAAGAAGACGACGATGCGGAGCTCGGGGACTCATCGGAAAGGAGTGGAGTGGCCGGTGGCCATGGCTACAGCGAGCGGAGGCGACGAAGCCGTTCGAGGGTGGTGAGAGAGAGGTACAGGGGTGGGGATGAGCATGTGGGATAGTGGGAGAGGGTCGAGGGGAGTTTGTGGCGTCGCCTAGACGTATCTGGGATGAAGCAGGCAGGGAGGAGGTGGCTCGCGCGTGGTGACCACGCGCCTTTCGTCCTCCTGGCAAGAGGAGGAAGACGACAGGGGAGGTGGGGATGGGCCGGGCTGGCTTAAGCAGCAGGCCGCTCAGGTAAGCACCAGGTAGATTCTCTCTCTCTCTGGTTTTCTATTTATTAATGTTTTCTATTTTCTGCAATTTTTTTTGACTTAGTAATAGTACTAAATCATTTTATTTTCTTCTGACAATTTTTGCAGGGACCTAAGGGGTTATTCCAAAGCCCCTCAGCAAAAATCAGAATTTTTGGACATATATAAAATATATCACATATATATATCCAAGGCAAATAATTATTGCATTAATTCCAAATGGCCAAAATAAATATTTATGGGCACCTAAAATTATTGGTTTGAATTTTATCTCTGACCAATATGTTCAGAGAGCAACATGAACATTTTCTTGGTCCTTTTTGGAGCACTTTTTATCTGGGTCATTTCCAGAAATGAATTCTGAGGGTTTCACAAATCCCCAATTCAAAATTAAATGGAATTTAAACATGATGCACAAAGAAGGCTAGCCTAGGTCATACCAGAACTAGGGATGTGACAACTCGCCCCCACTCGAAAGAATCTCGTCCCGAGATTCAGGGGTCGGCGGAAAGAAAGTGGGGTACTCAAGTCGAAGACGATCTTCACGCTCCCAGGTAGCTTTTCTCTCGAAATGATGAGACCACTGAACCTTGAGAAACTTGATGTTATGACGTCGAGTGACACGCTCTGCTTGATCAAGAATGCGAACAGGGTACTCTCGATAAGTGAGGTTATCTTGGAGATCAAGCGTTTTGTGGTCCACTCCACGGATGGGATCCGAGAAGCAACGCCTGAGTTGAGAGACGTGGAAGACATCATGTACTCGGACAAGATGTGGTGGTAGTTCGAACTGGTAGGCAACCTCTCCTCGTTTAGCGAGAATGCAAAAAGGACCAATGTAACGAGGATCCAACTTTCCCTTGATACCGAATCGATGGGTACCCTTCAAAGGGGTAACCCGAAGGTAAGCTTTGTCGCCAACTTCATAAGCCACTTCCTTATGACTACGGTCATACTGGCTCTTTTGACGAGATAGGGCTGTTTTCAAATTCTCATGAATGATGCGAACTTGTTCTTCTGCCTCCTGGATCATATCCGGTCCAAAGAATTGTCTTTCACCGGTTTCTAACCAGTTCAAAGGTGTTCGACATCTTCGTCCATACAGAACCTCAAAAGGAGCTTTCTTGAGGCTGAATTGGTAGCTATTGTTATAAGAAAACTCGGCGAAGGGAAGACACTTCTCCCAATCCATACCGAATGAGATAACACAAGCTCTAAGCATGTCTTCGAGAATTTGGTTGACCCGTTCCACCTGACCACTTGATTGAGGGTGGAAAGTGGTACTGAAGGAAAGATGGGTGCCCATGGCAGTTTGGAAACTCTCCCAGAAATGAGAAGTGAAAATACTACCACGGTTTGAATTTATCTCTAGTGGAACACCATGAAGTGACACTATTCGAGAAATATATAAGTCAGCGAGCTGACTAGCAGTGATACTCTCTCGAACAGGTAGGAAGTGAGCCACTTTGGAAAGACGATCAATGACTACGAAGATAGCATTATTCCCTCTCTTGGTCCTGGGAAAGCCGGTGATGAAGTCCATACCAACTTTATCCCATTTCCACTCAGGAATAGCTAAAGGCTGAAGGGTGCCAGCAGGCCTTTGATGCTCTGCCTTAACGCGACGACATACGTCACAGTTAGAAATGAACTGAGCAATTTCTCTCTTCATCCTAGTCCACCAGAACCTCTGGCGTAGGTCCTGATACATCTTAGTACTACCAGGATGAATCGTGAGAGGGGATTCATGCGCCTTCTTAAGGATTAGTTGCCGAAGATGCTGCTTCTTGGGGACCACCAGGCGATTCCCGAAGAAAACAACACCTCGATCATCTATAGAGAAACTACCAGCAGTGCCCTTGGCAATGTTTCTCTTGATCCGGGTAATCCCCGTATCATGCTTCTGGGATTCTATGATATGATCCACAAGAGTAGGTTTCGCCACCAGGGTAGAAAGGAATCCACGAGGAGCAATGTGAAGGTTAAGCTGATAGAATTACTCACGGAGAAGTGGTTGGCCCTGCTGCAACATGAGATTGTTGCAATAGGACTTACGACTTAGCGCATCAGCCATGACATATCCCTTACCTGGGGTGTAGGTAATCCCTAAGTCGTAATCTGAGATCAACTCCAACCAACGCCTTTGTCTAAGGTTCAAATCTGGTTGGATGAATATATACTTGAGACTCTGGTGATCGGTGTAAATCTCGCAACGTTTACCAAGAAGGTAATGTCGCCATGTCTTAAGTGCATAGACTACGGTTGCAAGCTCTAGATCAAGTGTAGGATAATTATCCTCATGTGGATGCAACTGTCGAGATGCATAGGCAATCACATGGCGATCTTGCATAAGAATGCAACCTAGTCCCTGTCGTGAGGCGTCACAATAGATAACAAAGTCTTTAGTGAAATCCGGTGGCACAAGTATGGGAGCAGAAGTCAGGCGTCTTTTCAGTTCCTGAAAACTGTGCTCACACTGTGGGGACCACTCAAACTCTTTATCTTTCTTGAGAAGTTCCATGAGAGGTTTGGCCACTTTGGAGAAGTTTTCAACAAAGCGGCGACAATAACTGGCTAGGCCAAGGAAACTCCTAACTTGCTTAACCGTTTCAGGCGGAGTCCAATCAAGAACGGCCTGAACTCTCTCGGGATTGACGACAATGCCCTAGCCAGAGATCACGTGGCCGAGATAGGTCACTTATGGCAACCAAAATTCGCACTTGGAGAACTTGGCATAAAGGCGGTGCTCTCTGAGTTTTTCTAACACAAGTCTAAGATGTTCGGCATGCTCTTCCTCGTTCTTCGAGTAGATAAGAATATCATCAAGGTAAACCACGACGAACTTATCTAAGTACTCCATGAAGATCGAGTTCATCAAGCGAGAGAATCTAGCTGGAGCATTGGTTAGACCAAAGGACATGACGTTGTACTCGTACTGGCCATAACGAGTGACAAAAGCCGTCTTAGGAATGTCCCCATTTCTGATCTTGATTTGGTGGTAGCCTAACCTCAAATCCATCTTGGAAAAGACTGAGGATCCAGCGAGCTGATCATATAGATCGTTGATCCTGGGGAGCGGATACTTGTTCTTTATCGTGACCAAATTAACGGGACGATAATCTACAACCATCAGGTCTGTACCATCCTTTTTCTTGACGAAGAGGATGGGGCAAGCCTAGGGAGAAGACCTAGGATGGATGAAACCCTTTTGCAAGGATTCATCGAGTTGTTTCTTAAGCTCAGCTAGTTCTAAGGGTGCCATCTTGTAAGGTCTCCTAGAGATTGGGGCAGTTCCTGGGATAAGATCTATGACAAACTCTATATCTCTGTCAGGTGGAATACCTGGCAGTTCCTTTGGAAAGACATCCAGAAAGTCACGGACTACCGGGATATCTTCAAGGTCAGGAAGAGGGTTGGCATTAAGAGAATAGAGTTGGCGCTTTGCAACTCTAGTGGAGACAATGACTATCTTGCCAGATGGGTGTGTAAGCTGAATAGACCTAGTGAAACAATCAATCTTGGCATGATGAGCTGTCATCCAGTCCATACCCAAGATGATGTTAATATGTGAAGACTTGAGGGCTACAAGTGATGCAAGGAATACAAGTCTGTCAACAAGGATTTCATTACCATGGCTTATTCTGGTCATTTGCCATCTAGACCCTGGAGTTTGGATTTCAAGTGGAGTTGGCATATCACAAAATGACATGTCGTGCAAACGAGCATAGCCTTCAGAGATGAAGGAGTGAGATGCTCCGATATCGAACAAAACCGAAGCTGGATGACAGTTGACAAGGAGTGTACCAAGAACGACATCCGGATCATCATGAGCGTCTTTGGCTGAGATGTGATGCACACATCCACGTTCAGTGGGAGCTGACTTGACACTGGTCATCTTGCATGGTGGCTTACCACGGCCAACAAACTTCTCAGACGGGGGTGGAGCATAGTTGGGTTGAGAGCAGTCACGTGCACAGTGTCTTATCTCTCCGCATGTGAAACAAGTCCCTGAAGTAGGACGTGGACCTGCTTTGACAAGTGGTCTACCAATAGGCCTGGGTGGAGCATGTAACTGAATTGGATGAGGTGCCACACAAGAAGGCCTCGGTGTATAACCGGGTGGAAGAGCGGAGTTCGGAACCCAAATCCGGCGCTTCTGCGAAGTAGAACCGGAGGAAGAAACCAAATCACAGTGGTGCTTACGAGACTCCTCGTAAGTGAGCTGAGCTGTCTCTGCGTTAATGGCCTTGTTCAGAAGATCCTGGAATGTATCGCAATGATGCAAGTGGAGATCACGACGCAACTTGGGGTTGAGACCCTTCCAGAACCTAGCCTGCTTCTTGGCGTCTGTTGACACCTCCTCTGTAGCATAGCGGGCGAGGTTCTCAAACTCTCTACTATAAGCATCAACAACCATCTTACTCTGGGTGAAACTACAGAACTCTTCTCTCTTGCGGTCAATGAGAGCCAGAGGGATGTGATGCTCGCGAAAAGCCTCAGTGAAATCTCTCCAGGTAGGTATCTGGCCAGCTGGAAGCATAGCCTCATAGTCCTGCCACCAAAGACTAGCAGGACCTTCCAGATGATAAGCAGTGTAGGTGACCTTGTCACCTCCAGCTACGTTCGCAGAACATAGCTTGTGAGTGATACTACGAAGCCAGTCATCTGCATCGAGTGCTTTAATGGAATGATTGAAGGTAGGTGGTTTCAGACCAATGAAATCATAGATGGTCGCTGACTCTTTGCGCTGAGGTGTGGTGTTCTCTTCTATACGTGCTAACAAGCGGTTAGACTCACGCTTGTTCCTCTCCATATCTAACATGAACTCCACCAACGAAGACTAGTTGGGAGGATCCTCATCCCTACCATCTCCGTGGTTTGGACTACGAGCAACAAAACTTCGGTTAGCTGATGACATCCTGAGAAATGAAACCAAGGACGAGGTCAACATCAACTATAGGATGCAGAAGGTAGCACAAGAAATTAATATCTCTCGAACTCCTAGGATAATTCTGGCTGCATAACAGCAGTAAAATGCTCAAAATGAGACATTCTGCAAAAGACGGGGTAGCACCAAACTCAACATCATCACTCAAGGTTCTGAGATATTACTAAACAGACTACACCGGAAGTACTCGAAAACTGGAATATGACTCAGATTAACCAATCCTAAGAGACTAGGAGTAGTGACACGTGATCCTGATAGACAGAATAGGAAGCCTAGTTCCTTAACCCTGTAGAAAAGATAGGATGACTCAGATCAGAAGGCATGAGGTATAAGGAGTAAAAAGAGCCTTACGTTCCCTTCCACAATCAACTCCCCTATATAGCTAAAGAATTTCTAGACCCAAATTCGACCAGGTTGGCTTGGTAATCCTATAGGCAGTCAGGCTCTGATACCAAAGCTGTCGGGACCCCGATTCTACGTCACACAGATGTAGCATGTAACACCTCATATCACTTTGAGGCCTCACGCACGGTATTCCCACGGGTGTCACCTTACCATGGCCTGGGACTGTTTGGGCCTTTTGGCTCACGTATATGATAGTGTCGCTAGCATCCATATGACAGAGAACCCGGGCCGACATGACTAGTCGTGAACCGAAAGTGGCACTAACTTACAGGGACATGCATACATGAAGCAACATCGAGCGTGTCGGTCAGCAGTGTGTGAATCCGAGCTGTAGCAACTAGGCTAACAGGACTACGGGAACCCGGGCTGTAGCAGGCTAGGCAGGACTCCAGATGTCACCGCGTGACATTTCCCTGAAGGGACAGACACAGGAACGAAGTGGATCACATGTCGGCCAGTCTAAGTGTTCCAGAGCAGTAGTAATGGGCTAGCAGGACTCCGGTGAACCGGGCTGTAGCAGACTACCATGGCTCAGTGGAAGCACTAGACTACATTTCCCCATAAGAGAGGCTACCAAGGATAAACAACTAGGTTATCGGATCCCACACATAGCAATACACATCACACATACGCATAACATGCAAGTATGTGTTGTACAATATGGCATCACAACATAACGCAAACTCATATAGATAAAGGCCCAGAAGAGCCACATAGCATTAATACAAGCAGAGGTCTCATGACCCATCATTCAGAGCATACAAGCAACGGAAGCATTACATGTCTGAGTACAGACAACTACAAAAGAAAAAGGCTAAGAAGCCTGACTACTTACAAGTCCCTCCCAAGGGTACAAGATCGTAGCTGAGGTAACAAGCTACTCGTCGAAGTCCAAGTGGTACTACTAGTGAGACAGATGTCTCACCTACAAAACATAAATAAAGCAAACGTGAGTACAAAGGTACTCAGCAAGACTTACATCAGATCCTATCATACATGCATTTGTATCAAGAAGGTAATGTGGGGTTTAGTTTCAACAAGCTAGCTTTGACTCAGTGGCTATCCTGTTCTACGACAACGAGAAACTTCTTTGAGGTGAGGTAGCGCACACGAGTCCACTAATCACCACATCAATACACTACTATGGATTCATCCCCATCTCTCTACGAGAAGGCCATCCATAGCACTCACACTTGTGTTGAGCATTTTAGAGTATCCACTTTAAGTTGTCTATGTATCATGTAAGCATCCAAGAAGTCCATAACCGAGGACACGGCTATTCGAATAGATCATGATAACCCTGCAGGGCTGTACTTCTTCACACACTCTCTCACCACTTATCACCAGATACACGACATGTATCTCGTCAACCTTGAAGCGGAAGCCTGGCGAGGGTGTCGGCCACGACCTGACTAACCACACAAGACTCTAGTCCAGGTTTGTCACCTATTCGGGTTCCATCCGCAAGGAGATCCGGCCAGGGTTTTGCTCACGGCCCTAAACGATGTGTACAGGGTTCCCGAGCCCACCATTCGGGTGCCACTCGGTACACCGGGCCATGTGTGCCTAGTCTGTCCCAAGTCCACCTTGTCGGGTGTCACTCGGTAGAAAAATAGCACTACCTACAAACACCTGAAACTAGTTGCAACTCCTGGACAGAGATCAAGTTGGCTAATAAGTCGAGAGGGGTCGAGTTACCGGAACCCAATGTGTGGTAGTATCTAGTCATTGGACAACATACACGAAACTCAGTTCTTAGGGACGGTTCCAGTGAGACAACCCACCATGTACTCCTACATGGCCTCTCACCGCTACCTTTACCAAATCGTGTTCACACACTTAACTCTCAACACCAGAACATAGCACTGTACTCCAATTCATTCCCAATGAATCAAACCTAACATACTCTAAGCAATAGCAGGCAATGCATGGTAGGAACACAACATGGCTCAATCAATTCCTACACATGCTAGTGGGTTTTAACTATTTACTGTGGCAATGATAGGTCATGTAGAGGAATGGGTTCAACTACCGCAGCATAAAGTAGCAGCTGAATCGTTGTTGTCCTAATGCAATAAATGAGAGCAGGAGCGAGAGAGTAGGGTTGTATCAGAATGAACAAGGGGGTTTTCTTGCCTGGTAGATCAACAGGGGGCACTGCTCCTCAGACAGGTACTCTGGAGCACTCTCCGGAGTGGGACCTATCGAGAGGGAATGGTGTCGGAAATCAATACACAAGCATATGCAACAATATGATGCGTGAACATGGCATGAAGATGTGATGTTGTTTGAGTTAATGCAACTAGCATTTAACTTGGAAGAGGTCCATTTGAACCAAAGGTTCAAAAGCAACTCTAATTAAAATTCCTTTAAATGCCATAAGTGTGTTTTCATATATACAACATGTATAGGTTGGTTTTTCATGCATGAAAATGGTACAGATGGATAGATTGAATTTTTCTGATCATTTTTCATATATAAATTATTTCAATATGAGCTACGTTGAATTTCTATGAATTTTTGAAGTTTATATCATTTTCTGGAATTTTCTGATTTATTTTAAATCCAGAAAACCATTACTGCGTCAGCATGACAGCAGCATTGCGTCAGCAAGTCAAAGGCGGCTGACCAGGTCAAATCTGGCGTGTGGGGTCCACACGTCAGTGTCACAGGTTAAACAGGGGGTTATTTCTGATTTAACTAAAAGATTAAGGCGCTAGGGCCCACTGTCAGTGTCAGCAGGCTAATTAGGTTTAACTAACACTTGACTAAAATTAGCAGGAGCCTGGCCCACTTGTCAGTGATCCAGGGGAGGTCAAACCCCTGGTCAGTGGGGTCAAACCCGCCGGCGAGGCCAGACGCGGCAGAGGGCCTCGGATTTGGTCCTCCGGTGACCAAATGGGCCACGGATACCATGGGCGAGGAGCCAGGGCTCGTCCGCCTCTTCTGGGGCAAGTGGGAGAGGCAGGGACGGCCGGAGCTCGCCGGAGCGAAGCTCAAGGCAGCGGCCGGCGCGCGGGCTTGGGCGGAAATGAGCCACGGGGCACAGCAGGGGCTACAGAGTGCCTCGACGGCCTCCTGGCGTTGCACTGAGCATGGTGGTGTGCTCGGGTGCTAGCTACGGTGGCCCTGGCCACGGCGGCGACATGGCCGGCGGCGAGGCGCTCGCAGTTGCGACGGGTAGCAGGGCTATGGCACGAAATTGAGCACGGGGAAGGAGGGGAGACGGAGGAGAGCTCACAGCGGTCTCGATGGTGTCAAGCGCGAGCTCGGGGGAGGCTTGGACGAGGTGAATCGACGGTGAGGACCTCCGGGTACCAAGGTCGAAGAAAACGTTGGGGACGGCGTTGTGGTTCTTCTCAAGTTGCCTGGCTCGACGTGGATGAAGAAGACGACGATGCAGAGCTCGGGGACTCATCGGCAGGGAGTGGAGTGGCCGGTGGCCATGGCTACGGCGAGCGGCGGCGACGAAGCCGTTCGGGGGGGGTGAGAGAGAGAGGTCCAGGGGAGGGGATGGGCATGGGGGAGAGTGGGAGAGGGTCGAGGGGAGTGCGGCATCGCCTAGACGCATCTGGGATGAAGCAGGCAGGGAGGAGGTGGCTCGCGTGCGGCGACCACGCGCCCTTCGTCCTCCTGGCAAGAGGAGGAAGACGACAGGGGAGGTGGGGATGGGCCGGGCATGCTTCAGCAGCAGGCCGCACAGGTAAGCACCAGGTAGATTCTCTCTCTCTGGTTTTCTATTTATTAATGTTTTCTATTTTCTGCAATTTGTTTTGACTTAGTAATAATACTAAATCATTTTATTTCTTCTGACAATTTTTGCAGGGACCTAAGGGGTTATTCCAAAGCCCCTCAGCAAAAATCAGAATTTTTGGACATATATATCCAAGGAAAATAATTATTGCATTAGTTCCAAATGGCCAAAATAAATATTTATGGGCTCCTAAAATTATTGGTTTGAATTTTACCTCTGACCAATATTTTCAGAGAGCAACATAAACATTTTCGTGGTCCTTTTTGGAGCACTTTTTATCTGGGTCATTTCCAGAAATGAATTCCGAGGGTTTCACAAATCCCCAATTCAAATCTAAATGGAATTTAAACATGATGCACAAAGAAGGCTAGCCTAGGTCATACCAGAACTAGGGATGTGACAAATTCGAAGAGACTTGCAAAGATATTAAATCATGCATAAAAGATGTCAGAGAAGAATCAAATATTGTTCATAGATAATCTTGATCATAAGCCCATAATTCATCGGATCTCGACAAACGCATCACAAAAAGAATTACATCAGATAGATCACCAAGAGAATCGAGGAGAACTTTGTATTGAGATCCAAAGAGAGAGAAGAAGCCATCTAGCTAATAACTATGGACCCAAAGGTATGTGGTAAACTACTCACACATCATCGGAGAGGCTATGGTTTTGATGTAGAAGCCCTCCATGATCGACTCCCCCTCCGGCGGAGCGTCGGAAAAGGCCCCAAGATGGGATCTCACGGGTACAGAAGGTTGCGGCGGTGGAAATAGGATTTTGTGGTGCTCTCGGATGTTTTCATGGTATATGAGTATATATAGGAGGAAGAAGTAGGTCGGTGGAGCTGCGAGGGGCCCACGAGGGTGGGGGTGCGCCTACCCCCCTGGGGCGCGCCCTCCTACCTCGTGGCCTCCTCGCTTCTTTCTTGACGTCCACTCCAAGTCCCCTGGATCACGTTTGTTCCAAAAATAACTCTCCCAAAGGTTTCATTCCATTTGGATTCCATTTGGTATTCCTGTTCTGCGAAACACTGAAATAGGCAAAAAAACAACAACAATTTGCACTGGGCCTTTGGTTAGTAGGTTAGTCCCAAAAATAATATAAAAACATATATTAAAGCCCATTAAACATCCAAAACAGATAATATAATAGCATGGAATAATAAAAAATTATAGATACATTGGAGACGTATCATGCTTCTTCCTCAAATTCTATATGTCCAAATCATATGCATTCTATTGAAACCTGTCGATTGTCTTCTCTGACTCCTTGTCAGCAGAAGACACAGACACAAACATTTAAATCTATTTTTAATGTTATGCCATTATTGCCTGAATACCGGAGAAGCCGGAATGACCACCCAACAATCCAGGTGTGCGTGGGAACATGGAACAACATCCAATAAGTTGCATGCAGGCCACGTGTCATTCAGATGTGAACTGCCAGGGGCACCTGCTTAATTACGTTGTGTCATCCCTATCCTTATAAATACACACACGCACCACAATCATTATCTCTTCTTCCACCTCGCCACCTCGCACAAACCCTAGCGCCTCCGCTAGCTCGCGTCGATGTTGGAGACGAAGCACTTAGCTGCCATGACATCTTCGATGTCGTCCACACGCTGGCCTCGGACCTCGTCCTCTCCGCCGCCGCCGTAGGTGTCTTCCGCCACCCAAGTTAGGGCGCGGGAGATTGAGCTGCTCGTCTTCAAAACTCTGCCTCGTCTAGTAGTTCATCAGCGGTAAGTAAATCTCACTTTTTACTGCCTTTTAGATCTGTCAAATCCATCCACTTCAACCAAAAGTGGTTTCTTCACATCCAAATATGGATCCGTCCTTATCTGCATCACATATCATCCTAAGAATATTCAATTATGCTTCATAACTAGTTAGATTCCTCACTTGTACTTATTCATGGATTCGTACAAATCTGTAACCAACTCTCTACAAATAAGTGAATGTCTTCGCTCTATGAGGTCAATGTCTTCAGACCGATTTATCTTCAAAATCTTATGATAATGCATATGACCTCTTCCCCTTCCCTCGCACCTTAATGATTTCACAGGTACATGTTAGTGGGAGAATCCCTTGGTTCTCATAGTCTGCATTCATTTGCAGAGTTCTTACAGCATCATATACACTCCCCTGAAGCTAGCTGTTGTCTGACCAGTAGAAGGAAGCCATTCACTATTCTGAAGCCATTCAGTCTAAATATAATGGGCACAGATAAATCTGTCAGGAAGGGTGGCAGACAGCACAGAGGCAACACAGCTTTAGATCTTCCTCTGGATCTGTATGAATTATAAAATTCAGATCCTGAAGAAAGTTACAATCAGCGCAAGACCCGAATCCAATGGATTCAAAGATATTGGGAAGAAGAATGGTTCAAGTATAACTTTGTGACCCCTAAATATGTAGAGAAGAATGCCATCAAGCGCCCATTGGGAAATATCTTGTATAGGAATCTGCAGCAAAAGTTGAAGCTCGAAGCCATTGCTCAAGGCTTCTACCCATGCATGGTCCGAGGACCGAAGCCTGATACTGCCGACCCATCATCCTTGTTATGGTGCCATGAAGACAATCTGTTCAAGCGCAACTATCAGTTTGCCAAGGAGTCAGCTACAAAGAACAAGAAGTAGCTGGGACTCAACTTCAACCCTGGTCCGTCTGCTCCAAGGGCTGATGGAACGCACGATGCCAATCCAAACGTCATCGGCCCCTTCGACAACTTCGATGGTCTTCTCTCACACATCGCTGCTTAGAGGGCTAAAGTGGAGCAATCTACTGATGACGCAGACTCTGAAGATGCGCCAACACCACCAAAGTAGAAGACGAAGAAGAAAAAAGCTTCGAAGCCCTCTACCACACCAAAAGCTTCGACTGTGAAGCCATTGGCCACTGCACCTCCTGAAGCCAGTATGCAGTCTGAAGACCTGTCACGTGTCCCCAAGAAGGTCGAGAAAACCAAGAAAACCAAGAAGCCCAGGAAGATTTCTGGGCATGAATTGACTCCTACTGCCATTCTAAGGAACGAGGAAGACACCATTGATCTGTCCAGTGATGAAGTTCTTGGTGATGAAGCACTTGAGCAGCTGATCAAGAGCAAGCAAGAGGCGGAGATCTTCAATGATCTGCCCCTCCTTGATGTTGACATTCTGAACAATTTCACTGATGAGTGGTTCAATGACCAAAGCCTCAGTATTGATGATCTACAGCTGCCAGCGAGCATCGGCGTCACATTTCACAGATCCATTGCCAATGAACTAGTCGTGGCTCAGAAAATCGTCGAGCTAAAAAACAAGATTGACTATGAGAAAGCACATTTCAAGAAGAACAGGGCCAAGCTCAGCATGGGAGATGTTCAAATCTTTAAGAAGATGATGCATGATCTCAAGGAAGAGTTTCACAAGAAAAGGGAAGAAGCCAAAGGCTCACGAGAGTGCACATGAAGTATTTCGCAGAGAAATGTGTTCAAGCCCACAATGAAGCTGAAAAGCACAAAGCTCTTGGGCGCCCGGCCATCGACCCTAGGATGGCTGCAAAGCCAACGAAGAAGTCTACTGTGGCCCGAACTGAAGCATCAACGCAGGAAGAACCTCGCATTGCCTTCCCTGTCAGCATGACGGGCTAGAAGCCTAAGGTTCCCTCAGCAGCTTCAGAACTGAAGAAAACAAGGGCAGCTCAAGCTGATGCCAAGGAAAGCAAGCACAAGAACACCTCTGATGAGGCCCCATCCAAGAAGGAATTGAAGACAAAGTCTTCAAAGAAAGAGCATGCTGCGGTCTCTGAGCCCCTTATTGTTGAGCCCATTTCTGTTGCCCGTCCAGCCTCCACTGACCAAGAACGTCGCCTAGTGATCCACGAGCCTGCTTCCACAGAGGCTCCTGAAGATGAAGAAGTTCCAGCTGTTGACCCCATCACAGCTGAAGACATTGGTTGTGATGAAAATTATAAAGATGATGTAGTCCTTCCTCAACTCGAGCCCCAGTCGGTATCATCGCCTATTCTTACGAACAATGAACTCATCAGCATTGGTTGTCCCTTGACGCCAATTCCTCAGGATGACTCATGGGCCGAGCACCCTCAGCAAGACACCCCCGTCCATGATGAGACACCGAGAACTCCACCACCTCAAGTCACCACTCCGGTGCTTGATGAGGACAACTACATGGTGCAGACCTCTCCATCACCACAGACGTCGCCTGCATTCCGCAGGCTTTGCAAAGTACCCAGGCCATAGGTCACCATGTTGAGCATTTCGGAAGGGGAAGTGCACCAAAGCTCAGTAGCACGTCATGTGTTTCCTGAAGCCACCCCTACTTTGGATGTCTCTGAGTCTGAAGCCAAAGCTGCTGAAGACATTCTGGCTGCATCAGCCGATGAAGATAATCAAGGAGAAAGAGAAAAAGGAAGAGTTGCCACACTGTAACACCCACAATGTGGCTATGTCTCCCATGTGTCTAGGCACGACTTAGAGGCATAAGTGCATGGTGGTTTTGTCGCAAGAGGGGTAATCTTCACACAATCTTGTGTACTGAATAAGAAAGGGATAAAGAGTTGGCTTACAACCGCCACTTCACACAATGAACATATAATTCATACATCATTCAGAGTACACTCAAGGTCCGACTAACCAAAAGAAAATAAGACAACCCCAAATGCTAGATCCCCGATCGTTCCAACTGGGCTCCACTACTGATCATTCGGAAAAGACACATAATAGTGACCAAGATCTTCATCGAGCTCCCACTTGAGCTCGGTTGCATCACCTGCACTGGCATCATCAGCACCTGCAACTATTTTGGTAGTATATGTGAGTCACGAGGACTTAGCAATCTCAAAACCCGCGAGATCAAGACTATCTAAGCTTATGGGTAGGATATGGTAATGAGGTGGAGTTGCAGCAAGCGCTAAGCAAATATGGTGGCTAACATACGCAAATAAGAGTAAGATGAGAAGCTACACAATGGTCGAAAGACTAGAAGCGATCAAGAAGTGATCCTGAAACTACTTACGTTCAATCATAACCCAAACGGTGTTCACTTCCCGGACTCTGCCGAAAAGAGACCATCACGGCTACACACGCGGTTGATTCATTTTAATTAAGTCAAGTGTCAAGTTCTCTACAACCGGATATTAACAAATTCCCATCTGCCACATAACCGCGGGCACGGCTCTCGGAAGTTTATACCCTGGAGGGTGTCCCAATTTAGCCCATCACAAGCTCTCACGATCAATGAAGGATATTCCTTCTCCCAGAACAATCCAATCAGACTCAGAATCCCGGTTACAAGACATTTCGACAATGGTAAAACAAGACCAGCAAGACCGCCCGAATGTGCTGACAAATCCCGATAGGAGCTGCACATATCTCGTTCTCAGCGCACACCGGATGGGCCATACTTCGGGTTGGCATAGACCCTGGTTGCCCAGGGGGCGCCGGACATCGCCCAGGTTGGACCAACACTCGGAGGAGCACTGGCCCGGGGGGTTAAAATAAAGATGACACTCTGGAGCACAACTCCCAAGGGAAAAGTAATAGGTGGTGGTGAGGCAAATGTTAAAACCAAGGTTGGGCCTTGCTGGAGGAGATTTATTCAAAGTGAACTGTCAAGGGGGTCCCATAACCCCAACTGCGTAAGGAACACAGAATCAGCAATAGAATGCATTTTGCATGCATTTTTCATCGAGTGAAACTACTTGAATAAACTGGAAGTTTTAAACCAAGTACTCTTGAAATCGAATCAAGGAACATAACACCGGTATGACGGAAACTAGGGTGGCAAGAGTGGAACAAAACACCAGGCATAAGGTCGAGCCTTCCACCCTTTACCAAGTATATAGATGCATTAATTTAAATAAGAGATAAATGATATCCCAGCATATCCATGTTCCAAACATGGAACAACCTACAAGGCACCTGCAACTAGCAACGCTATAATATGGGCTGAGCAAACGCAGTAACATAGCCAAACAACGGTTTGCTAGGACGGTGGGTTAGAGGCTTGACATGAAAATATGGGAGGCATGATAAACAAGTGGTAGGTAGCGCGACATAGCGATAGAGCGAACATCTAGAAAGCAAAGATAGAAGTGATATCGAGGGTAATGATCATCTTGCCTGCAATCCTGCTATGAAGAAGTCTGAAACCATGAAGTAGACGAACCAACGTAGTCGAACGGATCCTCACAAACGCAACTTTACCGGAACTATCAAGAAGAAGCAACACCAGAATGAAGAAACAACATGGTAAACCAACAAGCATAATCATGGCATGATGCATAATCAAGTATGATGCATGTCCGGTTTAATGAGGCATGGCATGGCAAAGTGCAACAAACAATACTACAAGTTAAGTGGAGCTCAATATGCAACGATTTGCATATCGACGAAACACCACATCAATTATTTAGTTCTCTCTCGGTTATGTACTCATCAATATTAAATGTTTTTAAACATGGCAAGAGGTGAACATATATAAACTAACTATCTAGGCAAGTTTAAATGAGGCTGGAAATAACAAACAACAATTCCAGAAAATCCTCATATGCAAATTTTAGATTTGGTACTGTTCTGTCCTAAACCGTATTTTAGAGTTTTTAAACATGCAAAGTAAGTGCACCATGTTAATCTATGCATTTTTCTACCACATTTACATATAAAGTTTATTTAAAATAGAGCTACGGTTAATTAGTTATGAAATAAATCATTTAACAAGGCATTTGAGAAAATTTAAACAAACAGCAATTTAGACATTTTAACATGGATGAAAGTGGCATATTATGAAACTAGTCAAAATTCTAAGCAAGTTACATATATGACATGTTTTATTTGGATGCATGGTTTAAAAGTTATTAGCAATTCAAAATAGGGGCAATTCTGTAAATATGCAATGCTCTCGGAATTTAACAAATCGCTGACAACAGGAAAAAGACGAACGGGCCGGATCTGAGCACTATAGGCTGGGGAAGCTGCTCACCATGGGCCAAGCCCAGATCGGGTGAGCAGGCAGGCCGACTGGTCGGGCTGGGCCGGCAGGCAATGCCGAGGCCCACGCGCAGACCACGTGCGGTCAGCGCCCTTGTCGCCCACCTCGTGCCTGGCTCACGAGCAGGAGGCAAGGGGCGTCCGCGCTAGGAGGCCCCGGCGAGGGCGCGGCTTGGAATGGTGGTGGCAACGCGGATCCGGGCAGCGTCATCCCAGATCTGGCCGGAGCCGCGAGATCCGGCGACAGAGGATCTCGAGGCCGGCGAGCTCCTGCAAAGAAGAGGGAGGGATCTCGGGTGAGAGAGAGGAGGGGAAGGGAAGGCGGGCGGCCTGGGCGAGCTCACCAAGGCGGCGATGGTCGTCGGCGGCGGCAGGTCCGGCGAAGACGACGACTAGCAGTAGGGTTGGGGCGGCGCTGGAATAGGCTGGGCGGTTCGGGAGCTCGGGGAGGAGCCAGCGGAGCGGCGATGGAGCGCTCGGGCCCCGATGGGCTTCCCAAGGCCCGATCCGGATCCTGGCGGGCCCGCGGGCTTCACGGCGGCGCGAGGAGACCAAGGGGCGACATGGAGGCGTGGCATTGGCTGAGGAGGTGCTGGGTGGCTGCGCGGCCAGTCAGATGGCACTAAGCGGCGACGTAGGGGGTTAGCCGGCGCCAGAAATTGAGGGGGGAGGCAGCTGCGGCTGCGGGGATCCCAAGGAGGAGGTTAGAGGTAGGTGGAGGGGTCTAGGTTTCCCAAAAATGGCAGGAGGGGTCTATATATAGGGAAGGTTAGGGTTTGAGGGGTTAGGAGGGGTTTCGAACCCTTCGATCTCGATCGGACGGCACCGGACATGAGGAGGGGTAGGTTGGGCCTTGTGGGCTGTGAAGACAAGGCCTTGGCTGAGAAGCGAGAGACGGAATGCAGCCTGGCAACTGCTTCTGGAGACCGAAAACGTCCGACGATTTGACCGACTATATTGTCGCTATAGGTTTCCGTTGGGGCATCAAAAGAACTCCGAATGCGATGAAATTTTACAGGCGGTCTATCTACACTATAACGCCAACTTTTGTCCCATTCCGAGAACATTTTCGGGCCACTTATAAAATAATATTTCGGAGGTGCCTCGGGCGCGTGCAAGTGTGTCTGGGCTCAGAATGGACAACGGAAAGAACGGGGAGACCGAGACGGATGCAAGTTTT
Source organism: Triticum urartu (assembly GCF_003073215.2). Lineage (NCBI taxonomy): Eukaryota > Viridiplantae > Streptophyta > Magnoliopsida > Poales > Poaceae > Triticum > Triticum urartu. The sequence goes on along the minus strand of NC_053027.1, from coordinate 242,254,797 downwards.
TAAACATGATGATGCAATGCACATGATGACATGGAAAAGATGCAAGATGCAAGCGAATGACATGGCAATGACGGCGAATAACTGGGAGACACCTGGCGCATCGGACTCGGGGCGTTACACACACACCCTACTATGGATCCAGTCATTCTCAAGGAGAATGTGATTGTGCCCGACCCTCCTGTTATTGAATAAACGGAGGTTGAAAACATTGAGGCTGCCACAAACAACAATGTTGAAGCCAATGACACTGTCATGGTTGAAGACAATGTGGATCCTAAAGCTCATGAGGAGCCCGAAGCCAATGTGCAATCTGAAGCCACTGTTCCACCTCCAAGGCCTCACACATTGAACATGCCTATGAACATTGTCAGCTTTTCAGAGTCAGGTAGCCTATAATGGTTCCGCCCTCTGCTCCCGGACCGCAATATGACTATCATGTGGAGCAAAGACCACAAGTTCAGAAGCCCAAGCCACGACTGCCAAGGCTTCCAGGTGCTGCAACAATGCCAGGTTCTTTCAGTGTGCACAGCTTCAGAGCCCACAACACCTTCTTCGACAGTACCAAGAATCTCTATACAAATCAAAAGATATGTTCTGATCGATTCTGGAGCCATCTGCAGTGTAGCTATTACTCTTGCATTCTATACAATCAAGAGCGAATCTTTCCACACATGCGTCTTGAATGTGAAGCTATTGCTGGGCTGCCCTGTCTTGAAGAAGCTCTTGATTGCTTTAGAGATGTTGGTCTTCTGCCATTTGTGTCAGACAAAGAGCACTGGAATGAAGAGCTTCTGCTGCAGTTCTATGCTACACTTCATATTCGCGGCTACAACAGGGATCCGAAGACATGGATTCTTGAGTGGATGACAGGTGATGTGCATCATGAAGCCAAAGATCAAGACATCATCGAGCTTGCTTCCCTTCCCACTCCAGGCGAGTTCTACGAGCCTAGTTGTCAGCGTCATCGCGATGAACTGTAGAGTATCTTCCAGAGGCCCGAGCCAAATATGAGTGAGATGCTAAGTATGATGAAGCCATTGCCTCATGATGCTGAATACCCCAAAGAGTTCTTCGTAAAGCACCTCGAGTACTTGCCCCGCACTGTTTATCATATTCTGAGGCATACTATATGGCCGATCAAGGGACACTCTTCTGAAAACAAACTAGAAGGAGCCATGAAGACTTTGGTATTCAACATCATCAATGGCATCAGATTCAACTCCCAGGATTTCTTCATCAAACAACTTGCTGCATCTGGGATTGATCTATTTGGCCTGATGTTTTATGCTCCATGGGTGATGTGCCTGATCAAGCTCCATTCTACTGTTGACTATCATCCCTCAGCGCGCAGCCATCTTATCTTTCTGCCTGAGGTTGATCTTTCCATTGAAGCCATCTACCTCGAGCCTGCCAAGCAGCCTATACATCTTCAGAATGCTGAACACCATAGCTTCTCGCAACCCATGGAGGGAATTCTTGTCCCAAATTCTGCAACTCCTACTTACCCACTGGCTTGGCATATGAGAATGCCACATCATGCCAACACTGAAGCCACAACTAGTACGGTTGCCCAACGGCCTCGGAAGCGGTCTCGTGTTCTCAATAACCGAGAGCTTCTTCTGGCCCTGCACCAGAAATAGGATAAGCATCATGACTGGCTTAAGCATCAGATGTAGAGTATCTTGGTGGATGTCAATCACATTCGAAACATGGCCACCAAGAACTCGTTTGTTTCTCATGAAGCCTGTCGGCGGTTGTCGTGGAATTGTCACGGCAGATGTCCTAGTGTGAGGAATTAGTCGTGAGGCCAATGCATCTATGTGGTAGCTTGAGAGGGGTTGATCGGGATGAGAGATGCGAGGCGGATCATCACACAAGACAATGATTTAGATAGCTTCGGTCCCCGGGAAACATCATCTGGAATAGCCCTACATGTTGTTTGTGGCTAGGTCTCATTATGCTCATGAGGGAGTCGCTGCATAAACCGGTTCTCCTCTAGTTGTGTCTAACCTTAGCTATTATCTTTTCCCCCCTTTGGGGAGCCCTGCCCCTCCTTATATATGTTGAAGGGGCAGTTTACATGACTAGTCCTAGTTGGATTAGGATTACTCTATTAGAAGTGGAGTCCTAGTCTTGCTTCCTTTGTAGGAGAATATTCCTTATGCCTTTCCTCTTAAAGTGGCCCACCATTAACATGAACCGCCTTCTGGGTTTTGGGCCTAGTCCTTTATCTGACCCATCATCGGGGTCATTTGTGAGTCGCGAGGCTCGTGAATCGTCAGACCAATGAACCGCCAGACCCATGAATTGCCAGTCCTCTGGCGGGTTATGATGAAGTGCCAAGTCCGGTCGGGTTATACTTCCGGTCGGGTTACGCCGCGGGGTATATCCCCGACATTAGCCCCCAGTTTAATTTGGATTTATCCATGTTAAACTAATCTGCAACATAAACAGAAGAACAAGTTTGGTGGGTTGTGCTCCGATTTAAATATTCTTATAAACCGGCACTTGATCATCCATAAGTCCTTGTCATTTCTTCCTTCTGAAAATCCGGGTCAACAGGCCGGCTTCATAATCAACTTGCTTGTAGAAGAAATATTGTAAATAAAGAATCCATTTGAGTCGGTCTTCAATGCTCTGACTTGAAAAAAATATTGGTCTTTAAATATTCAACTGATATTCAGCCGGCTTGAAGATGTAGAACTTGCCGATTTATGATTGCCAAAATTGTCGGGTTATAAACAAATGATGCCGCCGGGTCAAAAACTTTGCAGATTTCTCCGATAATAATATAATACCTGATTTGCTCAAAACTGAGAATTTGAAGTTATTCCTCCCTTATATGCATATCACATGTAGCCCCCAAGTGTCGGGTTGTCATGCTTGGAGCAACCTGTGACTTGTAATTGCCTTATGCTCATAAAAAAATCAACCAGTGTAGCCCCCAAGGGACGGGTCATTATGCAATAATGAGCCGGGACTTTGTATATGTAGACTTGAGCAGCCACATGTAGCCCCCAAGGGCCGGCTCAGTAAGATATTACTGAGTTGGGACTTTGTATATTCTTCATTGATAATAACATCATATGATGTAATCTCCACCATGGGGCTTTAACCCACGTCCACAAGGTTAAGAGGTTTGTACTCTACCAACTGAGTAGTGGATCTTTCAATATAATGGACTGAGGCTTGTGTACCTTGAATTTTTGACAGGAGCAATTGGTAGCCCCCAAGGGCCGGCTCATTACAATGTGATGAGTCGGGTCTTCAATAAGGCCAGTAAAAATGACTTTGCATTAGCCCCCAAGTGCCATGGTGCATGCTGGCAGTGACATGGTACTTGCATATTTGATGTAATCTCAACTTGAATAATGTTGCCCCCAAGTGCCGGGTCGTAAGCCTGCATCGACTCGGGACTATTCCTTCCATTGTAGAATAAATCATATCCATTGATAAAATAATATCCATTGCACTGAAGCGACTTTGAAAACCTCAATTGTAATATGGTTATTGATAACCATAAAAAATCCAGCCATGTTGGCTATTAAAGATTTGAATAATATAACCCAGTTTGAAAAAAACGGTTCCTGTGATATTGAATCGTACTGCCGGTTTAGGATACCTGTGCAGTAAGGGTGATAACCCAATCTTTAGAATCCAAAACTTCCAAATGTTTATGATTGTCATATATGGCGACTTCTCAGCCAAAGTCAAGCCGGGTTAATCGAAACCACATATATGCTTCAGATATGATCAATTAGTCTCAAGACAAACCCAAAAGACTGTTTTCAGAAAACATAAGAAAAATAGAAAGAAGAATTTCAGGATTCTGATTCGAATACGATCAGTAAACCGGACCAAAGGGGTTAATCTAGGATTCGAATACGATCATGTAGCCCCCAGTGGCTTTGGCGTTGCGCCGATCAAGAGGGTACCGACAGCTATGTTCTCTTTGGTTCGAATACGACCTATGTTTGAACAGGAAGCCCCCAAATGACCTTGAGAGGTTTTTAACGACCCTGATTCCAATATGATCCAAGTCGGACCCAAAAGGGGTTAAGCTATGATTCGAATAATGATCAAGAAGCCCTCTAGTGAGTTTGGCATTGCGCCGATCAAGAGGGTACCGACAGCTATGTTCTCTTTGGTTTGAATACGACCTATGTTTGAACAGGAAGCCCCCAAATGACCTTGAGAGGTTTTTAACGACCCTGATTCGAATACGATCCAAGTCGGACCCAAAAGGGGTTAAGCTATGATTCGAATATGATCAAGAAGCCCCCTAGTGAGTTTGGCATTGCGCCGATCAAGAGGGTACTGACAGCTATGTTCTCTTTGGTTCGAATACGACCTATGTTTGAACAGGAAGCCCCCAAATGACCTGTAACTATGGCTATGAGCCGGACCAAAGGGTAATCTTAGCTTAGCTCAATAAGCCGGAAGCCCCCAAGTGATATATTTCTGAGCCGTGCTCGCCAGGTGCCTATGTTTGAGTTGTGTTGTGCAACAAACTCTCTTTGGTCCCTGTAATTTTTCTGAAAACTCGAACTTGCGAGAGATGAATTCTTTTAAAACCGGAATTTCAAACCGGATATTGAGAGCTTCAAAGCTTTGTGGGAGATAGGTTTACCTTGAGCCGGATTTTAAACCGGTATTCTTCATTTTGAACTGGAAATTTTCTGACGGCCTTTAAATTCTTATCAATATAGCAGTAGTCTCCGGGGCTGGGTTATCTTCCCTCTAATGACCCGGGGTTTTGGATCTCATGATATTTGCTAAGTCATGTCATCATAGCCCCCGAGTCTTAAGACTACTCGAGGAGTTGTTTTGAGATTCTCCATCTTTGACCGTGATATAAACCAGCATGAGTCATTCAATAGCTCAGTGCTATAATAATCCCTTTTGCAGTAGACAACTTGTCCTGCATTGGAGAACTTGCAAGCCAGAGTAATTGCTCTTTTTTTAAAGAAAGCAATATGTAATATAAAAAATATACATCAAGCTAGTAGCCATCCGCTGCGGAGTTTGATGATCCCGACGGTGAAGCTGAAACCAATCGTGGGCAAGTCGGCCGCGGGAGCACACAGATGAGTCGGCCGCGACATTATAAGTTGATGCAAACAGACGAGTCAATCGCACGCGCAATCCCAGCGAGTTGATGTGGATCAAGCCGCAGGTGCGGACGGATATAAACCGAAAAGCGGGGCGGCGACTTGCACTTGTATCCATTGAGCATCATGGCACGGACAAGCACTGGTGCAAAAGTGATATTGACGCGCCCCCCTTATGCGACACTTTTTTGTAATGAATAATGGCCCTGCATAAACAATACTGCCAGCAAAGTACTTATTCTTTAAAAGAAAAAGTTAGTATGCACTATTTAAAGTAGTCTGGACCGATGTCACCTGATTTGTTCGGACCACGGATAATCCATTCAACGCGGCGGCTCAGGCAGACCGGCGACTCAATATAGCCCCGGCAGTTCAGGCAGACCGGCAACTCAACGCGGCAGGGGCGGCTTAGGCTCAACGCGGTGTGTCTGTGGCCGGTTTCATTGAGCGGCATGACACAAACAAATATCAGTGTTGTCAGGTGCTCCATATCCATGTTATAACACCATTTTTGGAGTGAATAATTGCCCTGCTTCAAAAAATATCGCAAGGCAAAGTAATTGTTCTTTGACAAAAACAATACATGCTAATAAAATAAACTTAGATGGATATCACCTGGCATTTTTTTGTCGGATGATACCGTACGTTAGACAACTCAATGCGGCTGGACATTTGGTGTGCCCTTCAATTTGTTGATTGAACCGCCTGATAATGATTTTACCCGGCTCCGCCAGGTAATCCGATGTATCCAAGCAGACCGGGTTTAACAATTTTGTACGTCTCCACCAGGGATCCAGTGCGTTGTGTACGTTGGTACAACCTATGCTATTGGAACGTACGGATACCAGACTGGATTTGTGTATTCTCCGGGATACACTGGTAGACGGTAGTTGATGGAGCAGCCTCCAGCATGCTGATGTAGACTGGACTTTTGCAGCGACCAACCTGCGTGCCTGCTCGTTGGATAACTTCACGCGGATTGATACTGACGCGGTGTCTTCTACCTTGATGTAGACCCAGACGGCAAGAGCGACGAGATTAAAGGAACAGCTCACTAGGACCCATGCTCCTCTTTGTGTTTGGCACAATGGTCTTTGAACCAATCATGCGTACATGTAGTTGTCTTCCGCATGAATATTCCAATGGAAAGAAATCATACTTGACTAGCACCCCCTACGTTCCAGTATATAGTGCGCGTAACTTCACTTCCCCATGTTCTCATCAGCAGAGGCAGCTCCGCGTGCTGTTTGAAGTTTTGGCTGTGTTTCCCAGAGTCCAAATAGTCTATTCGCAAATCATCGAGAGCTTGGCCTGCTGCTGCAACAAAGGAACAATCCACCACTTCCAAGCATAAGGTCACGACACTTCAGAAAATTATCCGCGTCACTCCCCAGAGTCCAAATAGCCTGAGCGCAATCATCCTCAAGCGGCTGGACGAGCGACGGGATCGCGGAGCGACTTGGCGATGACGACTCATGGTAGCAGGGTAGGTTCAAACCGGCGGGAGAGACCAGCGGATGCGGCCACTTGGACAGGGTAGTGGCAATGGTGGTTTAGAGGCGAGGCCAGGCGCGACTCAGCGCGGAGACGATCGAGGATTCCGGTGACTCGCCAGAGATGGAAACCAAGGTAGGCGGCGTTTGCTCGGAGAGGCGGGGCGGCTTGAATCGAGGCGGCCGTTCGTCGTAGAGGCGAGGCGGCTTCGTGGCCGGCCCAGCGCCGGTGTATTGGCGATTTAGGCAGGCAGGTCGCAGCGCGGCCGGATGATGAGGCCTGACGGTGACTCGTAAAGACAGCAACTCAGCGACAGAAGGCCAAGATGTAGGAGGCCAGTTCCAGCGGGAGACGGCTTATCCGCGGCCGGGCGCGGTAGAGCCTGACGCGCGGGTTATGGGAGGAGCACACGGGCAGCCCCTGCTGCAAACCGGTGAGCACACCGGCGGCTTGTAGGCGAGGGCGCGAGGCAACTCAGATGAAGCGGACACGACGCACAGCTCGGAGGCGATGACGCGGTTTGAGGCCAGTAACGCGGAGCCACGGCGCCGAGCCTCGGTCGAGACGGAGGGGGCTTGAGAGGTGCTTGTGAGCCGGCGGCGGGTAGAGAGGCGGCGCAGCCAGGGCGGCGACTCGCGGCAGAGGCCAAGCCGGCTCAACGCGCGGACAGGTCAAAACGGCCAGTGGAGATGGTCGACGGCGTCTTAGGAAACGGAGGCGCGAAAAACGAGTCCTTGCTTAATCCCCACTCCAAAACTGTCGCCAGCCGTGCATATGCCTTTCCTTGCATGTACCTACACCAGTTTTTGGTCTTGCCCTCAATGATGTCGACTTGGTTCAGTTTCTTTTTCTCTTCGATAGCTAATTGAGTCGGACAGCCAACCAGCGGAATCAATTGATGCTTATCATGTAGCCTCTGCAAGTTTCACTTTTCTATGATTCAAATCACGGAATAACCCGTCGACTGTCTTCGGTTCATCTGACTTGGAGCACCATGAAAAAATCATATCGGTCTATGCCAACTGCTCCAACTTAGTGGCAACAAAAACTGTTATTGATTTCAGCGCAACACACGACCAGCCGATTTGATTGGATCTTACCCCGTCAGCCTTTTGCGGTTTTCGAGGCAGCTTAACAAAAATCATAATGCGAATCCGGGTCACAACAACAGTCCGGTTTTGAAGCCTGCAGTGTAACCCTCTCAAACCTTAGACCTCATAGGTTATGAATCTGGATCAATTAATTTGAAGTTGATCTTCCAAACCGGCTATTCTTCATCTGGGACAATTGTAAACTTCTCGATCCATAAGAGAAATCCCTCCAAGAACTCAACACCACCATGCGCGAGCCCATCGTGGAATTGTCACGGCAGATGTCCTAGTGTGAGGACTTAGTCATGAGGCCAACGCATCTATGTGGTAGCTTGAGAGGGGTTGATCGGGATGAGGGACGCGAGGCGAATCATCACACAAGACAAGGATTTAGACAGCTTCGGCCCCGGGAAACATCATCCGGAATTGCCCTACATGTTGTTTGTGGTTAGGTCTCATTATACTCATGAGGGAATCGCCGCATAAACCGGCTCTCCTCTAGTTGTGTCTAACCTTAGCTATTATCTTGTTTCTCCCCCCCCCCTTTGGGGAGACCTGCCCCTCCTTATATATGTTGAAGGGGCGGTTTACATGACTAGTCCTAGTTGGATTAGGATTACTCTATTACAAATAGAGTCCTAGTCTTGCTTCCTTTGTAGGAAAATATTCCATATGCCTTTCCTCTTAAACTGGCCCACCATTAGCATGAACCGTCCTTCTAGGTTTTGGGCCTAGTCCTTTATCTGACCCGTCGTCGGGGTCATTTGTGAGTCGCCAGGCTCGTGAATCGTCAGACCAGTGAACCGCCAGACCCATGAATCGCCAGTCCTCTGGCGGTTTATGATGAAGCGCCAAGTCCGGCCGGGTTATACTTCTGGTCGGGTTACGCCGCGGGGGTATATCCCCGACAACGGTCCTGGAAGAGTCTCACACTGCTATGTTCTGAAGACGATCTTCGCGAAGATGGCTTCACTGAGGGCTTCAAGTTTGATTCCAGGCCTCCACAAAATGCAAGCTGGCGCCGCACTCCCTCAATTGAAGATTCTAAGTGTTCATCTTCGGCTGCAACTGTTTTTGCGAGAGTCGTCGATGAAAAAGACGACGCCACTTCACCAACCATGGCTACACTGCATCTCGACACTGCATCAGGCCCGTCTGCACCATCGAACTCCAGCGTCAACCCTGTTCCTTCATCTACTCTTGATGGGAACGTGTAGATACTCTATGTCTTCAAACCTCTTTGGTCATTACTGAAAAAGGGGGAGAATCATATGAGTTGATAGTCTCCAAGCGGGTCCTTATGGGTGGTTGCTTTATTTTGCTAATTATTTACAATTCTCATCTTTTGATACATTTGGTTCCTTGAGTTGGAACACTTAAACTGGACGGTCGTTTGCTACTTTTTCTGCTACTTTGTGATTCGATGATAAATCCCGCATGAAGCCATTCCACAGACGTCCATTTTTCATTATGCATGTCATTATCTTCGTTATCTCTTTATATGCATGATGAATTGTCTTCATAAGTTGAAGAGGATCTTCACAAAGTAAAACCTGCCATGTGCATTTGCATTCAAAAGCAAACTACTTATATGCACATCTTCAGGGGGAGTCTTTGCAACTTATGAAGACAATGTCTTAATTCTTAAACTTTCACATACTTTTATCCCTGTTGAAAACTTCAACCGGTTTGTCATCAATCACCAAAAAGGGGGAGATTGTAAGTGCATCTAGTACCACCCTTAGTTGGTTTTGGAGTATTGACGACAAGCTTGGTTGGGAGACTAATGTGTTTGTGAGAATTGCAGGATAACACAGGTAGTAGTCCCTTATTGATTCGGTTTACCTATTAGAGATGACCCCTAAAAATGTGTGAGGACATTGAAGACAATGGTGGTTTGTTAATATATTCACATGAGAAGACATTCACATGAAGACTATGGAGTGTGAAGACATAGTTGTTTCGTAGTTCCTTTTCTTCTTTGTTGAGTCATAGGAGCCACCGTACTGTTAAGTGGGGTCCAAGTGAACAAAGTCAGAGTGACTAAAGTGATGCTCAACCAAATCCTATGTCTTCAAGCAAAGACAACGGGAGCAAATCTTATCCAGAGTTGGATGAGTCAGCTTTACTTGTAGCCCAAGTCAAGTTGTCGCGTGTGTTTGAAATCTGATAGTTGGACACGTGTCAGTTCCTTAGTGACCCAGGGTCATTTGGGACAAATCAGGTCGGGTTGCCTCCTGGCTATAAATAGCCCACCCCCTACACCATAAATTGGTGGCTGCTCAGAGTTAGTGCATGGCTTTTGTCGTTTGAGAGCAACCCACCTCCGAAGCATTTGAAAGAAAGATCCTTGCGAGGACGAAGCCCTATACACCCAGAGCCAAAGAGTGTTAGGCATCACTGAAGTCTTTCTGTCCGCGTGATCTGAAGACTTGTTACACTTGAGGACTGTGAATCCTCCAGCCGGTTAGGCGTCGCGTTCTGAGCATCCAAGAGTCATTGTGGATTGCCGGTGAACGAAGTCTATGAAAGTTTGGAAGTCTGCCTTGAAGACTTACTAGAGTGATTGGGCGAGGACTGTGTGTCCTTAGCTCAATGGGAATAAGGTGAAGACGTGGTCTTCTGAGTTAAATCTCAGCCTCCCTAACCTGACGTACAGTTGTCACAACAACTGGAACTAGTCTACCAAATCCTTGTCTTCACCAAGCTACTGGTTCTATCCTTCACTTCCCTTTACTTTACAGTTTGTCTTCGTGAATTCATTGCTTGCCTATATGATTTGATTGACTTCACTGAGTGAAGAATGTTTACTGTTTGGCTTCATACTGTCTTCCATCCTGATCCATACTACCTAGCCGCTGATAGTCTTCGTGCTTTCACTTCATTGCTTACTTGACTATAGCTTGCCTAGTGTGGTCTACCTTCCGCTGCATATCAATAGGATTATTTCTACTGTTTTTCTTCAAAGCCCCATGTTTTGAAGACTTTCCTAAAAACCGCCTATTCACCCCCTCTAGTCGATAACTAGAACTTTCACACATACACATTTCTCGCGGCGACGACCTACATGCCATCAAATATCTCCCCTTGAAACTTAAGGGACCGACACAACACTGGTTAAACAGCTTCCCAAAAAATTCTATTGGCAGCTGGGAAGATTTGGAAGATGCCTTTAGAGACAACTTCCAAGGTACCTATGTACGGACCCCGGACGCCGATGACCTCAGTCACATAGTCCAGAAACCCGGAGAGTCAGTCTGGAAACTCTGGACAAGGTTCTTAATTAAGAAAAACCAAATTGTTGACTGTCCAGACGCCGAAGCCCTCGCGACCTTTAAACACAGCGTCCGCGACGAATGGCTCGCCCGACACCTCGGCCAAGAAAAGCCGAAGTCCATGGAAGCCTTACCTCATTAATGACCCGCTTTTGTGCGGGACAAGACAGCTGGCTAGCCCGCAGAAGGAATAGCACCAGCGACCCCGGCACCTCTAAAGCCAGGGACGGCAATGGCAAACCACGATTCAACTAGCACAAGCGTCGAATCAATAATGAAAGTACCAAAGACACATCGGTCAACGCTGGATTCAGTGGCTCTAAACCCGGTCAATGGAAGATGCCATTCAAAGGAAATAGAGATGGTCCATCTAGTTTGGACATAATACTTAATCGGCCTTTGCAAATTCACGGCACTGCTGATAAGCCTTCCAATCACACCAACAGGAACTATTGGGTCTTTAAACAGGCCGGCAAGCTTAACGACGAACATAAAGGGAAAGGGCCGCCCAGCGACAACGACGATGAAGAGCCTCGCCCACCGAAGACGGGGGAATAGAAGAAATTCCCCCCCAAGGTAAGAACGCTGAGTATGATATATGTCACACATGTCCCCAATCGGGAGCGCAATCGCGCTTTAAGGGACGTCTACGCCATCGTGCCGGTCGCCCCAAAATTCAACCCATGGTCGGCTTGTCCGATCAACTTCGATCAAAAGGACTACCCAACCTGAGGGCAAGCGAGGTCTAAGCTTGGGGGAGTTGATACGTCTATTTTGCATCATGTTTTCCTACTATCATTTATAGTGTTTTCATTCAATATAACACTTGTGAAGTAATTCTAATGCCTTTTCTCTCATAATATGCAAGATTTACACAAAGAGGAAGATTCCCGACAGATGGAATTCTAGCCCTGAAAAAGCCATGTTAGAGATACCTATTCTGCACATCTCCAAATGAGCTGAAATTTTACGGAGATTTATTTTGAAATATATAAAATATATATTGGAGAAAAGAAATACCGAAGGGGGAACCTAGGTGCCCACTAGGCACCATGACACGCCTACCCCCTGGAGGGCCCTGGTGGGTAGTGGGCCCCTGGCCAGCCTCCGGTGCGCATCTTTTGGTTTATAAGCCTGATAACCCACAAGTATAGGGGATCACAACAGTTTTCGAGGGTAGAGTATTCAAACCAAATTTATTGATTCGACACAAGGGGATCCAAAGGACATTTGCAAGTATTAGCAGTTAGTTGTCAATTCAACCACACCTGAAGACTAAATATCTGCATCAAAGTCAGTAGTAGCATAGTTGTTTGATAGTTTGATAGTTTGATAGTAGCAATGGTAACAGTAACAGTAGTAGTAGTAGTTTTGTAGGAGTTGTAATAGTAGCAACAACAATAGTAACTTAGCAAGAACAATATTTGAAAATCTCGTAGGCATTGTATGAATGATAACGTTGGATAATATTCATCATATAAGAGTCATAACCTAGAGTGACACAGAACTATCTCCAGTTCGTCAATGTAATGTAGGCATGCATTCTGTAAGTAGTCATATGTGCTTATGGAAAAGAACTTGCATGACATGTTTTGTCCTACCCTCTCGTGGCAGCCGGGTCCATAAGGAAACTAAGGGATATTAAGGCCTCCTTTTAATAGAGAACCGGAACAAAACATTAACACATAGTGAAAACATGAACTCCTAAAATTACAGTAATCACCAAAGAGAATCCAAATTGTTGTCACCTTGGGGTATGCGGATCATAACACGGAATAGGTGCATATAACTTGAAAGATCGGATCAAGAACATAGATATAATTGTGAAAACATAAACGGTTCATATCTTAGCTCATGGCACTCCGGCCCTAGTGACAAGCATTAAGCATAGCAAAGTCATAGCAACATCAATCTTAGAACATAGTGGATACTCGGGTTCAAGACCTAACAAAACTAACTTGATTATATGATGAATCTCATCCAACCCATCACCGTCCAGCAAGCCTACGAAGTAATTACTCACTTCCGGCAGTGAGCATCATGAAATTGGTGATGGAGGATGGTTGATGATGACAAAGACGGAAAATCCCCCTCTCCGGAGCCTCGAATGGACTCCAGATCTGGCCTCCCAATGAAGAACACGAGGTGGCGTCGGCTCTGTATTGTAAAACATGATGAAACTTCCTCTCCTATTATTTCCTCCAAAAATAGGATTTCATAGAGTTGGAAGTAGGGTCAGCAGAGCCTCGTGGGCCCCACTACCCACCAGGTCGCGCCAGAGAGGGGTGGCGTGCACTGGTGCCTAGTGGGCAGGTGGGGCACACCCTCTAGTGGGTCTTGGTTCCATTATTTTTTATTTATTCCAAAATAATTCTCCAAAAAGTTTCGTCCAATTTCGAGAACTTCTATTTCTCCACAAAAACAACATAATGGTAGTTCTGCTAAAAACACCGTCAGTCCAGGTTAGTTTCACTCAAATCATGCAAATTAGAGTCCAAAACAAGAGCAAAAGCGTTAGGAAAAGTAGATACGACGGAGACGTATCAACTCCCCAAGCTTAACCCATTGCTTGTCCTCAAGCAATTCAGTTGATAAACTAAAAGTGACAAATAAAAAACTTTTACCAACTCTTGTGTTCTTGTGCTTATATTTATGCTTAAATAGTACCCAGGTTTTCTGCAAAGACCATGACTAACAACCATGCATATGATAACACTTAGAAATTATATTCACTAATATCAATGGCATAATCAACTACCGAGCAATAATAAGATATCTCAAATGTCAACACTGAAGGAAATATGCCCTAGAGGCAATAATAAAGTTGTTATTTTATATTTCCTTTTCATGATAAATGTTTATTATTCATGCTAGAATTGTATTGATCGAAAACCCAAATACATGTGTGAATACATAGACAAACATTGTGTCCCTATTGAGCCTCTACTTGACTAGCTCGTTGATTAAAGATGGTTAAGGTTTCCTAACCATGGACATGAGTTGTCATTTGATAACGGGATCACATCATTCACAACATTAGGAGAATGATGTGATGGACAAGACCCATTCGTTAGCTTAGCATATTGATCATTCAGTTTTATTATGTCGCGGGAATCCACGGCCACCTATGGGACCAGGAGGTCCCTTGCTGGTTCGGTATGGGCGGCGACACATTGCACAAAGAGCAGACCAGCGTGGGGCAGCGCAGCATAGAGCACACATGCAATTTAACCAGGTTTGGGCCTCCGTGTGGCGTAAAACCCTACTCCTGCTTTGGTGGATTGATGGTGGAAAAGATGGTGGTGGTGCGCAGTACACTTGCCCAGCAAGGGTTGCCCCAGGCAGCAGCGTCTACGCGTGTAAGGGGGTATGATTTATCCAACCTTCTAACCTCATACCTAACTCTGTGGGCTGACAGGGCGCATTAAATGCACCGCTTAATGTCACATCATTGGTTGCCCGGCAAGGCTTAACGGGCTATCTTGCCGACTCCACGCATGTTCTCTTGACACATCGCAGGACGGCTGTCATCTGTGGGTTTCTTCTGTAGGAAATGGCTGCCATTTGGCGAATGGCTGCCACTTAATCACTTTGCGGCTTGACACCGCACTGATTGACGATGTGGGTCGTGTTGGAGTGGTTGGTGAGGCGATTTTGCCTTCATGAGCCCTGGCAGGCCCTGCCGGGGCGCCTCGGTTGTCTGCATCTGGGGGTGGCCTCGCCCTTGACGGGCTCGCCTTCCCGGCGAGGGAGGCTTCTTCTCCTGACGATATCCGGCTTCCTTGGCTCGTCCTTGGTCCTTGTGATTTGCATGTTGGTCCTTCAAATCTCTTGTTTTCTCATACATCTTGGCTTCGTCTTGAATTGTCCATGCACGAGTCAGGGGAAAGCACATACCATTGTTTGTTTTCCCTGACATAAGCCCCCGGGCCTGAGCCACACGTGTCGCGGGGCACGTTGGGTTAGGCCCCAAAAGTGCACGGACATGTGGCAGGAAATCGTTGTGCACGCCGGTTCTGTCATGGCGACTAGTCAATCCAACATCCACTTCGCATGATTACTGCGCGTAGTGGGGTCGTGGGACTGTTGCAGTTAAGTTAAAACGGTAACTTTCTAAAGCTTCGTGCCCCCGTTCCGCTTTTCCTCCTTAAGAGCAGGGGAAAACATAGCAGCATGATTCACCTGTCTCCTGCTCCGCTCCCCCACCTTCTTCCTCTACAAGCCAGGCGATAGTTCCTCCCCTTGTTCCTCCTTCTGTCGCTGTCCTCCCCATCGAATCTTTCTCCCCTCTACGTCACCGCAGGAATGGGGAAGAAACCCGTGGAGAAGAAGAAGTCAACGGCCGCGGCAAAGGAGGCCACCGCCGAGGGAAGCAAGAGGTTGGCGGAGTTGAACAAGAAACAGAGCGAAGACGTCGTCTTCGTCCCGTCTACCTTGAGCGGCCCCATTCTTCAGGCAAAGTATGGATATCTATGGGGGAGGCCCATTGAAAAAGGGCATGGAGTGCTTGTAGTTTATGCGGTGGGGAAGGAAGATCCGTCAGATTCTTATCGGTTCTTCGTTGCTTACTTCATCTGCAGCCACTGTCCCCCCTTCTCTGAGTTCTTTGAGGCAATCATGAACATCTATGGGTTTCACCTCCTTGACTTCACGCGAAATGCAATGGCGACTATGGCCATCTTCGCGCATTTGTCTAAGAATTTTGTCGGAGTGAAGCCCAATGTGGATTTGTTCTGCCATTATTTCGTCCCGCAGGTGGTGA
The DNA here is from genome assembly GCF_003073215.2 of Triticum urartu. NCBI lineage: Eukaryota > Viridiplantae > Streptophyta > Magnoliopsida > Poales > Poaceae > Triticum > Triticum urartu. The sequence goes on along the minus strand of NC_053027.1, from coordinate 242,239,064 downwards.
GAAAAGTCAACTGCTCTGGAATCATTAGTTGGATGCCACGCATGGCAAGGAGGATTTGGGATTACCTCCCTGGGAACTAGTGCGAAAGGAGGGACGAATGGAGAGGGGACTGGTGTTGGATCCAGGACAATGAAGCCACCGAGTTCTGCGAACACAGAAGGAGTGCATCATTAGCAGATTAGACCAAATAGAAGTACGTGCTAAATTTTGGAATTGTTCCGGGTTCGTTTGGCCTTTTTTATACATTAATTGAGTTTCTGCGCATTTAATGTGCATAATTCAAATTTGAACTGCAAGCATAGGCTCCAGTGCACCAAACTTGTTTGACAAATCACATGTGTGTCCTTGGGTGAATTTCTAGGTCCCATGCAAGAGATGGGAGTGAAATTCAAACATCTGGGCGTCGTGGCTCAGCCGGAAAGATTGAGAAACTTAGTTTTTTAATTCTTGTAAATCCAAAACACGCCTGAAAATCATGAAACTTGGCATGGTTTCATGACATGGAACCAACATGATGCGGTAATTTTTTTGGCCGAATTGGGACAAGCTTTCGTTTAAGCTTCTTGCAAACCGGAGCTTCCCTCAAGAAGGCTCGTGGTTCCGAGAGGGAACATGTCACCTCCGTGTGTGAAACGACATACGTACACCGCCTTCTCCCGCCTTAATGTTTTACACTAGCAGATTATACCAAATAGAAGTATCGTGCTAAATTTTGGAATTATTCCAGGTTCGTTTGGCCTTTTTTATACATTAATTGAGTTTATGCACATGGAATGTGCATAATTCAAATTTGAACTACAAGCACATGCTCCAGTGCACCAAAGTTGTTTGAAAAATCACAAGTGTGTCCTTGGGTAAATTTCTAGGTCCCATGCAAGAGATGGGAGTGAAATTCAAACATCTGGGCATCCTGGCTCGGCCGGAAAGATTGTGAAACTTGGTTTTTTAATTCCTGTAAATCCAAAACACGCCTGAAAATCATGAAACTTGGCATGGTGTCATGACATGGCACCAACATGCTGTGGTAATTTTTCTATCCGATTTGCGAAGGCGCACACATTAACAATCAACAGAGTCATTTTGGAACAAGTGCTATCACGTTACAAATAAAAAACACAAGTATTATTGAAACTGTGGGTGTTCTACTTACCAATTACGTGCGGCCACGCGTCCCCTTTTTTATTGGCTAGGAGGTGCCATGAGGGGTAGCTATTTGAGTACGCGAGGCGTGCAATCAGACCCCTGCGCGTGCTCATCGGGAGGAGAGCCCTTTGACCATTACCAGCCACGCACCTCCCTCCCAACATCTCCATTAATGGCGCCCGAGCACCTGTTCTACGGCATGGCTATATGTCTAACTATACTGAGATTTAAGAGAGAAAAATGAAAATCTGAAAAGAATGTTTCGCACCGATCTTAATGTAAGACCCGATGGACCTATATGGTATCGACTACGACTTATAGAAGATGAATATAAGGACGATGACAGTGGATAATAATTGTCATACATATTTAGAAACATAATTGAAAAACGCCACATGCTGCAACGCTCGAAATACACAAGGGCAAAAGAATAAGGAAGACAACGATTTGGCTCGCTGATCTCTACTTTCTTGATGCGTTGGTGCGGGCCGCGGGAACTAGTCTCCGCGGTGAGCGGCGATGAGCTCTTTCTTGTCCTCTAGATGATGCTTGAGAGCATCCACAGATTCCTCCACCAGCCTTCTGCGCTTGATGCGCAGCATGGCATTCTCGTCCATATGTTTCTCGACGATGACGCCGGTCCTCTTCAACAAGGCAATGGTCTGCTCCTGCTGCTCCGAACATTCGACGATCTTCACCCTCAGCAGGTCGCGCTCAGCCCGGAGCTTCGCATTGCTCTCATTTAGTTGCCGGATGATGTCAGTAGACTATTCAAATGAGGCTTTTAGGTCATCCTACAACCTCTCCCACCTAGAGATCTGATCCATCTGCCTAAGGACAAGGGCACGCATGCGCCTGTAAGAGTCCTCGCCTGCCCGCGAGACATTTTCCCAGGCTGCCGCGGCACGGCTGGACATTTCTGCTGCATTCACGGTGCGACAGGACATCTCTTCTGCTTCCACGGTGCGGCTGGACAAGTCTGCTGCTACGGCCGTGTGGCGGGACATTTTGGCTGCTTTCGTGGCGAGGCGGGACATCTCTCATGTTTCCTCTTCCAGGCTCGCCTCTCCCTGGTGACAATCTCTTGACTTAGAACTCACGCTGGCCATGGCGGACGCAAGGGAACGTGGTGAATGACTTGTTTCTTTTTTACTTTTGGTGGATGAGGAGTTGAGGAGGAATGTGCAGTCATCTTGGAGTAGTAGTATTTATAACCGAGTAGTAATACGCTCCTAAGTGGGAACCATTTATGTTTTGATCAGTGTGAACAGGTTTGCAATTTGGAATGTTACGGGGCGCATGCTGAAAATTTACTAACGGTTATAAGTGCGACACTATTCCCAGAAGGCGTAACGTGGGCATGTACACCTTCTCGGCCGCGTACGTGGCGTTTGCACCATACGGTGCACCGTAATAGGCAATGTCAGCACACGTCTTGTTCCAACAACCGTCTGCCCTCGTTATTACCATCGCGCACGCTTCTTTTAATTTGAATGTGTGTCCCCGTCTAGCGCACACACTTTGATCTATCTAACTTTTCAGTTTGTTGTGGCTAATCGCAAACAATTCATCCATGTGAAGTGTATGCCATCAATCGCAGACACTTTGATCTGGCTGACCCGTTTCTATTCTATTGCCTAATCGCAAACAGTTAATCCTTTTAAAGCGTATGCCCTCAATCACACACACCTTGATCTGGCTGACCGTTTCTTTTGTGTTGCCTAATCACAAACAGTTCATCCGAGTGAACCTTATGCTGTACATCGCACACGTCTTCATCCGGCTGCCCGTTTCTTTTGTTCCTCCTCACCGCAAACAAATAATTGAGCTGAACCGTATGCCCTGCATCACACACACACAACTAAAATCTGAACCGTGTTTGATGCATCCTCCATCGCAAACATTTTGCACCTTTTTTGATGGTTTTTACACCATCGTCTGTGATTATGGCATCGCACACAATTTCGTCGAAGGTTCTCTGATCGTAGTGTCGCGTTAGCAACATCCTGCAGTAGTGCGCGTTGTGAAATGCTTCCTCTTACGGTCTACGAGGGTACGTAGACACACTCTCCCCCTCATTGCTATGCATCTCCATGGATAGATCATTGCGTGTGCGTATTTTGTTTTGTTTTCCATGCAACGTTTCCCAACAAATGCTTTGTCAAAACAACCATGATATAACATGACAATAATGGTACCTTGCTAGCCCTTTCTAAGACCGCAAAATATAAATGTAGAGCACCTTCAAAGTTCAAGGAGCGACTAACATTGTAATTCATGGTAGAAGAGATCCAGTCATGATGCACACAACATTAACTATACACAATGCATGAGGATGACAATAGTGCTCTCAGGACTGGTGCTTGTTTGAGAAGGTGATGACTCAATAATAAAAGTAAAATAACATAAAAGTAAATAGATAGGCCTTTCGCAGAGGGAAGCAGGGACTTGTAGAGGTGCCGGTGCTCAAGATAAATATATTTTTGGGAGGTATATCTATCATGTCAACGTTATGACCAACAGTTTTCGATATCTTCCATGCCAAACAAATTAGTTGTGGTTCCCAAGCGGTAAAATTAAAGTTTAATCACCCTCCACCAACAAACACAAGCCATGGCTATCCAAATCCGCGGGTGCCCTCCATACCAACAATAGTCCCGAGGAGTTTTGTTTAATTATTTGCAATTTATGATCATGGGACCGGGCATCCTCATTATCATCCCCTCTCGTTCAAGGAGGAGTGAATAAACACTCATTATGAGAATAACCCGCTTAGCATGGAAGATACTAACCAATCCACCCCCTGTCACTCCATGAGCGGTACAGACATGCAAAACATGTGTTCATTTGAATAGTTAGAGGTGGCACATGCAAATTTACTTGGAACGGCAGGGAAATACCGCATATAGGTAGATGTGGTGGAATCATCTGGAATAACTTTGGTTTAAGGATTTGGATGTAGAAGTAGTATTCCCGCTTAGTACAGGTGAAGGCTAGCAATTAGGTTGAGAACCCACCAGCTAGAGAGCTAAAACGGTCAAGATCATGCATTATGAATAATTAACATTAAGTACTAGCATGAGTAGGATATAAACACCATGAACATAAATATCATGGAGGGTATGTTGGTTTTGAATCAACTACATGCATAAATATGTGCCTAGTCAAGCAACTTGAAACATTTAGAGGAGGATACCTGATAACCCACAAGTATAGGGGATCACAACAGTTTTCGAGGGTAGAGTATTTAACCCAAATTTATAGATTCGACACAAGGGGAGCCAAAGAATATTTGTAAATATTAGCAGTTGAGTTGTCAATCCAACCACACTTGGAGATTAAATACCTGCAGCAAAGTAATCAGTAGCACAGTAATATGATAGTTTTGATAGCAGTGGTAGCAGTAGCAATAGTAATGGTAACAGCAGTAACAATTTTCTAGCAGTTGTAATGGTAGCAATATCAATAATAACTTAGCAAGAACAATATGTGAAAACTCGTAGGCATTGGATCGGTGAATTCGTTGGATGATATTCATTATATAACAATCATAAGCTAGGGCGACACATAACTAGTTCTAGTTCATAAATATAATGTAGGCATGTATTCCATGAGTAGTCATACGTGCTTATGGAAAAGAACTTGCATGGCATCTTTTGTCCTACCCTACCGTGGCAGCGGGGACCATAAGGAAACTAAGGCATATTAAGGCCTCCTTTTAATAGAGAACCGGAACAAAGCATTAACACATAGTGAATACATGAACTCCTCAAACTACGGCCATCACTAGAAAATATCCCAATTACTGTCACCCTGGGATATACGGATCATAACACGTAGCAGGTGCATATGACTTCCAAGATCGAATCTAGGACATAGATATAATGGTGAAAACATAAATGGTTCGGATCTGAAATCATGGCACTCGGGCCCTAGTGACAAGCATTAAGAATAGCAACATGAGTCTCGGAACCTAGTGGATACTAGGGATCGATCCCTAACAACACTAACTCAATTACATGATGAATCTCATCCAACTCCTCACCGACCAGTGAGCCTATGAAGGAATTACTCACTCCCAGTGGGGAGCATCATGGAATTGGTGATGGAGGATAGTTGGTGATGACGAAGACTGAAGATCCCCCTCTCCGGAGCCCCGAACGGGCTCTAGATCTGGCCTCCCGATGAAGAACAAGAGGTCACGGCGGCTCCTTATCGTAAAACACGATGAAACTTCCTCTCCTATTTTTTCTGCAAAAATAGAATTTTGCGAACTTAGGGTCAGCGGAGCCCCGAGGGCCCCACCACCCACCAGGGCACGCCAGACGGGGTGGGAGCACCCTTGTGTCTTGTTGGCAGCCAAGGCACCCCCTCTGATGGGGGTCTTGGTTCGAGTATTTTTATTTATTGGGAAATAATTCTCCAAAAAGTTTTGTCAAAATCCGAGAACTTTTATTTCGGCATAAAACAACACCATGGTAGTTCTGCTGAAAACAGCGTCAGTCTGGTTTAGCTTCACTCAAATCATGCAAATTAGAGTCCAAAACAAGAGCAAAAGCGTTAGTAAAAGTAGATACGATGGAGACGTATCGACTCCCCCAATCTTAACCCATTGCTAGTGCTTAAGAAATTCAGTTGACAAACTGAAAGTGATAAAGAAAAACTTTTACGAACTCTTTTGTTCTTGTTTACATATATATGCTTAAGTAGCACCCAGGTTTTCAGCAAAGATCAAGACTAACCATGTCAACAATAACTCCTAAAAGTTATATTAACTCATATCAATAGCATAATCAACTAGCGAGCAATAATAAAATATCTCAAATACCAACACTTCATCAAAACAATCATGATATATTATGACAATAGTGGTACCTCGCCAGCCCTTTTTGAGACCGCAAAACATAATTGCAGAGCACCTCCAAAGTTCAAGTAGCGACTAAACATTGTAATTCATGGTAGAAGAGATCCGGTCATGATACATTCCAAATTAACTATACACAATGCATGAGGATGACAGTAGTGCTCTCAGGACTACTGCTTGTCTGAGAAGGTGATGACTCAACATAAAAGTAAATAGATAGACCCTTCACAGAGGGCAGGAGGGATTTGCAGAGGTGCCAGAGTTCAAAGCTTAAATCAGAGATAAATAAAATTTTGGGGGGTACACCCTTCCTATCAACATTCCGACCAAGAGTTTTCAATATCTTCCATGCTAAACAAATTAGCGGCGGTTCCCAAGCGATAAAAGTAAAGGTTTACTCCCCCTCCACCATCAAACATAAGCCATGGCCAACCGAATGCACGGGTGCCTACCATACCAACAACAGTCCTGAGGGAGTTTTGTTTAGTTAATTGCAATTTTTTATTTTGGGATTGGGCATCCCTATTACCAGCCCTTCTCGTGCAAGGACGAGTGAATAAACACTCATCATGATAATAACCCGCTTAGCATGAAAGATACTAACCAAACCACCCTATGTCGCCCCATGAGCGGTATGGGAACGCAAAACATATGTTCATTTGAATAATTAGAGGTGCCACATGCAAATTTACTTGGAACGGTAGGGTAATACCGCATATAGGTAGATATAGTGGACTCATCTGGAATAACTTTGGTTTAGGGAATTTGATGCACAAGCAGTGTTTCTGCTTAGTACAAGCGAAGGCTAGAAAATAGATTGAGAAGCGGCCAGCTAGAGAGCGAAAACGGTCATGAACATGCATTATGAATAATCGACATTGAATACTAGCATGAGTAGGATATAAACATCATTAATATAAATATCATGGAGGCTATGTTGGTTTTGATTCAACTACAAGTGTGAACATGCGCCATGTCAAGCCACTTGAAACATTTAGAGCAGGATACCATATCATCATACTACATCACAATCATTTTAATACATGTTGACACGTAAAATAAAGCATTATCCACTCCAAGATACTTAAGCATGGCATGAGCAACTATAATCTCTAATTGTCATTGCAAACATGTTTGATCATAATATGTTGAGTCATGGATACTAAGTTAAACATATTTACAAAAATATAAACAAGTTGAGTTCATACCCGCTTTCCTCTGCCACAATCACTTCATCAAATATCGTCATTATTTCCTTTCACTTGCACGACCGAATGATATGAAAATAATAATAGTGCAAGAGTGTCGTAGACTAAGCTAGAATCTGCAACATTTTTTCAGAGGGAAAGACAAAATAATATGGGCTCTCTGTTAAATCAACAGTAATGCATATGAAATCCACTCAACATTTTCATCATCGTCTTCCCCTTGGTACGACTAAACAAAAGAAAAGGAAAAGAATTTCATAAAAACACACTGGAATATTTTTTGAGTTTTTAGTTTTTCTTGAAGAAATAAAAATAAAGAAGGAAAAACAAAAATGATAAAACTATTTACACGGGAAAGCTCCCAACAAGGAAACGAAGAAAAGAGAAATCTATTTGGGTTTTCTTTTTAGTACTACAACTAGATTAAACTAGAAAGGAAAAACGAAAAAAGCAAGCAATATTTTTGGATTTTCTCGAAGTTTTTCAAACACACTAGAAGAAAACGAGAAAATAAATCTAGCATGGATAATACAATGAAAAAGTGTGGATACCGACAATTGGAATGAAAAGTGTGAACATGAATATAATGTCGGTGGAAATACGTACTCCCCAAAGCTTAGGCTTGTGGCCTAGCTTGGTGATCACCATCCGCGGCCAGGATAATAGTCAGAGTGATAGCTCACGGAGGCCCTTGTTGCAGCCTCCTCAGCCCGGCGAGCAGCCTCGACCTCTGTGTTGTATGCGCGAGCCTCGCTCTCAAGAATGTAATATCTTCCTTTACTGTAGTAATCAAAGAGAGCAGGTGCAGGCAAAGTAACAGGTACAATGGGGTCTTTATTGAACCTCAAGTTATAAGTATAGTTACTAGCTATGCCCGTAACAAACTTATGGCGGTTCATGGCCTCAAAGTTTAGGTACTGAGTAGGTAAAATGGGATCATTAGGCCAAGCTGACACACATAGCTCCTTAGCTAAACGAGTGGCATAAATCCCACCATAAAAGTGACCACTATCAGCGTTGCTTTGCAACCTCCATGCAACGATCGCCCCAAGATTATAACATTTAATTATGGTCAGAGCAGTGTGTGTATGAAGCTCAAGTCAGGGGCACATAGTGTGATGAAATCTTGCTTGCCCATGATGCATTTGCCATTAAAGAGGGCAAAGTAATGAATTGATGGAAAATGTATACTTTTTATTCTACCTTGTGACACTCCTCTATCCTCAAAGTAACAAAGACTAGTCAAAAATGACTCATACTCAGATTTTGGCGGTTCATCTATCAAACCCCAATATGGAATTTTGCATGCAACATAGAAGGCTTCTAGAGGCATGGTGTAAGCATTATTATAAAGGTTAAATGAAACTCTAGACTCACAAGGGTGATATTTAAATTTCTTAGTGAACGTCTCTGTGAGCTCTAGGTACTGGATGCACTTATCTGCGACGAAGGGAGCGAGCTCGGTGTTATGAATATGTTGCTCAAATTCTTCCTTGATACCAACACCAACCATGAACTCGTTACACGTCCATAGGCTTGATTTGGTGTCGGCGTCCCGCGTCGAGCTGGCACTTACCTCAACATAGGACTATTGTATCGAGCTACCACTTGATGATGCCTCCGAGGACCTCCTCCTTGAAGAACTCCTTCCAAAAAGGTACATTTTATTCACGTACAAATTTCTGAAATTTTTGGATCACAAATTTTTGTCAACAAAACTTCACAAGATTGATAACAACTACTCATAAAGATGCCTACAGGCCATATTAAGCATTCCAACTACTTATAACTCTAAGAATTCAACACACAAGCTCATTTACAGTAGCACCAAGAGTAGATAATTATTCAAACTATGAACCACTAGAGCAAAAACTAATTGGAGCAATGTAGGAGTCACATACCAACTAGCAATCACCCAAAACAGTTTCGGAAACGGGGTGTGACGCCCCGAGACCGTTGCGCCAGGTGTATTCCATTTATTCGCCGTTGTTGCCTTGTCATTTGTTTGCGTGTTGCATCTTGCCATGTCATCATGTGCATTGCATCATCATGTTTTCAAAACTTGCATCCGTCCCGGTCCCTCGTTCTTTCCGTTGTCCGTTCTAAGCCCAGACACACTTGCACGTGCCCGCGGCACGTCCAAAATATTATTTTATAAGTGGCCGAAAAAATGTTCTTGGAATGGGATGAAAGTTGGCATGCGGTGTTGTTTTGTTGTTAGTAGACCGCCTGCCAAATTTCATTGCATTCGGAGTCCGTTTGACACCCCAACGGATAACTATACGGCATTTTAGCCGGTCATACGTCGGACGTTTCCGGTATCCGGAAACATGTGCCGGGCTTTCCCTCTCTTTCCTCCCTAGACCGTCTACACAATCCATTACCTACCACCAGGCCCAACCTAACCTCTCTCGTCAGCCCGCAGCCCTCCTCGCGCGCGCGTCCGAAAAGCTATCCCGGACCCGACCCGGACAGTCATCACCGTTGGGTCTAGATCATCTCCAAACATCTATAAAACATCTCCGTTTTTCTTTTTGGACTCCCTACCTATTTGTTTCTCGACCGTACGATTACGATCAGAGGGACGAGGTAGCCCCTACCCAAAAATCCATATGCCATATATAATGGCCGACCCTAACTTCTAGGGAGTTTGTCCCATCAATCCCCTCTCATGCCGCCAACCCCCCACCTAACTCCACTCGGTTTTCCGTGCGTGGCCAATCAAGGGCGAAGCTCCTCCCTACCTCGATCTGGATCGAGAGGAGCGCCGAGTCGCGTGCCCTACTCCTCCCCAAGCATGCTCCAACGGCCACTCCTACACCGCCTCGCGCCCGAGCGCCCATGCCCCTCGATCCAGCCATCCAGGAGGACGCCGCCGTGGACACCAGGAACCATCTACCCGACGCCTCCTCCTCCCCATGTCGTTTCCCTCTAGATCCCTCTCTCTTTTCACCCAATTTTCCTCTCTCTCTCTCTCACTCTGGTTCACCGGGACGTCGCCATGGCCGTCGCGTTGACGTGGTCACCACCGAAGCCCCGCCGGCGACCAGCGCCCGACGCCTTCGCTTCCTCTACCGGGTCTGCTTTACCTCGCTGCCCGGACCCACCGTCCTGTGCCTCGCCCATGCGCCAGCGTCGTCGGCTTCGCCCCTACGCCTCAAGTCCCGTGTCGCCTCCGCGCCAAGTCCGCCGCCGCCATCCTGCTTCGCGAGGACAGGCACGAACCCCTGCCTCCTCGCGCGCTTCGTCTAGCCGCCCGTGGCGCGCCCCTGCTTCCATCCACCGCCTACCTCCTTTCCTGCATCACGCCAAGTCCCACGTCGCCAGCAGCGTTCCCGCCGTCCGTCGCCTGAACCTGTTTCTGCCGTTGTTCTTCAGTAACGAGCAGCAGTTCGTTCTGCCAGTGCCTGGCCTCGATCTGATGTTGGCGCAGCGCCGCACCCATCGGCCTCCAGATCCATCGGGTGGGCCACACCACTGTAGGCCCAGCTGGCCTCGCCCGGCTTACCCTCTCAACCGACCGGCCCGCTTCCCCTTTAGTTGGGCCAAAGCCCATGGTGAGGCCAGTAAGCGCCTTTTTCTTCTTCCTTCTGGTGGGCTAGCAGATTCGGCCCTCTTCTGTTTTTTTCCTATCAGCAAATTTCCTATTTATCCAGAGAATGTTGTTTTACCGAAAAGACCCTCATGTTCATACATTTAATATCTCACAAACTATGCATCACATGTAAAAACTTTATATAGCAAATATGCTTAGAATCTTGTATAGTTTCATAATTTGCAACTTTCATCTATGTTAAAAATGTTTAAAATTTTGTTTGTTTAAATTTTTCTTAAATAACTTGTTAAAATGCTTTATTTCATAACTAATTAACCGTAGCTCCATTTTAAATAAACTTTATATCTAAATGGGGTAGAAAAATGCCTAGTTTAACATGGTGGCATTACGTTGCATGTTTAAAAACTCTAAAATTATGTTGAGGGCAGAACAGTACCTAACCTAATATATGCACATGAGGAGTTTCCGGACTTGTTGTTTGTTGTTCCGGCCTCATTTAACCTTGTCTAGATAGGTAGTTTTCATGTGCTTCACCCCTTGCCATGCTAACCAACATTTAATTTTGTTGAGTACTTAAACGGGAGAGAACTAAATAATTGTCGTGGTGTTTCGTCAATATGCAACTCGTTGCATATTGAGGTCCACTTAACTCGTAGTTTTGCTGGTGCACTTTTGCCATGCCATGCCTCATTAAACCGGACATGCATCATACTTGGTTGTGCATCATGCCATGATTATGTGATGGTTGTTTACTATGTTGCTTTCTTCTTTCCGGTGTTGCTTCTTTGGTTAGTTCCGATAACATCGCGTTTGTGAGGATTCGTTCGACTTCGTCCATTTGACTTCTTCATGGACTCGTTCTTCTTCCTTGCGGGATCTCAGGCAAGATGACCATACCCTCGAAATCACTTCTATCTTTGCTTGCTAGTTGCTCGCTCAATTGCTATGCCGCGATACCTACCACTTGCCATATCATGCCTCCCATATTGCCATGTCAAGCCTCTAACCCACCTTATCCTAGCAAACCGTTGTTTGGCTATGTTACCGCTTTTGCTCAGCCCCTCTTATAAAGTTGCTAGTTGCAGGTGAAGATGAAGTTTGTTCCATGTTGGAACATGGATATGTTGGGATATCACAATATCTCTTATTTAATTAATGCACATATATACTTGGTAAAGGGTGGAAGGCCCGGCCTTATGCCTGGTGTTTTGTTCCACTCTTGCCGCCCTAGTTTTCGTCATACCGGAGTTATGTTCCTTGATTTTGCGTTCCTTACGCGGTTGGGTTATAATGGGAACCCCTTGACAGTTTGCCTTGAATAAAACTCCTCCAGTAAGGCCCAACCTTGGTTTTACCATTTGCCACCTAAGCCTTTTTCCCTCGGGTTTCCGGAGCCCGAGGGTCATCTTTATTTTAAACCCCTGGGCCAGTGCTCCTCTGAGTGTTGGTCCAAAATAGAGCCACTTGCAGCGCCACCTCGGGGAAACTTGAGGGTTGGTTTTAGTCGTACGTAGTGTTCATCCGGTGTGCCTTGAGAACGAGATATGTGTAGCTTCTATCGGGATTTGTCGGAACATTTGGGCGGCTTTGCTGGTCTTGTTTTACCATTGTCGAAATGTCTTGTAACCGGGATTCCGAGTCTGATCGGGTCTTCCTAGGAGAAGGAATATCCTTCGTTGACCGTGAGAGCTTGTGATGGGCTAAGTTGGGACACCCATGTAGGGTTTTGAACTTTTGAAAGCCGTGCCCGTGGTTATCGGCAGATGGGAATTTTGCTAATGTCCGGTTGTAGAGAACTTGACACTTAACTTAATTAAAATGCATCAACCGCGTGTGTAGCCGTGATGGTCTCTTCTCAGCGGAGTCTTGGAAGTCAACATGGTTCTTGTGTTATGCTGGAACGTAAGTAGTTTCAGGATAACTTCTTGATCACTTCTAGTTCACGACCGTTGCGTTGCTTCTCTTCTCGCTCTTATTTGCGTAAGTTAGCCACCATATATGCTTAGTGCTTGCTGCAGATCCACCTCACTACCCCTTTCCTACCCATAAGCTTAAATAGTCTTGATCTCGCGGGTGTGAGATTGCTGAGTCCTCGTGGCTCACAGAAACTTCCAAACAGCTGCAAGTGCCGATGATACCAGTGCAGGTGACGCAACCAAACTCAAGTGAGAGTTCGACGAGGATTCGGGACGTTACTATGTTTCGTTTCCGGACGATCAGTAGTGGAGTCCGGTTGGGGTGATCGGGGATCTTTTGCATTAGGGGTTGTCTTTCTTTATTTTGTTCCCTAGACGGACCTTGATTGTACTCTAGATGATGTAATGCTATATTTATGTATTGTGTGAAGTGGCAATTGCAAGCCAACTCTTTATCCCTTTCTTTTTCAGTACATGGGATGTGTAAAGATTACCCCTCTTGCGACATGCCTACTATGCGGTTATGCCTCTAAGTCATGCTCCAACACGTGGGAGATATAGCCGAATCATGGGTGTTACACGGGGCTTCTAGCAAAGAGGTCGAAATCCGCAGGTTTGAGAGCACGAACACGAGAGAGAGAGACAGAGCAAGAGTGATTTTTTCTGGAGGTACGATATGACATGGGCTAAAGAGATAAGTGAGGGGACCCACGTAGGGCCCACCACCCACCAGGGCATGCCTAGGGTGGCTGGCACACCGTGGTGTCTTGTTGGCACCAGGGGCACCCCCTCTGATGTTATTTGTATAAGAAATTCCAAAATATTCAGGAAAAATCGTGTTAAAATTTCAGGTCATTCTGAGCACTTTTATTTTGACCACTTTTTTATTGCATGGAAAACTCAGAAAACGGAATAAACATGGCATTTTATTTTATTTAACTAAGAAAAAAACAAAAAGTAGGGACAGACGGTTATGCCTACTAAATTCATCGACCACATGTCTCTAAAAAACAATCCATTAATAAGCTTGATCAAGTCTTATTAACAATGACTTTCGATTAACATGAACCCGAAGAAGTTTCATATAAAACACTAAGTTACCTCAACGGGAATATTCATATTCCAAACAATAAGTGTTTCATATTTCTTTTTCGCAATAGGTAAAGGGAGTTGAAAACTTCCAATAGTAATTGTTGGAAACTTTTGAATAACATTAATAGCATTCACTTGGAATTGTTTCTTCGGAAAGTGCATCGTATGCTCATTACCACTGATATGAAAAGTGACTTTGCTTTTATTGCAATCAATAACACCCCCTGCAGTATTCAAAAAGGGTCTACCAAGGATAATCGACATGTTGTCGTCCTTGGGCATCTCAAGTGTAACAATGTCTGTTAAGATAGTAACATTTGCAACAACAATAGGCACATCCTCACAAATACCGATAGGTATGGTAGTTGATTTGTCAGCCATTTGCAATGATATCTTAGTAGGTGTGAGTTTATTCAAATAAGTCTTTTATGTAAAGAGGAAGGCATAACACTAACACCAGCTCCTAAATCACATAAAGCAGTTTTGACATAATTTATTTTAATAGAGCAAGGTATAGCTGGTATTCCTGGATCTCCAAGATTTTTAGGTACTCCATCCTTAAAAGAATAATTAGCAAGCATGGTGAAGATTTCAGTTTTAGGTATTTTTCTTTTATTAGTGAAAATTTCTTTCATGCATTTTGCATAAGGGGCCATCTTTAAAATACCAGTCAAGCGAGTGCGCGAAAAGACTGGCATAAGCATTTTAGCAAAGCGTTCAAATTATTCATCATCTTTTTTCTTAGATGATTTAGGTGGAAAGGGCATGGGTTTCTTAACCCACGGTTCTCTTTCTTTACCATGTTTTCTAGCAATAATGTCTCTTTTATCATATCTTTTATTTTTAGGTTGTGGGTTATCAAGATCAATAGTAGGTTCTATCTCAACACCATTATGTGGTTCTTTATCATTTTTAGGTTGAGTATCATCATGACCATCATCATTATCATTTTCATTATCACTAGGTGAATGTTCATTACCAGATTGAGTTTCAGCATCTGAGATAGAGACATCATTATTCTCTTCAGGAGGTTTCTCTTTTTCAGGTTCACTAGAGGTGTGCAAAGTCCTATCATTTTTATTTTTCTTCTTGCTTTTAGAAGGACTAGGTGCATTAGTGTTAATTCTTTGAGAGTCTTGTTCAATTATTTTAGGGTCTCCCTCAGGATAAAGTGGTTCCTGAGTCATTTTACCTCCTCTAGTTGCTACTCTTACAGGACAATCATTCATATTATTCTTCATTTCATTAAGCAATTCCCTTTGAGATTTAGCAACTTGTTCTAGTTGAGTTTGAACCATAGAGGCATGTTTACCTACATCTCTAGCATCATTAGTGATTCTAAATAACAAGTCACACAAGCGAGCAATCAGGTCAGAATTTTGTTTCAATTTTTTCGTAACATTTGGAATGAAGTATTCTTGTTTTCTGATGTAATTGTCAAATTCATACAAGCATTGACTAGCATGTTCATTGTAAAGGATGTCACCTTCATCAAACTTTAATAAAGAATTTACCTCTACCACTAGTGGTGGCGGTGTATCAAGTCCATGTATTTCTTCAATATGTGGTAAATTCTTAACATATTCAGCTTTAATACCTTTTTCCTTCATACATTTCTTTGCCTCTTGCATACCTTCAGGACTGAGAAATAAGATACCCCTCTTCTTCGCAGTGCGCTGAGGTGGTAGTTGAGGAAGAGTCCAATCATCATAATTTCTCAATATATTATTCAACAATTCCTCAGCTTGATCAACAGTTCATTCCCTGAAAAACACAAGTAGGACAACTATCTAGGAAGTCCCTAGATGCTTCGGCTAGTCCATTATAGAAGATATCAAGTATTTCATTTTGCTTAAGAGGATGATCAGACAAAGCATTAAGCTATTGGAGAAGCCTCCCCCAAGATTGTGGGAGACTCTCTTCTTCAATTTGCACAAAGTTAAATATTTCCTGTAAGGTACCTTGTTTCTTATGAGCAGGAACTTTTTCTTCAGAGAAGTAATAAATCATATCCTGCAGACTACGCACTCAAACAGGAGCAAGAGTATTGCACCATATCTTAGCATCACCCTTTAATGAGAACGAAAATAACTTGAGAATATAATAGTAGCAAATTTTCTGATCATGAGCAAAAAGGGTGGGTCTATCATTTAACTTGGTAAGATGTGACACACCACTTTCAATTTCATAGCCATGGAAAGGATCAGATTCAACCAAAGTAATTAACTCTGGGTCGACAAAGAATTCATAATCCTTATCGGTAACAAAAATAGGTGAAGTAGCAAACTTAGGATCACATTTCATTCTAGCATTCAAAGATTTTTCTTTCAACTTGACTAGTAGTTTCTTTAAATCATCTCCATCCTTACAAGCAAGAAAGTCTCTACATATCTCTCCATCCATAAGACAACCCTTAGGTACCTTAGGCATTTCAAATCTAGGAGACCTAGGTCTAATAGGTGTTCCAAAATTTTCAATTTCAAAGACTTCATCAGTTTCAGTAATTTCATCAGTTTCAGCATTCTCAATATCTTTCGCTCTAGCAAATTATTCATCAAGAAATTCACCTAGTGGCACATTATCATCAAGTAAGTTACTAGCATCAGCATAAGCAGCATTCATAATAGAAGTAGCATCATCAATAACTTGCACCATATCAGGATTAACATGTGGTGGCGTAGCACCTCGATTCAAAACAGAATGTGAACCAAGTGCAGAGTATGATGGTAATTCCCTACCTCCCCTCGTCTTGGAGGGGACGATCTTGGTTCTTGTATGTTTCAGATTATTCATAGTGATAAATAGATATAAATCCCAAGTTACTCAACAAATATATCTATGCTCCTCGACAACGGCGCCAGAAAAAGGTCTTGAGAACCCACAAGTATAGGGGATCACAACAGTTTTCGAGGGTAGAGTATTCAACCCAAATTTATAAATTCGACACAAGGGGAGCCAAAGAATATTTGTAAGTATTAGAAGTTGAATTGTCAATTAAACCACACCTAGAGATTAAATATCTATAGCAAAGTAATTATTAGCATAGTAATATGATAGTTTTGATAGCAGTGGTAGCAGTAGCAATAGTAACAGTAACAACAGTAACAGTAGCAATAGCAATAGTAACTTAGCAAGAACAATATGTGAAAAATAAAAGGCATTGGATAGGTGAATTCGTTAGATGATATTCATCATATAACAGTCATAACCTAGGGTGCCACGGAAGTAGCTCCAGTTCATAAATGTAATGTAGGCATGTATTCCGTAAATAGTCATACGTGCTTATGGAAAAGAACTTGCATGACATCTTTTGTCCTACCCTCATGTGGTAGCGGGGTCCATAAGGAAACTAAGGGATATTAAGGCCTCATTTTAATAGAGAACCAGAACAAAGCATTAACACATAGTGAATACATGAACTCCTCAAACTACAGCCATGACCTGAAAGTATCCTAATTACTATCACCCTAGGGTTTACGGATCATAAAATGTAGCAGGCGCATATGACTTGCAAGATCGGATCTAGAACATAGATATAATGGTGAAAGCATAAACGGTTCAGATCTTAAATCATGGCACTAGGGCCCTAGTGGCAAGCATTAAGCATAGCAAAGTCATAGCTACATCAATCTCAGAACATAGTGGATACTAGGGACCAAGCCCTAACAAAACTAACTCGATTATATGATGAATCTCATCCAACTCCTCACCGACCAGCGAGCCTACAAAGGAACTAGTCACTCTCGGTGGGGATCATCATGGAATTGGTGATGGAGCATGGTTGGTGATGACGAAGACCGAAGATCCCCCTCTCCGGGCCCCAAATGGGCTCCAGATCTGGACTCCCGATGAAGAACAGGAGGTGGCGGCGGCTTCGTGTCGTAAAATGTGATGAATCTTCCTCTCCTAATTTTTTCTAGAAAATAGGATTTTATAGCGTTAGAGTTAGGGTCAGCGGAGCCCCGAGGGCCCCACCACCCACCAGGGCGCGCCCTGGTGTCTTGTGGGCAGCCAGGGCAGCCCGTACGATGGGTTTGGGTTCTAGTATTTTTTACTTACTGGGAAATAATTCTCCAAAACATTTCGTTCAAATCCGAGAACTTTTATTTCTGCACAAAAACAACACCATTGTAGTTCTACTGAAAACAGCGTCAGTCCGGGATAGTTGCATTCAAATCATGCAAATTAGAGTCCAAAACAAGAGCAAAAGCATTTGGAAAAGTAGATACGATGGAGACGTATCAATACCATATCATCATACTACATCACAATCATCTTAATCCATGTTGACACCCAAGATAAATCATTGTCCACTCCTAGCTACTTAAGCATGCCACGATTAACTATAATCTCTAATTTTCATCACAAACATGTTTAATATAATATGTTGAATCATGGTTACTGAGTTAAACATATTTAGAAAAACAAAACCAAGTTGAGTTCATTCCCGCCTTTCCTTGCCTCAATCACTTTATCATATATCATCATTATTGCCTTTCACTTGCACGACCGAATGATATGAAAAAAATTAGTGCAAGAATGCCATGGGCCAAGCTGGAATCTGCAAAAAAATATTTAAAGGAGAAGACAAAATAATTTGGGCTCTTTTTTAGATCAACAATAATGCATATGGGAGCAACTCAACATTTTCATCATGGTCTTCAACTTGGTATGACTCAACAAAAGAAAAGAATTTCAGAGAAACACACTGAAATATTTTTGGAGTTTTTAGTTTTCTTGAAAGAAAGAAAATTAGAGAAAGAAAAACAAAAATGAGAAAAACTATTTACACGGGAAAGCTCCCAACAAGAAAAAGAAGACAGGGGAAATCTTTTTGGGTTTTCTTTTAATACTACAACTAAATTAACTAAGCAAGGAATATTTTTGACTTTTCTCAAAGTTTTTCAAACACACAAGAAGAAAGCGAGAAAATAAATCTAACATGGATTATACAATGGAAAAAGTGTGAACACCGACAACTGGAATGAAATGTGTGAACATGAATGTAATGTCGGTGGTAATATGTACTCCCCCAAGCTTAGGATTTTGGTCTAGCTTGGTAATCACTAGCCATAGTAGTCGTCCGGTCCCATGTGAAAGTGCTGAGGCGGCGGCACCTGAGCGTCCCGCTGTTGGGGCTCCTCCTCTTCCGCTGCCTGTATGTTTCAATAGGGAATAGTGTCCTCTCGTAGGACGGTGTATCCGTTCCTGGCATAAGAATCAAACAAAGCAGGTGCGGGCCATGGGATAACATCGCGAGTATTCTCACTAAATACCAAGTTATAATGAATGTGGTTAGAAGGTTCGGGAGCATCAACAAAGTGGTGGTCCTACATCGCCTGGTGATCTAGATAAACTCTAGGCAACAGATAATCCTGGTGGCATATCTGAACATTAAAGCATCTCGCTACGTGAATGGCATAAATTCCACCATGAATTTTACCCTTAGTCCTATTAGTATGCAGACGACGTGCAATAATAGATCCTGTGTTAGAGGTGTGGTCATTGTGAAGTGCACGGCGTAAAATGGCAAGGTCAGGGGCACTGAGTATACTGCCCTTCTCTCTAGCAGTCAAGCATTTCGTTATGAATAGAGCAAAGTAATGCACAGAAGGAAATTGCAGACTAGTGATTGTGGCTTTCGACAGACCCCTTTCCTCTCCCACAGTTAAAGTACAGAGGAAATCCTCAAACTCCGCCAGTCTGGGCTCTCTTAATTCCCCATCCGAGGGAATTAAACATATCTCACAAAATTCAGTACGCGGTATATGACGGGTTTCAGAGTATAAATTAAACCACACCGCAGGAGGTTCAAGCCTATTCAGGAAATAATGTTTTGCACAAAAGATTTAGTGAGGATGTGATGTTGGTCACACTCTTCTGCGAGGAAGTTGGTAAGTCGAGCATTTGCAACGAATTGCGTGAATTCTTGGTGGAAGCCGGCTTCGTCCATGAAGGCATTGTGCGGCCATTCGCACGGCCGGACCTCTGTCCAACATGGAGTGTTGATGTCACCATCTGAGGACTCACCGGTGACTCCCTTGGCATTTCTTTTAGAGGAACTCCTTCGGAAGAAATTCATCTTCCTAAGAAAAAAATTCTGAAAATATTTGGGCACAAAATGATATCAATAAAACACAAAATTGATAGCAACTACTCATATGGATGTGTAGAGGCTATGCCAAGCATTCAAACTACTTAGAACTCAAAGAATTCAACATGCGAGCTGATTTAGAGCAGCACCAAGAGTAGCTAATTACTCAAAATATAAACCACTAGAATAAAAACTAATTGGAGCAATGAGGAGTCACATACCAAGTAGCAATCCCCCAAAATAGTTTCAGAAATGGAGCTCCAAGCAAAGAGATCGAAATTCGCGGGTTTGAGTGCAAGAACACGAGAGAGAGAGAGAGCTACGGGTATTTTTTTCTGGAGGTAGGTGATGAAGTGAATAAAGGTATAAGTGAGGGGGGCCTTATGGGGCCCACTAACCACCAGGGCGTGGTAGTTGGGTGTGGCGCCCTGGTGCCTAGTGGGCACTAGGGGTTCCCCTTGTGATATATTTTGTATCAAAAATTCTTAAATATTCAGAAGAAAAAATCCTGTCAAAATTTCAGGTCATTTTGAGCACTTTTATTTTTGGGCACTTTTTTATTGCACGGATAATTCAGAAAACAGGATAAACATGGCATTTTATTGTATTTAGCTAAAAATAATAGAAAACAAAACGTGGGTACAGAAGGTTGTGCTTACTAAATTCATCGACCGCATGCCTCTAAAAAATAATCCATTAATAAGGTTGATCAAGTCTTATTAATAACTCCTTTCGATTAGCATGAACCCGAAGAATTTTCGTGAAACACGAAGTTACCTCAACAGGGATATGCATATCCCCAACAATAAGTATTTCATATTTCTTTTTGGCAGTAGGAAGAGGGGGTTGAAAACTTCCAACAGTAATTGTTGGAGACTTTTCAATAACATCAATACCATTCACTTGAAATTGTTTCTTCGGGAAGTGCACCGTATGTTCATTACCATTGATATGAAAAGTGACTTTGCTTTTATTGCAATCAATAACAGCCCCTGCAGTATTCAAAAAAGTTCTACTAAGGATATTCTACATGTTGTCATCCTCGGGCATCTCAAGTATAACAAACTCTGTTAAGATAGTAACATTTGCAACAACAACGGGCACATCCTCACAAATACTAATAGGTATGGCAGTTGATTTGTCAGCCATTTGAAATGATATTTCAGTATAGGTAAAGAGAAAGGCATAACACTAACACCGGCTCCCAAATCACATAGAGCAGTTGTGACATAGCTTCTTTTAATGGGGCATGGTATGGCTGGGATTCATGTATATCCTAGTTTCTTAGGTAATCCATCCTTAAAAGAATAATTAGCAAGCATGGTGGAGATTTTAGCTTTAGGTATTTTTCTTTTATTAGTGGCAATATCCTTCATGTATTTAGCATAAGGGGCCATCTTTGAAATATTAGTCAAGCGAGTACACAAAAAGACTCACCTAGGCATTTCAGCAAAGCGTTCAAATTTGTCATCATCCTTTGTCTTAGATGGTTTAGGTGGAAAGGCTTGGGTTTCTAAACCCATGGCTCTCTTTCTTTACCACATTTTCTAGCAACCTCTTTTATCATAACGTTTATATTTAGGTTGTGGGTTATCAAGATCAACAGTAGGTTTTATTTAAACATCATTATCTGGTTCTTCATCGTTTTCTTGTTGAGCATCTAAATGAACATCATCATTGTCATTTTCATTATCAGTAGGTGAATGTTCATTGCTAGATTGAGTTTCAGCATCGAACATAGAGAAATCATTGTTATCTTCACAAGGTCTATCTACATCACGTTCACTAGAAGTATTGAAAGTTCTATCATTTTTTTTATTTTTTTAGTAGGACAAGGTGCATCAGTATTAATTCTTTGAGAGTCTTGTTCAATTATTTTAGGATGACCTTTAGGATAAAGTGGCTCTTGAGTCATTGTGCCTCCTCTAGTCATTACTCTAACAACAAGATCATTCATATTATTCTTCATTTCATTGACCAACTCACTTTGAGATTAAGCAACTTGTTCTAACTGAGTTTGAACCATACAAGCATGTTTTCCTACTCCTTTAACATCATTAGTGATTCCAAATAACAAGTCACTCAAGCGAGCAATCATATCAGCATTTTGTTTTAACTGTTTCATAACATTTGCATTGAAATGATCTTGCCTAATAATGTAATTATCAAATTCATATAAGCATTCACTAGGATGTTCATTATAAGGGATATCACCTTCATCAAACTTTATAAAAGAATTTACCTCTACCACATGTGGTGGTGTGGCAAGACCATGTATTTCTTCAATGGGCGGTAAATTGTTAACATCTTCAGCTTTAATACCTTTTCCCTCATACATTTCTTTGGTTCTTGCATATCTTCAAGACTGAGAAATAAAATACCCCTCTTCTTCGCATTGGGTTTATACGTTGGTTCAGGAAGTGTCCAATCATCATAATTCTTCAATATATTATTCAATAGTTCCTCAGCTTGTTCAATGGTTCATTCCCTGAGAACACACCCAGCACACCTATCTTGGAAGTCCCTAGAAGCATTGCTTAGCCCATTATAGAAGATATCAAGTATTTCATTTTTCTTGAGAGGATGATCACGCAAAGTATTAAGTAATTGGAGAAGCCTCCCCAAAGCTTGTGGGAGACTCTCTTCTTCAAATTGCACAAGTTAAATGTTTCCTGTAAGGCAGCTTGTTTCTTATGAGCAGGAAAATGTTTTTCAGAGAAGTAATAAATCATATCCTGGGGACTACACACACAACCAGGAGCAAGAGTATTGCACCATATCTTAGCATCACCCTTTAATGAGAGCAAAAATAACTTGAGAATATAGTAGTAACGAATTTTTTTCATCATGAGCAAATAGGGTGGCTATATCATTTATTTTAGTAAGATGTGCCACAACAATTGCAGTTTTATAGCCATGGAAAGGATCAGATTCAACCAAAGTAATTAACTATGGGTCGACAGAGAATTCATAATCGCTATCAGTAATAAAGATACATGAAGTAGCAAACTTAGGATCACATTTAATTCTAGTATTCAAAGATTTTTCTTTAAACTTGCATAATAATTTCTTAAGATCATCTCTATCATTACAAGCAAGAAAATCCCTAGCAATCTCTCCATCCATAACATAACCCTCTGGCATCTCAGGAAATTCACATCTAGGAGAGCTAGGCCTAATAGGTTTTTCATAATTCTCAGTTTCAAAGACTTCATCAGTTTAAGTAATTTCATCACTTTCAGCATTCTCGATATCTTTAGCTCTGGCAAGTTGTTCATAAAGAAATTCATCTAGTGGCAAAGTCTTATCGAGCAAGGTACTAGCATCATCATAAGCATCATTCATAGCTGAAGTAGCATCATCAATTACTTGCAACATGTCAAGATTAATGGCATGTGGTGGTGTTGCAAGCTTACTAAAAACATAAGGTGAATCAAGTGCAGAGCTAGATAGCAATTCCTTACCTCCCCTCGTCTTAGAGGGAACGATCTTGGTTCTGGTATCTTTCAGATTATTCATAGTGATCAACAGATATATATCCCAAGTGACTCAAAAAATATAGCTATGCTCCCCGGCAACGGCGCCAGAAAAAGGTCTTGATAACCCACAAGTGTAGGGGGTCGCTCAGTTTTCGAGGGTAGAGTATTCAGCCCAGATTTATTGATTCGACACATGGGGAGCCAAAAAATATTTGCAAGTATTAGCAGTTGAGTTGTCAATTCAACCACACCTGGAGACTAAATATTTGTAGCAAAGTCATTAGTAGCACAATAGTTTGATAGTTCAATAGTAGCAATGGTAACAGTAACAGTAGTAGAAGTAGTTTCATAGCAGTTGTAACAATAGCAATAGCAATAGTAACTGAGTAAGAACAATATATGAAAAGCTCATAGGCATTGGATCGGTGATAATGTTGGATTCATCATATAACAGTCATAACCTAGGGTGACACGGAACTTGCTCCAGTTCGTCAATGTAATGTAGGCATGTATTCCGTAAATAGTCATACATGCTTATGGAAAAAACTTGCATGACATCTTTTTTCCTACCCTCCCCGGGCAGCGGGGCCCATAAGGATACAAAGGGATATTAAGGCCTCCTTTAATAGAGAACCGGAACAAGGCATTAACACAAAGTAAATACATGAACTCCTCAAATTACGATAATCACCGGAAAGAATCCGAATTGTTGTCACCTTGGGGTATGCAGATCTTAACACGTGATAGGTGCATATAACTTGCAAGATCGGATCAAGAACATAGATATAATGGTGAAAACATAAATGGTTTAGATCTGAAATCATGGCACTCGGGCCCTAGTGACAAGCATTAAGCATAGCAAAGTCATAGCAACATCAATCTCAGAACATAGTGGATACTAGGGATCTAGCCCTAACAAAACTGACTCGATTACATGATGAATCTCATCCAACCCATAACTGTCTAGCAAGCCTACGAAGGAATTACTCACTACCGGCGATGAGCGTCATGAAATTGGTGATGGAGGATGGTTGATGATGACGAAGACGGAAAATCCCCCTCTCCGGAGCCCCGAACGGACTCCAGATCTAGCCTCACGATGAAGAACAGGAGGTGGCGGTGGCTTCGTATCGTAAAACATGATGAAACTTCCTATCCTATTTTTTTCTCCAAAAATAGGATTTTATAGAATTGGAATTAGGGTCAGCGGAGCCTCTTTGGCCCCACTACCCACCAGGGCGCGCTAGAGGGGGTGGCGTGCCCTACTTCCTAGTGGGCAGCTAGGGCACCCCTTCTAGTGGGTCTTGGTTCCAGTATTTTTATTTATTCTGAAATAATTCTCCAAAAAGTTTCGTCCAATTTTGAGAACTTCTATTTTTGCACAAAAAACAACATCATGGTAGTTCTGCTGACAACAGCGTCAGTCTGGGTTAGTTCCACTCAAATCATGCAAATTAGAGTCCAAAACAAGAGCAAGATCATTAGGAAAAGTAAATACGACGGAGATGTATCAACACCCATTTTCCCTAGAAAAAAAATCAAGAGAGGACTTTCGGGATGGAGCGCCACCATCTGGAGACTAAACTTGGGCAGGAGCACTTTTGCTCTCAGGTGGAGCGATTCTGCCGGGGATACTTCCCTCTGGGAGGGGGAAATCGAAGCCATCGTAATCACCAACACCCTCTCATCGTGGGAGGGCCAATGTTCATCAACATCTTCAACGGCACCATCTCATCTCGAAACCCTAGTTCATCTCTTGTGTTCAATCTTTGTATCAAATCCTCAGATTGGTACCTATGGGTGACTAGTAGTGTTGATTACATCTTGTAGTGGATGCTAGTTGCTTTATTTGGTGGAAGATTATATGTTCAGATCTATTATGCTATTCAATATCCCTTTTGATGCGGAGCACCCCTCGACCATCCCCATGGACGTCCACTCAACACCCCAAGCACCAAGGGGACAGATGACAAGAGCTCGTGCATGCGCCATTGAGAATGAGGTACTTCAGAGATCATCGCAAGGAAGCAAGGATGGAGTCTCAAGCACCCGAGGAGAAGAAGGAAAGATAAGGGAACGAAGATGCAGAGGCACTGGACCCCCCGGGTTCCCGGCCTCCTCTGGCCCCGGGTGCCGGCCGGCCGGCTAGGAGCAGCCCCTGAGCACCCCGCATGCCCGGACTAGAAGGCCCTGGATGCCCGGCCCCTTGCTGGCGCTGGTGGTGGCCGCCCGGGTAAACGACCCTTCTGCTGGGTGCAGCCCAGCCCTGCCCGGGTGCCCGGGCCACCAACCCCGGGTGCCCGACCCCCCATCGTCGCCCACCTAGAGCCACCCCGGATGCCCGGGCCTTGGACCCCCGGGTGCCCGGCCTCCTCCCTACAGCCACCAGCGGCCACCCCGTGTGCCCGGGCCTAGGACCCCCGGGTGCCCGACCCTTCTTTAGCCGGTTCCCTGACCGGTCCGGGTGCCCGGACCCCTCCGAGACAGCCTACGTGCAATTGGGGGTTTTACCCTTTTATCCCTCGCCCCCCTTCCATTTCGTCCCTAGGTTATATAAACTCCTTCCCTAGCTCATTTGAGAGGTTAGCAAAGTATTGGAAACACAAAGAGAGAGCTTTGCTCATCTTCCTCCTCAAGGAGATCTAGACCTCCTCTTGGAGATCAAGCCCTCCTCTTGGAGAAGATCCTCTTGGATAACAAGAGCTCACCTAGTGGGAAGAACTTTTACCCTAGTGCTATTTCCCTTTAATTGTGCATGTATGCTTGTGTATATCTTGTATGCTACTCTAGTGGATGTGTTATTTGGGTTTGTTAGAGTGATTTCCTCCGTCTGATCTTGTGTGTTCTTGCTCTTTCCCCCTCCAAGTGTGAAAAGATCCCCTCTAGGGTTTCACCCTACTTGAGCATGAATATGTTTTGTGAGTAGTTACTTTTGTTCTCGAGTACATGGGAGAAGTCTTGTCATAAGTAGTCATGCGAATTTGGTATTCGTTCGATATTTTGATGATATGTATGTTGTGATTCTCTTAGTGGTGTTATGTGAACGTCGACTACATGACACTTCACCATCTTTGGGCCTAAGGGAATGCATTGTGAAGTAGTTATTAGATGATGGGTTGGTAGAGTGACAGAAGCTTAAACCATAGTTTATGCGCTATTCTGTAAGGGGCTGATTTGGATCCATATGTTTAATGATATGGTTACATTGTATCTTAATTCTTCTTTCGTAGTTGTGGATGCTTGCGAAAGGGGCTAATAATAAGTGGGAGGCTTGTTCAAGTACGAGCAGCACCCAAGCACTGGTCCACCAACATATCAAATTATCAAAGTAGCGAACACGAATCAAACAAACATGATGAAAGTGACTAGATGAAATTCCCGTGTGTCCTCAAGAACGCTTTGATTATTATAAGAGACCGTTTCCGGCATGTCCTTTGCTACAAAAAGGATTTGGCTACCTTGCTGCACTTTTGTTACCATTACTATTACTTTCTCATTACTTATCTTGCTATCACCGTACCTGTTACCAACAATTTCAGTGCCTGCAGAAATTACCTTGCTAAAAACTGCTTGTCATTTCCTTCTGCTCCATGTTGGGTTCGACAATCTTACTTATCGAAAGGACTATAATTGATCCCCTATACTTGTGGGTCTTTAGCAGCCATCGTCTGGGAGGACGAAGTGGCGCAAGGAGGTGGGGGAAAGATCTTGCACGTGTTCAAGGCGTCCGCGGTGGAGTTCTTATCTGAACAAGGGCTACAACGGCGTCGCGGTGGCAAGCATCGCGCGATGCATCGCGACGGACGACAATGGTGTGCTCTACTTCGAGCGGTGGCGAGAGGAGGATGAAAGGCCTCGGCTAGTGGGCTCGGCTGCACTGTGCATCACTTAGGCTCAGTCCAACAGGTAGTTTTTGTTCTTTTCTTTATTCTTTTTATGTCTTCTATTTTGTCTATGTTTTCTATTTCTTTTGCTATTAAATGAATTTAATTTGAAATGCTTAAACATTTGTTTAAATTGAAATGGCTCAATTTAATGTTGCTTGATCGATTTCAATGAAGTTAAGGGCATTTTAATAATTTAAATGATGTTGGTTAATTCATGAAAATTACTTAGTGAATATTTGCAACACAACCAGCATTTTTGTTTTACTGTCTGAAGAAATAATAATTTGACTTGCAATTTAAATTTGAGTTTGGTTTTTATTAAGGGACAATTAAGCATAGTAAAATAAGATGACAAGGCATCATTAGGGTCAGTTCACTATAGCTTAATTATAGGGGTGTTACCACATTGGAGCATGATCAAGCATGGAAATGAAGGCGCCTGCAAAGGGAACTAGAACAAAGTTCCTATTGAGGATTTCCGCACTTTGAAGCTACCATGATGACATACAAGAGGATGGATGAAATATACAGTATGGCCAAATTTCGTCCATAGCTTATTATTGATGTTGCGCCGCCTTATTTTTGGCGAGGCCCATGTAATTTCAAAATACTACTTCATAGGCTATTTTTAGAGTCTGCATTGAATGGAAATGACTCAGGAAGTATTTTTGGTCGCACCTTGCAAAGGTTGGACGAAATCCCCTATCTTTCACCTATAAATACAACCCTTAAGGCATCGTTTAGACTTGGGATTTGTTTAGTTAAAAGTTAGCCATTGCAACTTCTTGTACTTCATTTGTGTCCAACGACCAAACCAAGACCGCTTTCTGATCCCCACTTTATCAATACTTCACATATATTCACAATATTCAAATTGCTTTATCATATTCTTTCTCGTTCTTTGATTGCTTGCAGGAATAGACCTTCCTGGTCAGGCTGATCGTGCTTCCAGCATCATCAGTAACCTCTTGGAGATTCATTTAGCGATTACTAAGGTGCAACGTACTTCACATCTGTTGTTGGATCGTGAAAGTCGTTCTCCACCAAATTGATAGTTATCATATTGTCGAAAGATCGGGACAACCCTACCCCTATCACACGTCCTGTTCCTCGACGTATGGTGTTGCTGAGCAACACATATACTTCATCTACTTGCCGGAGTTGTAGAGAGTGCGCGCGAGGCTGCATTTGGGAGAGGGTGAGTTTGATAGATAGGAATTGGGAAGAGAATGTGTTGGTTATTTACTAGGGGGGTTGCCAAGAACAGTTCGAGGAGGCAGACGGTATGGCAAAAATTGACGAGGAGGCAGACGAAGCAGGGACCATACAACGTCCATCTAGGCATATGATGTTTCGAGACACACAAGGAGGTAGATGATGCAACCGCCGTCTATAAGTGATCCACTGGCGTCTAGTCTTTCAAAGCAAACGAAGAGGTAGAGGGAGCCCACGAAGTAGTGGCCATACATCAACAATCGAATACTCTTGCCTTACTCATTATGATGCTTAAAAATGAAAGCGAAGAGCTCGCACGGGAAGGAAATTGACCTTCCTTCTCCTCGCACCATGCCAGGGCATTAAATCTGTGCGGTCGCTGGTGCACCGCCAACAAACGCCCCCTTCAACCAACTCCAGCCGGCCGCCAGCCGCCTCTGCGGTGGCCTATAAATAGAGCACTCAGTGCGGCACTTCCTCGGTCCACCATCATATGCTCCCCAGTCCACTTCCCACCTCCTTATCAATGGTGCACTCCTTCCAGCACTCCCTTATCTTCAATCTTGGGGCTCACAATGTGGAGGAAATGGACATGCCCATGGAGGAGACTGCGCAGATAGTGAAAACGAATGAACCATATAAATATCATGATATCTATCTTGCGATTATGCAAGATAATATGACAATGACACATAGCAATAGTTATGGGTATGTTTTTGAATCTGGTTATACATATGTTTCTTGGTGTGGTTGTGGTTGTGCTTATTCATAATTATCCAAGAAACAAGGTATTCTTTGCAAATCATTTATAGAACATGACATTCATAGGTTGCTTCAATTTTTTACTACCATTGGTCATTGTGCAAATGGCGTGATGGATCACCTATATATATATATGGTGGGTCTATTATGGTAACACCCCTTAAGAGTCTTATTCTAATAACACCAGCCTTATTCTGCATATCCCCCACTAGATCGCCGCCTCCCCTCCCCTCCCGACTTTCTACCGCGGCAGTGGCCTGGGAGCGCCTCCGCCCCTCCCCTCCTAGCCTTCTTCCGCGGCAGCGGCCTGGAAGCACCGTCGCCCCTCCCCTCCCGGCCTTCTTCCGCGGCAGCGGCTTGGAAGCGATGTCGCCCCTCCCCTCACGGCTTTCTCCCATGAGGGCGGCCTGGGAGCTCCACCTCCCCTCCCCTCCCTGCCTTCTTCCACGACAGTGTCTGGCAGCGACGCCGCCCCTGCCATCCAGGCCTTCTTCCGCCGCAGCGGCCAAGAAGCGTCGCCGCCCATCGCCGCTCGGCCTTCTTCCACGGCAGAAACCGAGCAGCGCCTCCCCCACCAGCATATCGTCCTTCTTCCACGGCAGTAGGTCAGTAGTGCCGCCGTCAAATTCCTCCGGGCTTGCAATTAGCTATACTTCATCAGATGTGGATTGGTGCTGCCTTGACATCAAACCAATTCGAGCAAGGAGGACTGTGCGCAAGGTTCCTTCATCCACGACAGCTTCTTGGATTAAGTCTGCAACGACCTTCAGAGCAAATCCTCCGTCTCCGTTCACCTTGAGCAACGTCCAGACCGCTCATGAACTTCTGAAGGGCAAGTGGACTGCACAGGCGAACCCGAAAGTTGTGCAGACGGACAAGAAGAGAACTTCCTCCTACAAACGCAAGAAATCACTTCAACACGAGGTAAACAGTACACTTCCTCAACCATATCAGTTTAGTTATTCCACACAAAGTAGTACACGCAGTCCAGTACGCCTACGAAAATGCAGTGAACTTGCTCGGTTATGCAGTACGCTTGTGTAGGTTTGTAAGTGCATCTAGTGCCACCCCTAGTTGGTTTTGGAGTATTGACGACAAACCTAGTTCAGGGACTAATGTGTTTGTGAGAATTGCGGGATAACACAGGTAGAAGACCCTCATTGATTTGGTTTTCCTACCAGAGATGACCCCTAAAAATGTATGAAGACATTGATGTCAAAGGTGGTATATGAAGATATTCACATTGAAGACTATGACAAGAGAAGACATCGCATGAAGCCTATGGAGCTCGAAGACTTAGATCTTTCGTAGTTCTTTTTCTTCTTCTTTGTTGAGTCATAGGAACCACCGTACTGTTAAGTGGGGTCCAAGAGAACCAGTCAGAATGACTGAAGTGATGCCTAACCAAAACCTATGTCTTCGAGTGAAGAATATGAGAGCGAATCTTGTCCAGAGTCGGATAAGTCAGCTTTGCTTGTAGCCCAAGTAAAGTTGCCGTGTGAGTTTGAAATCTGACTGTTGGAACACGTGTTAGTTCCTTAGTGACCCAGGGTCATTTCGGAAAAATCAGGTCGGGTTGCCTAGTGGCTATAAATAGCCCACCCCCTACAACCAAAAACGGTTGGCTGCTCAGAGTTAGTGTACGGCTTTTGTCGTTTGAGAGCAACCCACCTCGAAGCCCTTGAGAGAGAATTCCTTGCGAGGATAAAGCCCTAACCACCCAGAGCCAAAGAGAATTAGGCATCACTTAAGTCTTCTTGTCTGTGTGATCTGAAGACTGATTACACTTGAGGACTGTGAATCCTCCAGCCGGTTAGGCATCGCGTTCTAAGCATCCAAGAGACATTGTGGATTGCCGGTGAACGAAGTCTGTGAAGGTTTGGGAGTCTACCTTGAAGACTTACCAGAGTGATTGGGCGAAGTCTGTGTGACCTTAGCTCAAGGGGAATACGGTGAGGACTGGGTGTCCTGAGCTGCGTGTTCAGGACTGGGTGTCCGGGACTGTGTGTTCTCAGGTTTAAATACCTAGCCGCCCTAACCAGACGTATAGTTGTCACAACAACTGGAACTGGTCCAACACATCATTGTCTTCAATGAGTCACTGGTTTCATCCTTCCCTTCTCCTTACGTACTGTTACTCCTTGTGAAGTCATTGTATGATTGCACTATCTTTTATCTTCCCTGAGTGACTGCGTGTTCTGTTTGGCTTCATAATATCTTCCTACCTAATCCTTACTACATTGCTGCTATTAGTCATTATGCTTTCACTCTATTGAATACTTGACTATGGCTTGCCTAGTGTAGTCTACCTTCCGCTGCAGGGTAATCGGTTTATTTCTATCATTTGTCTTCATAACCTCCACGTTTTGAAGACTTTCATAAAAATCGCCTATTCACCCCCCTCTAGTCGATATAACACACTTTCAATTGGTATCAGAGCAAGGTACTCCCTTGTTCTGTGTGATTCGGTTTAACCACCTGGAGTTTTAGCTATGTCGACTGCAGGGATAATCAAAGTCTCCGCTGCGTGCCCCGTCTTTGATGGAACTGAATATCCCTACTGGAAGAATAAGATGCACATGCATCTTGAAGCCATTGACATCGACCTATGGTATGTCGTCAAGAACGGCGTTCCCAAGGCTGGAGAAGTTGTCACTGCTGCTGACATCAAGAAGTTCGTTCAACTTGACTCTACTGCCAAGAATATCATCTGTGGTCATCTGACCAAAGGACAGTATGGCCGCGTAAGTGCTTTGGAAACATCTAAGCTAGTCTGGGACTGGCTCTCCAAGGTCAACGAAGGCGTCTCAACCCAGAGAGATCAGAGAATCAGTGTCCTTCGCAACCTCTTCAACCGCTTCAAGAGAAATGACAATGAGAATGTCCAGCTCACATTTGATCGACTCACTGACATCACGAATGAGCTTCAAGCCCTTGGCGCTACTGAGATCACCAAGCATGAAGTCGTCAAGACACTACTAAGATCACTTGACAGTTTGTTTGACACCCTAGCCCTGATAATTCAAGAACGTCCTGATTTCAAGACACTCGATCCGTCTGACATACTTGAGAGGCTCAACACACATGAGTTTCAGCTTTCTGAGAAAAGAGATATCTACAGTCCAAACTATGGGCAAAATCGTGCCTTGAAGGCAAAAGCTGTCTCCTCATCTGAAGAAGAATCTGACAGCAGTTCTGATGATCCTGAAGACATTGGAAGGGAACTTGCTATGCTTGTGAAGAAGTTCCAAAAATTCACCAAGAAGAAAGGCCTCAGAAAGTCTTCCCAATCAAGCTCAAGGAATGATGAAGCTTCTGCTCATGACTACAAGAAAAAAACATATCACAACTGCAAGAAACCTGGCCACTTCATCTCTGAGTGTCCACAGTGGGACAATGAGAACAAAAAGAAGAAGAAGAGCAAGGAATATGACTCTGACGATAAGAAGAAGAAGAAGAAATACTCAAAGTCTTCTTCCAAGTCTTCTTCAAAGTCTTCATCACACAAGAAGAGCTCATCTGGCAAGGCACGTGTGTTTGTTGGCAAGGAAATGGATTCAGAGGAGGAGTCCGCTTCTGAGGAGGCGGAGGTGGAGTCTGAAGAGGAGTCCGATTCTGGCATCGCAAGTCTGGCTACAGCAAAGTCTGGCTACAGCATACGTTGCCAAGTCCATCTTCAACACTGAAGACAATGACCTCATCACCGACACCGATGCAAATGACAAGGACTACTCCGCTCCTACCTACTGCTTCATGGCACGCGGTGCCAAGGTAAACACACACACTACTCACTATCAAACATCTAGTGATGATGACTCTGATTGTGGTTCAAAACCCAGCTACAAAACACTTGCTAAAATTGCAACTGAACAATAGAAAGCCATGGAACATATTCAAAAACTGTTAGACAAAAGCGATGATCTGTTAGGCGCTGAAATGACTCGATCTGAGTCCTTAATTGAATACATAAAAAATCTTCACGTTAATTATGAGGAACTTGAAAGTCATCATGAAACGCTCTCAACAACTCATGAAAAGCTTTCGTATGATTATCTTCAAAGGAAGCAAGATCTTGAGAAATTGAGAGCGGCTCATGAAGATCTTCAAAAGGAAAATGAGTCACTTCACGCCAAACAGATTAGTTCCGCTCAGGAAGGATTTGAACCACCATGTCTTAAATGCATTGAGCGTGATAATGCTACTACTGTTGCTGAATGTTCTACTGCTGCTACTGTTGCAATATCTTCAACTGTTGATGTGGGAACTAACCCCTCTGTTGAGGATTCCACTGCTATTGCTGATGAGAATGCTAGGTTGAAGACATTGCTTGAAACAGGGATGTACAAAAGTCTTAAAGGGCATTAGACACTATGTGATGTCCTCAAAAAGCAGATCTTGAACCGAAACCCGAGGAAAGAGGGTGTTGGGTTCGTAAGGAAAATGAATGCTGATGGCTCTTACTGGAAACCTGAGCAGTAGGCCAAAACCACATGGGTTGCTGCAAAGGAATCTCCAGCAGATCTATCCAATCTATCTGGCTTCTCTTGTGCAAACCCCATTGTCATTGATGAATCCTTTGATGCAAACTATAAACTGTTTAAGAATCAGAATGGTGAAGTGTTTGCCAGGTACATTGGTACTAACTGCAGGAATGGACCGCCTATGAAGAAGATCTGGGTTCCGAAAAAGTGTCTGGAGAATCTTCTTGTGAATGTCATCATGACACCACACGTGAAGAAGACAAACCTCAGACCACAGGCTTCATACGGACCAAAGGCGTCATATAGATAGAGGACTCACCTAAGTCGCACTAACGCAAATGTTTTGCAGGGAAACCATACTCAGGCCTATGAATATGAGCGCGGTTCATCAAACCGCCATGTTCATAAGAGCAAGAACTATTCTGCTTATTCTTATGAGTACTACTGTCCGCCTGCAAGACTTTTTGCTAGGGCTCCAAAGCCAAAGTTCTCAGACACTGCACTTAGACTTATTGCTTCT
Organism: Triticum urartu; assembly: GCF_003073215.2. NCBI lineage: Eukaryota > Viridiplantae > Streptophyta > Magnoliopsida > Poales > Poaceae > Triticum > Triticum urartu. The sequence goes on along the minus strand of NC_053027.1, from coordinate 242,204,847 downwards.
AAGCCACCCTTGAAGATATGGGTGGCTAAGAAAGCTTAACTCTCTTTTGCAGGGAAAGGTCTCCAGCAGAAAACCAAAATCGTCTGATGCTATTGCTGGGGACCTTAAACATCTTGTAGGGCGCAAGATCAAATGCCCGAATGGTCTTATTATGTACTTCGTTCCTGAATCGCTTGCTACTCTCCCTATTAGTCCTAATCTGGATCTAAGCTTTCATAACCCACTGGTTCGTCAAATGTTTTTGCTTCACAATTCTCTTCGTGAAGCCTATCCCCCTAACTGCACTGTAGGGTATGACAGCAGTGTCTTCAGAATGGATTATTGATAGTGGGTGTACCAATCACATGACTGGCAAAAGAAGCCTTCTTATGGACTCAACCTTACGTCCATCCGATAAGAGTCACATCACATTTGCTGGCACTGGTAAAAGTAAGGTACTGGGTCTAGGTAGAGTTGCAATCTCAAAGGATCAACACATGGATAAAGTCATGCTTGTTGAATCCCTTGGCTTCAACTTAATGTCTGTCTCAATGCTTTGTGATTTGAACATGATCGTAATATTTGGAAAATATCGCTGCCTTGTACTAATGGAATCTGACAAGTCTCTAGTGTTTGAAGGGTATCGGAAAGATGATTTGTACGTGGTAGATTTTTCGGCAGGACCACAGCTTGCCGTATGTCTTCTAGCAAAGGCTTCAGAATGCTGGCTTTGGCATCGGAGGCTAGGGCATGCTGGCATGAGGAACCTCCACACCCTTGCAAAGAAGAAGCATGTCATAGGCATCGAGGGCGTCAAGTTCAAGAAAGATCACTTATGCGGTGCCTGTGAAGCAGGGAAGATGACGAGGGCCAAACATCCCTCGAAGACAATCATGACAACCACTCGACCCTTCGAACTGCTCCACATGGATCTTTTCGGTCCCACTCATTACTCAACTCTTACTACTACTGCTTGCCTCTATGGCTTTGTTATTGTTGATGATTATTCTAGATATACTTGGGTGCACATAATCCTCTACAAGACTGAAGTGCAGGATGTCTTCAGACGCTTCGCCAATCGAGCAATGAACAACTATGGCGCCAAGATAAAGCACATCAGAAGTGACAATGGCACTGAATTCAAGAATACTGGCCTTGATACATATCTTGATACCTTGGGCATCACACATGAATTCTCAGCCCCATACACGCCACAGTAGAATGGCATCGTCGAACGCAAGAACAGAACACTCATTGAGATGGCCCGAATGATGCTTGATGAATACAAGACTCCAAGAAAATTCTGGCCTGAAGCCATTGATACTGCATGCCATACAATCAATCGTGTTTATCTTCACAAGCTTCTGAACAAGACATCTTGTGAGCTCCTTACTGGCAAGAAGCCAAATGTCAGTTACTTCAGAGTATTTGGTGCTAGGTGCTGGATCAAGGATCCACATCACACTTCAAAATTTGCACCAAAAGCACATGAGGGTTTTATGCTTGGATATGGAAATGATTCGCACTCCTACAGAGTCTTCAATCTCTTTCATTATAAAGTGGTTGAAACAGTGGATGTGCGGTTTGATGAGACTAACGGTTCTCAAAGAGAGCACCTCCCAAATATGCTAGATGAAGTTCCATCTAGCGAATCAATCAAGCTTATGGGAACCGGAGAAATCATACCCTCTGAAGCTCAACCTGAAGAGGAACTTATCATCTCCGCACCTGATCAACCTGAAGACAATGCTCAGCCTGAAGACAATCCCACTAACAATGACAATGATCAGCAAGAGCAAAACCTTCGCCCTGTACATCCTCGTGTTGCCAATGAAGTGCAGATTGAGAGAATAATTGACAGCATCAATGCACCTGGTCCGCTCACTCGTTCAAGGGCAACTCAGCTAGCAAATTTCTGTGGGCACTTCGCATTCATCTCAATAACAGAACCCAAGAAAGTTGAAGAAGCCTTCATGGAACCTGAATGGATTCAAGCTATGCAAGAAGAGCTTCAACAGTTTGAGCTGAATAATGTATGGGAACTGGTTAAGCGTCCTGATCCTTGGAAGCACAACATAATAGGCACCAAATGGATATACCACAACAAAGCAAGATGAGCATGGTCAAGTTGTCAGAAACAAAGCTCGTCTCGTTGCTCAAGGATATACTCAAGTGGAAGGCATTGACTTCGATGAAACATTTGCTCCTGTGGCTAGACTTGAAGCCATACGCATACTGCTGGCCTATGCCAATCATCACAACATACTTCTATATCAAATGGATGTGAAGAGCGCCTTTCTCAATGGCAAGATTGAAGAAGAAGTGTATGTTGCACAACCGCCTGGCTTTGAAGATCCAAAACATCCTGACATGGTATAGAAGCTCAACAAGGCACTGTATGGCCTCAAACAAGCCCCTCGGGCCTAGTATGACACACTCAAATACTTCCTGAAGAGCAAAGGCTTCATACCTGGTTCCCTAGACCTCACTCTCTTCACGAAGACATATGATGGTTAACTGTTTGTGTGCCAAATATATGTGGATGACATTATCTTCGGCTGCACCAATCAGAAGTACAGTGAAGAGTTTGGATATATGATGCAAGAGCAATATCAGATGTCCATGATGGGAGAGCTGAAGTTCTTCCTCGGTCTCCAAATACGACAGCAACGCAACGGCATCTTCATATCTCAAGAGAAGTATCTCAAAGATTGCCTGAAGAAGTTCGGTATGCAAGACTGCAAAGGCTTCACGACGCCAATGCCAGCCAAGCATCATCTGGGTCCTGACGACAATGGTAAAGAGTTTGACCAAAAGGTATACCGCTCCATGATTGGTTCTTTGCTTTATCTATGTGCATCTAGGCAAGATATTATGCTTAATGTTTGCATGTGTGCTCGATTCCAAGCGGCACCAAAGGAGTCGCATCACTTAGCTGTGAAGCGAATTCTTCGATATTTGGCTCACACCCCAACTCTAGGATTATGCTATCCAAAGGGCTCAGAGTTTGATCTGGTTGGATTCTTGGATGCTGATTATGCTGGTGACAAGCTGGATCGCAAGTCTACATCAGGCACATGTCATTTTCTGGGATGATCACTTGTATGTTGGTCTTCAAAGAAGCAGAACTGTGTATCTCTCTCCACTGCTGAATCTGAATACATTGCTGCTGGATCTTGCTGCGCTCAGCTTCTGTGGATGAAGCAAACACTCAAGGACTATGGCATTCATCTGAAGCAAGTGCCACTCTACTGCGACAACGAAAGCGCCATCAAGATTGCCAACAACCCAGTTCAGCACTCGAAGACAAAGCACATTGAAATTTGTCATCACTTTCTCAGAGATCATGTTGTGAAGGAAGATATTGATATCATACACGTCAACACTGAAGAGCAATTGGCAGATATCTTCACCAAGCCCTTGGGTGAGAAGAGATTTTGCAAGTTATGGTGTGAGCTAAATATCCTGGAATCCTCAAATGTCCTGTGATCAGGCACACATCCTAGGTTTATGCATATTGATGACTTAGATGTGCAACACACGAAGTAAAGTATATCTTCAATCAATGAAGACATACATTCTAAGTGTGAATACATTAATGTGGAATTTGACTTTGGAGCGCCACGATAATTGTGCGCCGTGTCTGGGTCTAATATTTCCTATACGGTGGGTAACGCCAGCACCAAATGTTCTATTTGAACTGTTTCACTCATGGCGTTACATTTGCTATGTCTTCACATTTGGTATTGGCTTCAATCTCAACATATCTTCATGATTATCTTCACTATGTTGATTATATATATATATACTAGTGTTCTGTCCTCTACAACATTCACTTATAGCTATGTCTTCTTGTTGAATCTTTTGAACTAAGTGAATGTGATCGGACCCTAACCTCTCTATGCTTTCTATCTCAAACTCTATCTCTCCAAATCATATGCATTCTATTGAAACTGTCGAATGTCTTCTCTGCGTCCTTGTCAGCAGAAGATACAGAGACAACCATTAAGTCCGTTTTCAATGCTCATTCCTCCACCTGAAACCCGGAGAAGTGGGAACGACCACCCGACAATCCAGGCGTGCGTGGGACGTGGAACAAACCCCAATATGCTGCATGATGGCCACGTGTTCCTCAGATGCGAATCGCCAGCGGCACCTGTGTAATAACGCAGTGCCGCCCCTGTACCTCTAAATACACACCTCACAGCAGTCATTATCTCTTCTTCCACTCTCGCACGAACCCTAGCGCCACCGCTAGCCCTCGACGACGCCGGCGACGAAGCGCTTCGCTGCCGCAACCTCTCCGACGCCGTCTTCACGCCGACCGCGGACATCGCCTTCTCCGCCGTCGCCGTAGGTGTCCTCCGTCGCCAAGTTAGGGCACGGACGACCGAATTGCTCGGCCTCCTCTTCCACTCCATCTAGCAGTTCTTCGTGTGGTAAATAAAAACCCCTTTTTACGGCCTCTTTGATCCTATAGCTTTATCACTTTCTACCACAAGCAGTTTCTATTCACACAAGTTGGATCTCTTTCATACTGCATCTCATAACATGCCTAGTATATTCACTTATGCTTCACAAAGTAGTTAGATTCCTCACTTGTACTGATCCGTGGATTCGTACAAATCTGGAACCAACTCCTTATCTATGAGTGAATGTCTTCGCACGATGAGGTTAATGTCTTCTAAAATGATTTATCTTCAAAATCTTCTGAGAATGCATATGACCTCTTCCCCTTCCCTCGCACCTTAATGCTGTCATAGGTACATGTCCGTGGGAGAATCCCTTGGTTCTCATAGTCTACATTCATTTGCAGAATTCTTACAGCATCACATAAATTCTCCCGAAGCCAGTTCCTGTTTGTCCAGCAAGCGAAAACCTTTGAAGCCTTTGAACGTATTGAAGCCTTTCAGTTTAAAGTTCATGGCTTCAGAGAAATCAGCAAGGAAGGGTGGCAGAAAGCGTCAGGGAGAAACATCAAGAGATCTGCCCGATGACCTCTCAAAGCTGTACAAGACAGATCCTGAAGAGGATTACAATCAGCGCAAGACACGAATCCAATGGATTCGACGCTATTAGGCAGAACAGTGGTTCAAGTACAGATTTGTCACAAAGGAATATGCTGAAAAGAATGCCATCAAGCGACCATGGGGAGACATCCTCTACAAAAATCTTCAACCCAGGACCAGAGATGAAGCCATTGAACAAGGCTTCTATCCCTGCATGGTCCGTGGACCACAGCCTGCGGATGCTGACCCATCGTCACTGCTATTGTGTCGTGACGACATTCTGTTACAGCGCAACTTCCAGTTTGCCCAGAACTCAGCAATGCAGAACAAGAAGACATTGGGACTAGACTTCAACCCTGGTCCTTCTGCTCCAAGGGCCAACGGCACACGTGATTCAGAACCCAATGTTGTCGGTCCTTTCTACAACCTTGAAGGTCTCATCACCCATATCTTGTTTCAAGGGACCGCCATGAATGAGCCTGCAGATGACGCTGAATCCGATGAAGTGCCTGCAGCGCCGAAGCCAAAGAAGCAGCCTAAAGCTTCAAAGCCTACCTCTGCTCCAAAAATCTCACGGGCGAAGCCACTGACAACTGCACCTCCTGAAGACAGTGTGCAGTCTGAAGATTTGTCACGCATCTCCAAGCCCCAGAAGGTCAAGATGCCTCTGCCACACACCGGCCAAGAGCTAACAGCTGCTGCCATTCTGCGCAATGATGCCATTGATCTGTCAAGTGATGAAGATCTTGTAGATGACGCTCTTGAGCAACTCATCAAGAGCAAAGAAGAAGCAGAAATCTTCAATGATCTGCCTCTCTTTGACGTAACAATCATCCACAACTTCATTGATGAGTGGTTTGACACGCCAAACATCAGCTTCGAAGATCTGCAACTACCCATTGGCCTCAGTGTCGCCTTCCATGGCGCCATTGCTTCAGAGCTCACTATCGCCCAGCGCATTGTTGAACTGAAGCAGAAGATTGACTTTGAGAAATCTCAGTTCAAGAAGCATATGGCCAAGCTCAGCGTGCAAGAGGTGAAGAACTTCAAGATTATGCTGCACGAGCTCAAGGAAGCCTTTCTCAAGAAACGTGCAGAAGCTCAGGGTTCTTGTGAGCGCATGAAGGTTCTGGCTGACAGATGTGTGCAAGCCTACAATGAGGCTGAGAAGCGCAAGGACCTTGGGCGTCCTGGCATCGACCCAGGATGGCTGCAAAGAAGAAGAAGAAGCCCGCTACGGCTGAACCCGATGCACCAAGGCAGGAAGCAGATCCCATTGTCTTCCCAACTAGCATGACTGGCCCGAAGCCAAAGGCCAGGTCAACCGCTTCAGAACTGAAGAAGACGAGGACTGCTAAGGCTGAAGCCAGAAAAAGGAAACATCCTGCAGCCTCTCCTACTGCCCCCTCCAAGAAGAAGAGGAAGACCAAGAAGGAACGGGCTGCTCACACAGAGCCCTTGATTGTTGAACCCATTTCCATGGTTCGTCCTGACGCTGAACGCCAACTGACAATCCATGAGCCTTCTTTCACAGAGGCTCATGAAGCTGAAGACTTTCCAGCAGCTGATCCCATCGCTGCTGACGACATTGGTCACTATGACCATGTAGAACATGGTGTAGTCCTTCCTCAGCTCGAGCACAGCGAACTCATTAGCATTGGTCGTCCTCTGACGCCAATCGCTCAGGATGCTTCATGGGCTGATCGCCCACAAGAGGAAGAAGACTTTGAGGCCCAACCAACTCCAACTACACAGGCGTCGCCTGCGTTGCGCAGGCTTCGCAAAGGACCAAGGCCTCCAGTCTCTGCGTCTGAAGATGAAGCTGCTGAAGACATTCCGGCTGCATCAGCCGATGAAGAAGAAGTCCCACAAGCTACTACTCCCCTGTCCCACCAAGAAGCGGTTCTCGAGGAGAACGTGGTTGTGACCGACCCTCCAGCTCGTCAAGTGGAGGTTGAAAATCTTGAGGCTGCTACCACCAACACCAATAAAGCCACTGACGTTGTCATGGCTGAAGCTAATGTGGAGCCCTCACCAACAAAAGCACCAGAAGTCAGCGAAGCCACTGATCCCACTGCTTCTGTTCCCGTGCCTGCTGCCGGTCCTCAGTTCAACTATCATATTGAGCACAGGCCTCAGGTACAGAAGCCAATCCCAAGATTACCCAGGTTCCCAGGTCCTGCATCAGCACATGGATCCTTCAATATCAATGGCTTCAGAGCAGACAACACATTCTTCAATAGCTCTAGGAACCCCTACTCAAGGGAAAGAATATCATCTGATCGGTTCTGGAGCTATCCGCAGCGAAGCTATTACTCTTGCATTCTTTACAATCAAGGTCGCATCTTCCCACACAAGTGTCTTGACATTGAAGAAATAGCTGGTCTGCCCTGTCTGGAAGAAGCTCTGGATTGCTTCAAAGAGGTTGGATTGCTGCCGTTCGTCACTGACCAAGAGCATTGGAATGAAGAGTTGCTGCTCCAATTCTATGCCACACTTCACATCCGCGGGTATAACAGAGATCCGGAGAATTGGGTCCTGGAGTGGATGACAGGAAACGTTCATCATGAAGACAAAGCCTTTGACATCATTGAGCTCACTGGTCTACCCACTCCCGACGATCTCTACGAATCTGGCTGTCAACTTCACAGTGAAGCTGTGGAGAGCATCTTTCAGAAGCCTGAACCTAACATGAGTCAGATGCTCAGTATGATGAAGCCATTGCCCCAAGATGCTGCATATCCCAAAGAGTTCTTCGTTGAAGACCTAAAGTATCTGCCAAGGACTATTTATCACATCATAAGGCGAACTCTCTGGCCCATCAAAGGGCACTCTCCACATGCCAAGCTGGAAGGTGCAATGAAGACTTTGGTCTTCTATATTCTTCATGGCAAATGCTTCAATGCACAGGACTTCTTCATTCGCCAACTTGCGGCATCAGGCTCTGATCTGTTTGGCTTGAAGTTCTACGCCCCATGGGTAATGCGGCTGATCAAACTTCACTCCACTATCTCATATCAGCCATCTGCTCGCAATCATCGGATTTTTTGCCTGATGTGGATATATCTATTGAAGCCATCTATCCTGAGCCTGCCAAGGAACCTCTAAGCCTTCAGAATGCAGAGCATCAAAGTTTTTCTCAGAACATTGAAGGAGGTGAAACAATAACTCATGTGTATCCTTTGGCTGGCACTACACGTGCACCTCATCCTGCTCTCACTGAAGCCACTGATAGCACCATTGCCCAATGACCCAAGAAGCGCACTCGTGTTCTCAATGACCGAGAGCTTCTTGTGGCTCTTCATCAGAAACAGGATAGGCATCATGACTGGCTGAAGCGTCAGATGCTAAGCCTCTTGGTGGATGTTAATCACATTCGAAATTTTGCCACCAAGAATGCCTTTGTTGCCCATGAAACCTCTCGACGCACATGGAAAGGGCTGACGCTGATGTGTTCTGAAGATGATCTTCAAGAGGATGGCTTCTCTGAGCGCTTCAAGTTTGACACCACACCTCCTCGAAGGGCAGTGCTGCGACGAACTCCATCTCTTGAAGACTCTGAGTTCTCTTCCTCTGCTGCAACTGTAAATGCCAGAGTGATCGAGGATGACGATGATGCTACTTCACCGCCGCCTCCTTCAGCACGCTTCGACACTGCTCCAAGCACTTCTGCACTGCCGAACACCACCAACGACCCTGCTGCTTCACCTACTCTTCATGGGAACGAGTAGATGCTCTATGTCTTCGAACCTTTTTGGTCCTTACTGACAAAAGGGGGAGAAGCATACGAGTTTGATAGTCTTCAAGCGGGTCCATATGGGCGGGTGCTTTATATTTTGCTTCGTGTTTACAACTCTCATTTTAATACATTTGGTTCTTTGAGTTGTAACACTTAAAACTCGATGGTCGTCTACTACTTATTTGCCACCTTGTGATGCGATGATAAATTCCGCATGTGCGACGATAAATTCCGCACTTAGATCATTTTGCAGACGTCCATTTTCCATTATGCATGTCATTATCTTCACATACCTTCACATGCATAGTGGATTGTCATCATAAGTTGAAGAGGATCTCCACAAGCACAACCTTCCATGTGCATTTGCATTCCAAAAGAAAATTACTTATATGCACATCTTCAGGGGGAGCCCTTGCAACTTATGAAGACAATTCCTTATCATTTACAATTTCACATATTATATTCCCCGTTGAAAACTTCAACTAGTTTGTCATCAATCACCAAAAAGGGGGAGATTGTAAGTGCATCTAGTGCCACCCCTAGTTGGTTTTGGAGTATTGAAGACAAACCCAGTTGAGGGACTAATGTGTTTGTGAGAATTGCAGGATAACATAGGTAGATGTCCCTCATTGATTCGGTTTTCCTACCAAAGATGAAACCCTAAAAATGTATGAAGACATTGTGTCAAAGGTGGTATATGAAGATATTCACATTGAAGACTATGACAAGACAAGACTTCGCATGAAGCCTATGGAGCTCGAAGACTTAGATTATTCGTAGTTCTTTTTCTTCTTCTTTGTTGCGTCATAGGAACCACCGTACTGTTAAGTTGGGTCCAAGAGAACCAGTCAGAATGACTAAAGTGATGCCTAACCAAAACCTATGTCTTCGAGTGAAGACTATGAGAGCGAATCTTGTCTAGAGTCTGACAAGTCAGCTTTTCTTGTAGCCCAAGTAAAGTTGCCGTGTGAGTTTGAAATCTGACTGTTGGAACACGTGTTAGTTCCTTAGTGACCCAGGGTCATTTTGGACAAATCAGATCGGGTTGCCTAGTCGCTATAAATAGCCCACCCTCTACAACCAAAAACGGTTGGCTGGTCAGAGTTAGTGTACGGCTTTTGTCGTTTGAGAGCAACCCACCTCGAAGCCCTTGAGAGAGAATTCCTTGCGAGGATAAAGCCCTAACCACCCAGAGCCAAAGAGAATTAGGCATCACTGAAGTCTTCTTGTGTGTGTGATCTGAAGACTTATTACACTTGAGGACTGTGAATCCTCCAGCCGGTTAGGCATCGCGTTCTGAGCATCCAAGAGACATTGTGGATTGTTGATGAACGAAGTCTGTGAAGGTTTGGGAGTCTACCTTGAAGACTTACTAGAGTGATTGGGCGAGGTCTGTGTGACCTTAGCTCAAGGGGAATATGGTGAGGACTGGGTGTCCTGAGCTGCGTGTTCAGGACTGGGTGTCAGGGACTCTGTGTCCTCAGGTTTAATTACCTAGCTACCCTAACCAGACGTATAGTTGTCACAACAACTGGAACTGGTCCAACACATCATTGTCTTCAATGAGTCACTGGTTTCATCCTTCCCTTCTCCTTACGTACTGTTACTCCTTGTGAAGTCATTGTATGATTGCACTATCTTTTATCTTCACTGAGTGACTGCGTGTTCTGTTTGGCTGCATAATATCTTCCTACCTGATCCTTACAACATTGCTGCTATTAGTCATTGTGCTTTCACTCTATTGAATACTTGACTATGGCTTGCCTAGTGTAGTCTACCTTCCGCTGCAGGGTAATCGGTTTATTTCTATCGTTTGTCTTCATAACCTCCATGTTTTGAAGACTTTCATAAAAATCGCCTATTCACCCCCCTCTAGTCGATATAACGCAATTTCAAGGTTCATTACGGACAATGATGCAGTGCAGTTACTTCAGTTTACATTGCAGGGTGATGCAGTCAGCATGCATTAGTTTCGCAGTACCGCTTGTAACACATTGCAGTTCGCATGATTTAGTTCATTTTGCCTGACAATGCAGCTCGGTCATTTTGTGTGCAGGAAATGACGTTCAGCAGATACAAAATGCTGCGCATAATTGACAACCCAGGGAACAACAACTTTCAGAAGAGTAAAGCTTCTTGTGAAAGAGATACTGGCTGGGTTACCCCTGAAATTTCTCGAGGATTCTTGACGACAACAAACAGGGTGCACTACTCTCCGGAAGAGGATTTTTTCTAGGGAGAAGAGGTAGTCGAGGATGACGACGATGTCACCTTCATCTTGGAGGGCACTCACCGACAGGAGGATGAAGATGACGACGATGAAGATGACCCAATAACAGTTCTCAACCCAGAGTATAAGCACGAGTTCACTACGTTTGGATAGCATGTCCGAATAGACAATGATGATGCAGTTGAACACGATGTTGTAGTAGATGATGATGATGATGTGCCACCGCTCCAAAATTTTCAAACCAATCCACTGAGACATCGTCACAACACTGGATTACCACCAAGTCCACCTGCTGCACCCCAAAACAGAGCTCAGCGTCCACCTGCTGCACCAAAAAACAGAGCTCCAAGTAGAGCTGCTGCATCAACTTCGACAAAGCGACAACCAACGGTGCCTCGGTCAAAAGTCAACAGCAGGTACAAATCCTCCTCCCTATTGCCCCCGCGAGATCCTCAACTACATAGATCTGCTATAACCCCGCCATGTCCACTACAACCCGGTGAGCTGCAAACACCATCGGGTCAATGACTCTACACACATGTAAGTTTATGTTCTGAAAAATAATAATAATAGTTGCAGTCCATTCAGATAACATTGCAGTGCACACTGATATTTCTTGTGAGGTTTGACCTAGCATATTCTTCTGAAAACTTAGGAACACTGCAATGCTTTTTTAAACTCGTATGCACTCCTCGTATTTAAAAAACAGAACAAAACAAATTATCTCATAGAGCATTGCGCTTAATGCAGGATAAAAACATGCTGCCGAACCTCATACCTGCTGCTGGAATGAAGTTCACCACATACGACAAGGCATGGGACTTTTACAACAATTATGCAAGACGTGGAGGGTTTGGCATACGCCAGAGGGCACAACACAAGACAAATACCTACATTGTCTGCTCAAGAGAAGGGACGCACAAGCAGACTATGTCAGATTATCAAAGGAAACGTCAGAAGACATCAAAAAGGATTGACTGCAAGGCAAAGATTAGAGTCAAAAAGAGGAAGGAGGGCAAATTTGTGATAGAAACAGTTGAACTCAAACACAATCACAAGACGTTGGAAAGCCCCGGGATGCTTTTGCACAAGCGATCGCACAAAAAAGACGATCCCTTGATAGACCAGTTAGTGAAAGACATGCAACTAGACAACCACACACATGCTCAGATGATGTCAATGCTATCGCGTATGTCCGATGGTCTGCAGTACATGGGACATACTAGCCGTGACTGGGTAAACAAGTAAGCACATCACAGAACATATCGCTTGAGCATCCTGTCAGTAATTATTTCCTGTTTGATGAGATGAGTTTGCATTGCGTTTGAAAATGCAGGAAACAAATGTTTGCCAGAGAAGAGTCCCAAGATGATGTCAAGAAACTTCTGGATTTCTTCGAGAAGATGGAGAAGATAAACCTAGAGTTCTTCTATGATTATGATGTTGATGCAGATAACAGTGTAAGAAACGCCTTTTGGGCCAACGCAAGTTGCAAAGGATCATATGAAGATTTTGGAGACTATGTTACATTTGACACGACATATAAAACTAACAAATTCCACATGCCGCTGGGAGTCTTCGTGGGAGTGAACCATCATCAACAGAGCACCATATTTGTTGTTGCCCTCGTGAGAGATGAGACAATACAATCGTTCAAGTGGGTTTTCAAAACATTTCTGAGGTGTATGAACAACAAGCCGCCAATCTGCATCCTCACAGGTACAAAAAAAACCCTGCATACTTACATTTGTTTGGTGCACTTATATTTCTTCCATCTATCTTACACACACACAAACAACTTAATAAAAAACACTATTTGTGCCTTCTTAGACCAGTGTTCTTCGATGAAGGCAGCATTAAAAACTATCCTCCCACATACTCTGCAAAAGTTGTGTCGATGGCATATCATGAAGAAGTACAAAGACCACCTCGCCTTGATGTGTAAGGCGCACGAGAAACTCAAGGATGATCTCAATGTGGTGCTCAACCACCCACTAATGCCGTTAAAATTTGAACGAGCATGGAAGGACATCATTCAGAGATACAATTTGCAAGATGACGAAGTGATGAATTCGGTGTGGGAAGACAGGCACAAGTGGATCTTGGCTTACTACAAGGAAGTTTTCTGTGCTCGGATGACTTCCACGCAGAGAAGCGAGAGCATGAACCACATACTAAAGCAAAACTTTGTCAAAGAGAAGCATGATCTCCATCTGTTTGCTCAGCAGGTGGACAAGTGCATTCAGACCAGGAAGGCCGTCGAGCACACAAAGACAGTAGCAAATGAGGTAAACAAAAAAGGTCCATCAAAAAGTGCTAAAAAATATAACTACAGAAACAAACAATTTTTTCATTTATCTGGTTCGTAACAGTGCACTTCTGATCATGCAGCTAGAAGTAAAGACAACAACCCAGTTTGGGTTCGAAGTTCAGCTATCAAAAGTGTATACAAGGGCAGTCTTTGCAGATTTCAAAGAAACACTCTACCGTAGCACTGCAGTCAGAGCAGAATGGTGCCCTGAGAGCCCGACAAAGTATCTCGTACACCACTACAATAGATCGGATGCATTTGACTAGGCAAGGCATAATTCCAAGTGGTCGCCGATGAACAGAAAGGTGTCTACGAATGTGAATGCAAACTCTGGACACACACAGGTGAGACTCCTATCAAAGAAGTTCACATCTTTAAAATGAACAAATAACGAAAAAAATATGTGTTTATTAATTTCATGTAGTTCCCTTACAAAACAAAGAAATCATGTGTTGTCTGCAGAGCTCTTTTGCGTCCATGTGTTATGCATGCTTTCTCATTTGAGAGTATATTATGAAAAGATACACCCGTAATGCAAGATCAAATGCGACGTTTGACAGAAGAGACCATGAACAAACAGCACCAGATGGAACATCATTTTTTTGCCGTAGAAAATTGCTGACAGAAACAACAATGGACCTTGCAAACAGAGCGACAAGGTCCGATGTTGGGTGCCACAGAGCGTTGTCTGGTATGAGGGCACTGATCGAGGAAGTAGATGTGCTGAATGAAGAAGAAGAAGAAGCAGCAAAACTAAAGCAAGCAAAGAAATCCCAGCATGACAATAATGCCGAGCAAGTAGAAAATACCGAACACGGCGGAACTGGTGCGATCAAAAAAGAAACAATTCTTCCACCTCCTGTTTCAAACACAAGAGGAAGGAAGAAAGGGGGCGACGCAACCCAGAAAAAGGTTGCATGCAAGGACAAAAATGATGACAAAAACAGTAAGCCACAGCCTAAGCTGGACAGTGATGGTCACCCACTAGGAATAAGAAGGTGCAAGACATGTAATGAAATCAGAGGCCACAATTCTAGGACATGTACAAAAAGACATGAACAAGAAAAACAAGGACATGGCGATGCACAACCAAACAGAAATTCCACTCACAACACTAAGAAATGGGCGAAACCGAGAGGTTGTAGCATCTGCAAAAAGAGGAAGAGACATAATTCAAGAACCTGCCCCAAAAGAACAAGATCAGAAAATGAGGAAGACGAGGAAGATGAAATCAAAGAAGAAGATGGCGACACAACTGAAGAAGAAATGGCTTATGAAGAAGCAGATGAAGAAGAGGAGGAAGAATAGAGTGAAGAGGACGAAGAACATGAAGAAACTGAAGAAGAAGTGGCTTATGAAGAAACAGATGAGGAAGATGAGGAAGAGCAAGAAGAGGAGGAAGAAGAGAGTGAAGAGGACGAAGAACATGAAGAAACAATGCCAACAAGACCACCACAAGGGAATGCTGCTGTACAGAAACAACCGAGAACGACACCACTTTCAAAAAACAAGGTAGGAGCACGAAAGGATGCAGTTCACAGCACTCAAAAACAAAAGCAGCCATCAACCAGCACGCGGGGAGCAAAGAAGGATGCAGTTCACAACACTGGAAAACAAAAGCAGCCATCCACCAGCACGCGGGGAGCAAAGAAGGATGCAGTTCACATCGCTGGAAAACGAAAGCGGCCATCAACAAGCATGTGGGGAGCAACAAAGGATGCAGTTCACAGCACTCAAAAACAAAAGCCACCATCAACCAGCACGTGAGGGACTACAAACACAGCGGTGCAGAGACCAGAACTAGCAACACCGCCACGGAAAACAAAAGAAAGTGCGACATTGGACACGCTCCAGTCACCGTGGAGAAGCAGCAAGTTAACGACCAAATAGATGAACTTCAATAAATTAATCATATGCATAGCAGTTTTCTTATCTGTATGACTTATGTATCAGTTTAAATTTCACGTAAACACAAATTCCCCACTAACTATGAGTTATTCAACTAAACCATTTAAAGACAAATGGTGTATATAGTATACCATATATATCACTCTAGAGTAAAACTTTGACACATATTAATGTAAAAACAATGTAAAAAATGCAGATAGCTCACTGGCAGCATGAAGTTCGGAATTATAATTGAAGCGGTTCAGATCACAAAAGTGCTTATTACAAAACACATCAAAAAGATGAAGCGTTCTTCACACAAAAGTACTTATTAAAAATCTACCTCATAACCTTAACCAATCACGTCAAACGTGATTCTAACCGTACGATCCTCGAGTTCAAAGAAGTTGAAGACAACAACTTGCTCAGACTTCAGGCCACTATCAATGAAAAATTCCTTCCACCCTTCCTGCAGACACAGCCGCCTGTTAACGCCTACATGGTACTTGGCTGGTTTAAGTGTCCATTACCAAGAACAACTTGGAGAATTCCCTTCTTCTTGAGACGGAGATACCTAACATCTAGTTGGGGAATTTTCTACAAAAAAGCAGTACAAATTAAACTCAATCTAATGTGCAGTGTGGAACTTGCACACAAGAAGTACGCTTGCAACTATTATGAAGTTCTTGAGACTACCTGCATGTAGTACAAAACCTACAAGCGAGGAAAATTGTGGAAACTATTACTTCTCATCTAGTATCTAAGAAGTTCACATATTGTAACCATGCAAAATAAAACACGAGCTCCATGCACACAAGCAAAGAAATAAAAATAAGATATAAGTACAACGTGAAGTACACTTCAATAAAACAAAATAAATACATTCCTAAAAAACTAGAAGTTCAGACTAGTATGGAATTATACATAAAAAGGAAAACACAAAGAAAAAATCAGATCGAGCGAAAATTACCATCTTGTAGTGAGTCTCAACATCTATTGGCGTAATCTGATGGAAAAAAGGACTTGTGTGGTCAAGGCCACGGTGAAGCAGGGCGGAATAGAACGCAGAAACGTTGATGTGGCCCATATCCAATCCTTCTGTGAATACTGTGCCATATGCAAGCTGCTCTGCTCGCCCAACTCGGCACAATACCTTCCCCCAACGACGAGCACGACAGGCTTGCGAGCAAGCTGAGCAACCGCAGTGCGTCGGCACACCACAACCATGCCCGCAGCAGGAGAGATTCGTGCAGGGGCCTGGAGCCATCGCAACAAAAACCTAGAAAAGGTAAAAAATAAAGAGAGGCTAGAGAAAGGAGAGGAGTTGCAGCTAGAGGAGAAATGAACTGCAAAGGAAGGGTAGAAGTTGGCCTACATTTATAGGAGAGGAATGCAAAAAGGTCAAAACTGAATATTAAAGAGGAGTTAATGAAAATTATGTTACCAATAATGAAGGACAATCAATAAAGGTTTATGTTACCAAAACAAAAAAGTCTTACCAGGAAGTTATACAAAGACTTTGACTGCACAAATTCATGACGAATTTGTACACCTGAAGCACAGGACCATGACGAATGCAGTGCAAAGGGGCAACAAAGCAGTGCACACCCCTGCCAATGCAGTGCACAAAAATGTAGCGCAAAACATGTGTAGTACGTAATGCGTGCACATGCAGTCCAGAAAACTGATCAATGCAGTGCACGGATGATTTGCTAAGCAGTGCACGCCCCTACATTGAAAAAAAGAATTAAGATAGAAAATACAAAGAAAAACAATTGACCACCAAGGTGCATCCGGCCCCAGCCAGTCTCATAGTAGGTCTGCGCCCACCGTAGGCGAGCCGTTCTGATCCACAATGCATGGGGCCGGGCGCACATGGGCCCACGGGTCAGAGAGCATAGAGCTTCGAGCATCGGGTATAAGCGCCCAAATAAGTAACTAGAGGAGTTCAACACGGCTTCCTCGCCAGTGCTTATAAACAGTTCGGGCGCGCCTTCCGCGGGCGAGGTAGGACTAAATATTAGGCCGCACACAACGCACCGGGAACCAGCCGTGGTCACATGCCGACTTGGGCCCAATGTGTCTTCACTCCATGAACACAGGTCCAACAAGGCCCACTAAGAAAAAACATTTACTTAAAAAATGGGCCCCCAACCCCCCTACCCATCCTGTACAGGGACTGCAGTAAGTATGGGCAAAAAAATTGATGCAGTACGCAGCACTAGAAAGATGCAGTGCATTTAGCTACACGAAGCAGTACGGTTTAGCAAATCCAGTTCCGGATTACATACATGAATAAGTACATGGTATAAAACACAGCAAAAAACTCGTAAAATTGTGGAATACATTGTACTTTATTCAGGGGCTCAAGCAAGGATACACAAAAAATACTGTGAAGTAAGCACCTGTACACAACATGCAGTTCTCCGTTGCACACGATGCAGTGCGGAACTCTAACAAATGTAGTTTTGTTATCACGCAGGATACATATAAAACGTCACAAAATGCCCGTTCGCACAGAAAGTGGTGGTTAAAAAAATCTACTGATCAAAAATAAAAAAGAAACCATGTTAAAAAACACCACGTTCACATACAACCACCCAATCGGAGTGGTTCCATTGCAACAAGCCCATGATCACAGACGCGACACCAACCCACGATTTGCACAAACCTCATCGTCAGCGAGATCGTGCAGTTCATCCGATGCGGCCATCCCTCCCCACGCCCTCCCTTAAATTTAGACCCCTGCCATAGGCCTTCTCATCCACAACAACACAAGTATCCATTGCGCTGCCACCAAATCGTTCCATCACATCCATCTCCACGCAAAACACCAAGCCCCTACTATCAGCCATGGCGTTTGCCGATGAGTACAAGGACGTGGAGGCCCACGGCAACACCAACTTGCACGTCATCCACACCAACGACAAGAAGCAGGTGGTTATCACCCTCGCACAGTACGAGCGCCACCTCAGCCTCTAGCGCCACAAGATTGTCGGCATTGATCTCGAGTACAACAACGAGCCTGAAGCGACGTAGAAAATAGCCCTCTGCCAACTCTCCATTGGCAAGAAACACCCAGTGCTGCTCCTCCAACTGAGCGCCGCTGAAAGGTGCACCGTCTTTGACAACTTCCTCGCCGACCCCAAGTACACCTTTGAAGGCTTCTCCATCGACGGCGACAAAAAAAGGCTAGAGCGCGTCAATCTGGAGGTTGCCAACTTCGTCGACATCCAGAAGGAGTGGAGGGTGCCCGAGGCAACCAAGGAGTTGGACTCCCTTAGAGACGTCTCCGGCATGCTCATCGACGACTACTACAACAACATTAAGAAGAAGATCACCGACGACGAGCACAAGCGCTGGGCCACCCTTCCTTTGTCCATGAGGCACATCGAGTACGTGGCAAAGTACGCCTACACATCATACGAGATATGGAACTGCATCACCCTCACCGAGGACGGACTTCGCAATGTACGAGATATGGAGACACTGACTGGTGAAGAAGAAGATGGTGCCGGCCAAAGAGCAACCAATGCCGGCGTCGTTTTAGAATTATCATCAAATTTGCTTTATGTTGTTTGCTTATGTATCGTTAGTTTGCTTGTGATCATTTGCTTTTGGTGAACTTAGTTTGCTTGCCATGTAGCATCGCTTGTAATGATGTGACCTTGATTATGTTAGATTGCTTTCTGTTGAAATTAGTTTGCTCATGATGAACTTGTCGTACAGAATGCCTGTGATAATTTGTTCTCTGTTGTTTACTTATGAATCATTAGATTCGAGCAGTGTGCAAAACAAAAAATAAGATGCAGTGTGCAAATAAGACGCATGCAGTGCAAGTTGTGTACCAATGCAGTACATACTCTGTCGTATTAAATTTACACATACGCAACGAAGCAGTGAATGCCCCTAAATTTGATAAAAAAAGAATACATAAGAG
Organism: Triticum urartu; assembly: GCF_003073215.2. Taxonomy (NCBI): domain Eukaryota; kingdom Viridiplantae; phylum Streptophyta; class Magnoliopsida; order Poales; family Poaceae; genus Triticum; species Triticum urartu. The sequence goes on along the minus strand of NC_053027.1, from coordinate 242,185,752 downwards.
CAAAAACACAGAAAGAAAAAAATGCAACATGTATATGTAGTGCCGAAATATATGAACGTGCAGTACACAAACATAATCAATGCAGTACGGGTTATGTTTACTAAGCAGTGCACTCCCCTACATTAGAAACAAGATTACATAAGAGCAAAAACATGAAAACAAAATATGAGAAATGTACATGTACTATGGAATGCGTGTTCATGTAGTATAGAACTCTGATCAGTGCAGTGCACAGACGGTTTACAGAGCAGTGCACACCCCTACATTGAAAAAAATGTAGTGCGGAAATATATGAACGTGCAGTACAGGAACACAATCAATGCAGTACAGGTATGTTTACTAAGCAGTGCACTCCTCTACATTGGAAAAAAGATTACGTAAGAGCACAAACATGAAAACAAAAAAATGAGAACTATGCATGTAGTACGGACTGCGTGCACATGCAGTACAGAACTCTGATCAGTGCAGTGCACAGATGGTTTACAAAGCAGTGCATGCCCCCCTACATTGAAAAAAACAATAGAAAAAAATTGACGACCTAGGTGTAGCCGGCCCCAGCCAGTCTCGTAGTAGGTCTGCGCCCATAGCAGGCGAGTCGTTCTGAGCCACAATGCATGGGGCCGGGCGCACATGGGCCCATAGGTCAGAGCGCATAGAGTAGCGAGCGCCGTGTATAAGCGCCCAAATAAGTAACCAGGGGAGTTCGATACGACTGCCTCACCAACGCTTATAAATAGGTTGGGCGCACCTTCCGCGGGCGAGGTGGGACTAGACATTAGGCCGCACACAATGCACCGGGAACCAGCCGTGCTCACAGGCCGACTTGGGCCCAAATGCGTCTTCACTCCCCGAGCACAGCCCAACAAGGCCCACTAAGAAAAAACAATAACTTCAAAAAATAAAACATCAAAGAAAAATTAGAAAACATTTTTTAAACGAAAAACAACAACAAAAGAAAAATGTGTGTGGGCACTGCGAGAAACTACAGTTCATTATTAATAAATAAAACGTAGAAAGCCCGAAGTAAAAGTACAAATGCAATCCGCGACGCCAAACAATGCAGTTATCCACGTGAAAGCATGAAGTATTTTTTTCTGAAATGCAGTTCTCCTTCTACTGCATTGTAGTCTTGCTAAAATAAAGAATGCGGCCCTATTAGTTAAGCAAAGCAGTCCGCTATAAAATAAAGAACTGAATGAAAGAACTCCATCAAGAAATTAAATGTGCGTACATCTGTATCAATCCTAATCCGATATAATTCAGTGCACGAAGAATAAATTTCACTTCCATGCAGTACACTACGTGGACAAATGTAGTTATGTTCTGATATAAAAGAAGTGCACTTAAAAGGAAAATTCACCGAAAACACAATCATCACATTTTCTGACAGTTGCGTGCATACCTGAACAAGTCACGAAAAAAGAGGACACGATGTTCCGGATGTCCAACGAACTAACAGAGCCTCCTCATAGCAGAACCTCTTTGTAGTTGCCACGTGACTAAAAACAGAGCCCCACCACGATACCACCCCGCTCCACCTCTCCCACGTCCTGTCAAGGAGAGCACAGGAGAGCAGAGGGGAAAACACAACTGCTTTGTACCACAAAAAACCCCATTGCATCTTCTTCTCCAAACTTCCTTTCACCAACCTCTTCTCTCCAAAACAAACACGAGATAGCAGAGGAGAGTCATGGCGGATGCACCTCTTTACAAGCAGCACCGCCGGTACACCAGGGAGCTCCACGACGTCGACCTCCACGGCAACAACAAGCTCCACGTCGTTTGCACAAGCAAGGGTGAAGACGTGGACAAGATGTTTTCCACACTTAGGAGGAAGCTCAACGGAATGCCCGTCAAACTAGTCGGCGTTGATGTCGAGTAGACGCATTATGTGAAGCCACAATGGGCAGCAGTGCTCGAGCTATGCATAGAAAAAGAATGCCTTGTCTACCACATCTCTGCAGCTAAAGACATGTCAGAATATAACTATCAATCTGTACTATTGATTGTTAATATTGATTTTAAATTTTCTTCACTTCAATCGCCACTATTTAAACTTTGGTTTTCATTTTTGAAAAGCACGGCATATGAATTCATTGACAGTTTTCATCTAGCTCCATGTATGTCACTCATGTGCTCGATTCTTGAATTATATGATCTAGCAATACACACAGTTTTATTTTGTTTTACCAAATACAAACTATTTGACTGAACAATAGAAAACTGCAACATTACTATACAAAACATGTGTGAAATTCAGTTCAAGAATATAATCATGCACAAAACATGCATTATTTATGCAATATATTATCAGATTTGCTAGTTATGATGAACAAAGTATTAGCAACTACTCAATGTAACAGATTCAGATATTCATATTGCAGTTCAGTTTCAGACAAAACAAAAAGCACTGGTAGTCCTAAGAAAATAAACTATATTCACTCTATACAAACATCTTGCAGGCCAATGGAACTAGACAAATTCCTCATGAATGGTGAGTACACCTTCGTCGGATTCGCCATTGAAGGAGAGAAAAGCAAGCTGAAGCTATCTGGTTTGGAGATCAACTCTGACAACTACATTGATATTCAGTTGGAATGGAGAGACCCATACAATAAAAAGAAGTTTGACTCTTTGGCTGATGTTGCCGGTAGGATGATAGACATTCACTAAAATGACATTAAGAAAAAAATTAACAGCAAGGAGGACCATACTCTGTGGGGATTCTGCCCACTGCCAGAAAAGCTTATCAAGTATGCAGCAATAGATGCATTTGCAACATATGAGTCATGGAGAATCATCTACGATGTCATCATGGGACTAGACAGGGCAAAAAGAGACAAAGAAGCAAAGAAGAAGAAGAACAAGGCTGTAATCCAATACAACAACTAGAAATAATTCAGGGCTATGCTTTAGTTTCACTTTACTTTAGTCGTTGTGTTGTTCTTTGTTTCATGTATGGAAGCTTTTGATTATGTCCATTGCTTCATATCGAACATTTCTTTTGTAAAAACAATGTCGTTTTAGAATTATCTTTAAATTTTATTTATGTTGTTTGCTTATGTGTCACAGTTTGCTTCTGATCAATTGCTTTCGCTGAAATTAGTTTGTGTTAGAACAAGTATCCAGAAAATTTTGAAAAAATTAATGTGTGATACCAAAATGTGAATACAGTTCACATAAGAAAAATAACGCAGTTCACAGAGTGTATAATGAAGTGCAGTACATGCACAAATGCAGAACAAAGGGGCTGCAGCAACTTTTGTTCAGTGCAGTACTCAACGTTGGTGCAAGCAGTAGAAATGACATCATTTGTACTCACGTGAAATATATATACTCCAAAAGAAAAAATTCTTCAGATAAGGAAAAAAATTGACCACCCAGCTACAACAAGGCCCCAGCTAGTCCCGTAATAGGTCTCTAAAAAATGCGTGTAGTTCTCCAAAGTCTTACAAGGAAGTTCAATATATGTGTGCATGAAGTGCGGTACATGCTCAAAATGAACCACAAGAGAAGCACTTTCGTGCAGTGCACAACACAGAATCAGTGCACCTAATGCAGTACTTAAATGTAAGTCATCCGTAGCGTTGGCATAACTAGTCAACATTTGGCACAAAGAAGGATGGACGCAGTGCAAAATGTGTACACGTGCAACATAGGACTATGATGAATGCAGTGCATATAGAAGGAACAAAGCAGTGCACACTCGTACACTAGAAAAAATGATACGTAAGAGCGAAAAACAATAAAGAAATATGCTACCCATGCAGTGCAAAAAATGTAGCGCAAACATGTGTAGTACGCAACCCCAGAGCCACACCCCTAAGATAGACAGGGAGGCGACGGGGTGTGACAAACTCGCCTGCGCATGCGGCGCCGCGGCACGCCGCGTCGCCGCTTGCTCCGGCTCGTTCCAGGCTCGGCCTCGCAGGGGGGTGGGGAGGGGGGTCACGACCCCCCTCCCACCCCCTCCTCGGACTCGCGCTAACGCACGCAGTGCGCTTGGTTGATAGGCGCAGTGCGGACATTCTGTTTTTCCAGCAATAGGACGCATGCACCCTAGAGCCACATCCCTAAGATAGACAGGGAGGCGACGGGGTGTGACGGACTCGCCTGCGCATGCGGCGCCGCGGCACGCCGCGTCGCCGCCTGCTCCGGCTCGTTCTAGGCTCGGCCTCGCAGGGGGGTGGGGAGGGGGGTCACGACCTCCCTCCCACCCCCCTGCCCGGCCTCGCGCTAACGCACGCAGTGCGCTTGGTTCACAGGCTCAGTGCAGACATTCTGTTTTTCCAACAATAGGACACACGCAACCCCAGAGCCACACCCCTAAGATAGACAGGGAGGCGACGGGGTGTGACAGACTTGCATGCGCATGCGGCGCCGCGGCACGCCGCGTCGCCGCCTGCTCCGGCTCGTTCTAGGCTTGGCCACGCAGGGGGGTGGGGAGGGGGTCATGACCCCCTCCTACCCCCCCTGCTCGGCCTTGCGCTAACACACGCAGTGCGCTTGGTTGACAGCCGCAGTACGAACATTCTGTTTTTCCAACAATTGGACACACGCAACCCCAGAACCACACCCCTAAGATAGACAGGGAGGCGATGGGGTGTGATGGACTCGCCTACGCATGCGGCGCTGCGGCACGCCGCGTCGCCGCCTACTCCGGCTCGTTCCAAGCTCGGCCTCATAGGGGGTGGAGAGGCGGGCTCACGACCCCCCTCCCACCCCCCTGCCCGGCCTCGCGCTAATGCACGCAGTGCCGTAAGTACAGGGAATACAAAGAGCAAATACAAATCTATAAACAACCAAAAAAATGGGGGGGGGCACCCCCCATACCTTACAATACAAACAATAAAAAAACCAACTGAAGGACACATCTTTAGGCAAAAGCAGTGCACTTGGTTAGGCAAGAAGCAGTGCAGTATCATAAAGCAACGCAGTTCCAGGATACACACATGAATGCAGGGTCTGCGGCAAAAAAGTGCATCAAAAAAAGAACAGGTGCAACATAAACTTGTAGAAAAATGCACTCCTTTTTGTTGGACGAAGAAGTTCGGCATCACATGCAATTCAGTTTATGCGACACATAAGATACACATAGGCGTGAAAAAAATGCCAGTTCACACAGAACGTGTAAGTTCAACAAAAATAAAAATATACACATGTATATACTGTATGAATTATTTATATAAAATACACATGCAGATACATATTCGTCCATAAAAGCACTGCTCCAAAAAAGCAGATGAAAGATCACAACAACAGAAAAACAAAAGTCTTTTCATACATTATATACCTTAGACACCACACAGTACACAACATGAACCCCTAGTTCTTGTCCATCCACAGGATTTTTTCAAAGTAGATTGTTACTGCGTCTGCGATTGCGATAGGGAAGTAATCCTGAGGTCCGCAATCAGTTCTCATAGCTCAAGCACCATCTCTTCATAACACAACATGTTCAAAGGATTGAAGAGCAGCTGGAACATGTACTCTGCCTTCCAATCTTCAACAACAGGCTGAAAAAAGAAAAAAATGCAGACATTGATTAAAATAAAAGGTTGTCATAAAGAACAAAAATTGAAAAAGTAAAATAATAAAAAAAAGTAGCAAGAAAACAAAGAAAACACAGAAGGTGTTACGTCGGTTTTGATAACTTTCTCAACTAGATATTGGCCGTCATACAACTGCGTCACCCTCAGAACATAGATTCCGCACTCGTTTGCTCCCTGCGCTGGCACGACCGGGTAAGAGGGCTTCTCTGCCAATTTAACACAGTCAGGGTGGTTCTTAGATTTATACACTTTTTCACCATAAATCGCCTTCAGCAACTGAGTCATCCTCCTCATCTGGCAAAAAAGGAAGCACAATGTAAAAATAACACACACCACAGATCAAATTACTATTCAGACGAACCGAAAAATACAAAAATTGTTCTCAACGTCTAGACAATCCCTCTTTTAAATGCACGTGAGGTCATTTCCTTTTATCTACTTTTTTACAAGGATTATGGGGGGCCTGAGAAAAATGCAGTTCTGTCATGCACATTTTGCAGTGCACTACATAAACAAGTTTGGTTCTATGTGTGCTAACATTACATGCGCAGTTTAAAAAAAATGCAGTAGGAGAAACACAAAAAAGCTCTGCACTTGGCAAGAAAAAATGACATACCACTTCAGTGCAATCTGAGTGGTAATCAGTCCTTCGCCACTTTGTCGTGACATCAGGATGGCCAGTGTACTTGCTAGTGTCATGGATATCAAACGTCTGGCGATGCTGGTTCATCGTGTATAAGGAATAATGATCATCCTTGGAGCGTGGCATCATAATCTGTTCACATCACAAAAAACAAAAAAATGAAATGAAAAGTTATTTCGACACGTAGCACTAGGACCACTGTTACAAAAAATAACTATAAAAAGAAATGCAACAAACCAGAAAATTAAATGATAGGAAACATTGAACTTACCAGTTTTGCATCCAACAGGTTTACGTCGTCACTCACAAAAACCTTGAACTGGTTAACTACATCTTGTAAAACAAACGTGCTATGCACAACTGGCAACACAGGGTTTCCTTCATCATCTCTCGTCACAAAGGTTTCCATCTGAAGAACATGCTGCAAAGAAAAAAGAACAAAAAAAGGAAATGAAAAAAGGAATAAACAATGAATTCAGGCATGGACATAAAAAACAAGTACAATAGAAAAAAATGACAGCACCCGTTTACCGTGATAAATAAGGGTGAAAGTAGCACACGTTCACCAGAATGATAAACTAAACCCATTTCAGGGTCTTGCTTCCAGTACTTAATGACAAAATTCATGAGATACGAATCCATTAAAGCTCCTTTGCCAAATGTATTATATATATAGTCAACATTGTAAGTATCAAAATCACCAAAAGGACTATGCACCATAAAGAACGCATTCCTGCAGTAAACATACATATATGGGAACAATAAAAATAAAATTAAAAACAAAACACACAAAAAGGATTAAGCACAGACACATAAAACTTACTCATGGTATTTGGTTACAAAATCTTTGCTCAGAACAAGATCCTTTATTTTCCTTGCCTCATCAATATATTTGAACCTCAGAGGATTCAATTTCTCTATGGAGCATCTCAACTTAAAAGCCCTCTCAACTGCCCTCTTGTTCGAAAATATTTCAATGTCATCTTCAAGAGGGCGATTAATTGATGCACTCCTAGCCCTAGTGGAGCGAGGACACGGTGTAACAAAATCATCATCATCAACATCAAATACATCGCGTGGAGAGCTAGGTCGAGAAACACTTCCACCATCAGGTCCAGATGCCACAACTGTGTTCAAACCATCTCCAGCCAAAGAACCAGAATTATCTAGAGAGATTTCAATGACACAATCCTCCATAACCACCTCAGAACCCTGGGACTCAAACAGTGACGTACATCCATCATGAAGCCCCCCATCAAGACCTAAAACCCTGTACAAAAAACGTGGAAACACTCAGCACAAAATACAAAACCTAAAAACATGTAATATAGCTCATTAAAATAAAAAATGTAGTTCACTAAAGAATAGAATGCAGCACAATTGTCGACAACAATGCAGTCCACTTGTCTACAACAATGCAGAACAAAAAATGTATACAACAATGCAGCCCACTTGTATACAACAATGCAGCCCACTTATGAAGAACAATGTAGCTCACTTGCCCAAAAAATAAAATGCATCTCACTAACACAACAAAAAAATATACACATCAATTCTAAATCACGAACTTAACTAAAAAACTAGTAAAAAAAGCCCATAAGAGCCAGAAGGAAGCAGTACACAAAAAAGTAAAGGAAGGATAAAGAAGTTCACTAAAACAACCTTTATCTGCAAAAATTAAAAGTGATGTTAAATCAAGGGAACACTTTCTCGATGTGAGCCAACTATAGAGCATGGCCTTTCTGATGTAGCCAATGTGCTCCGCCCCAAACTGAGCAACTCGAACACCATCCCAAGTCTGCAAGAATTGAAACATATAGAATCCACAATCATGCCTGCAATAAAAGAATAAAAAACATCAGTTTCACAAAATGAAATAAAAAAAACTTGAGCATTATGGAGAAGAGGGGCTGTATGGAACACACCCATTTGGCTGCATTGTGACAATGACATGTTTCAACACAAATCCATCAAGAGTAGGAGGATTTAGCGGCTCATCAAAACTTGAGCTTCCTTCTTTCCATGCACACTTGATATTTTTAACCATCCTCCTAAAAACCCTGATCGCATCAGCGCTGCCAGGTTTATTGAGCGAGTCAAGAAATTCAAAACGCCTTTCTTTCACATTTAACGCAACTACATAATAATGACCAACGCCATCCCTCATATCTGGAGGATCAAAAGTTGCAAAAAGGACCTGTTAAAAGCACGAAAAAATAAACAAAAGTATTATAAGAAGAAGAAACAGAACACTATAAAAACAAACACGCAAAAATATAGTATTCGACACATAAAAATGTGACTCACCATATCCTTTTTATCAACATGCTCCTCAGATTTTGAAGAGAACATCATTTTAACACTCCTGCCTACAGTACCACCATTCCAAATATTTTTCTGCCAATACAAAACCAAAAATCAAATAGTGCTCAAGAAAACATGTCGTCACACGAAATCAGAAAATAAAATCAAAAAAATAAAACAAAAATTTCTGCATTCTTACACAAATATGGTACCGGACAACCATTGTCGGAGATCCCTTAAACTCGTCTACCAGCAAAGAAACCCCAAGATCTACAAGTCTTGTAGTGAGCATCCCTTTATCCTAAACGGATTGACCAACTTCACCAATGGTAATATCACCCAACTCAGTTTTAAAAGCAATCATGTCCCTAAATTTTTCATGACAAACTGAAACATAAGATACTAAAAAAAATAACAACAAAGAAAAAGGGCTAGAAACCAAAATTAGAAAATACATATGAACAAAACAATTTCTAAAAAAACAATACCTCTTCTTCTTGTCCTTCCGAACCCTCGTAACAGAAGCGTACAACTCACTGTATCTTTTTAGGAGAGCTGGATCAATGCTCGACGGTGTCACAACAGGAAGTTCGTCATCTGTAATAAAAAAGATGAAGTTCACTTATCCAAATAATGAAGTTCAAATATTAATCCAAGGAAATTATGCTAGCTATTTTGAAAATCATAAACAAAAGATCAAGTTTCACTTATCATTAAACATCTAATACATATACCATAGTAATTAAACAAAAATGAAATGAGAAAAACTTCAACTATACTGTTCAAAACAAAACTCTTGCCTTCAGTGTCAGAGTCTTCATGCTGTTGTTCTTCAGAGCTAACCAATACATTTTCTTGGATAGGTTGCGATGAATCCAACACAACATCACTGGAGTGCCCTTCTGCAACAACATCAGCATTATCTGGATTTACAACAGTCTGGTCAACCGCAACATCCTTAGTTACTTCAGCTACATGAGGCTCCATTCTCGATACTTCAGGAACATCGTTGGCCGCCAGGAAAACACGGGAAGCAACAACACTAACAGCAAGGATGATATTCTCTAGTGGCTTTTTAATGCCAAAATCAGAATCCTCATGCCGGCTGGGGGAAACAACATCATGGGATTGTTGAGCTACAGAAGGGTCTGCAAGGTCGACGGCAAACGATGCAGAAGCACCAACCCTGCCACCACCATCAACAGCACAATCCCCCTGATTCAGATCAACATGAACTTCCACCTTTTCTTCTCCAGGCTGTGGAAAGATTAAAAAACACACAATAACACAAAACTGAGTGTGGGGATAATTAACACAACAAACAACTGCAACCCATGTGTATCAAAACAACTACCACTTCAAAACACATATACGTAAAAAAAGAACTGCAGTTCACTTTGTCAAACGTTGTAGTTCAGCTATGTTAAATACTGAAGCTCACTTATGTAAAACATTATGGACCACGCATGCAAAATTGAATGCAGTTCACTTCTGTCAAAGACTGAAGCTCACACATGTAAAACTATTGCAGCTAGCATATTTAAATGAAAATGCATATGACTGAGCATAACACCGCACATCAAGTTTATAACAACAACAACAACAACAAAATTAGATTACAACACACTAAAAAAACAAGTAATACAACTATACCTTATCAGCTACAACATCTGGAGGGGACGATGCATCACCCAAGACCTCATCCTTCCCAGAGCCACCGTAGGACTCTTTGTGCACATCACAAGAAGCAACACCTGTCTACGGGCATAGAACAAACCAAAAACGAAAATAAGATGGTTACGACAAAAAAGAAGAAATTTCAACTATGTATAAGCAGTACACACTTTACAACCGTGAAGTACACAAAAAATACAATAAAATGGAAAGCAACAAATGCAAGTTTAAGAAGAGGGACACGTGGCAGAATAGACATGGCAGAAGTAATGGTACCTGACCAATTCCATCGTCCCTAGTTCCATGGACACCAGAAGATTCCACTCCAGCCTATCACAGAAAACAAAAAAGTGAGGAGCATTCCACATAATACAAAAAAGAGGTTCAAAGCAACAATAACCTAGAACATACATTATCAGCGCCAATCCCAGCGTCCTGACGGTTCATTTCATCCAAAGAGTTCTCGGCTACGTACACGCCTCAACAAAATGGAGTTGTTGAGAGGAAGAACCGAACTTTTATTGAGATGGAAAGAACGATGCTTGATGAGTACAAGACGCCAAAACACTTTTGGGCAGAAGTGGTTGAGACGGCTTGTCATGCAACAAATCGCTTGTATCTTCACAAGCTACTCGACAAGATGGCATATGAGGTCCACACCGGTAACAAACCACAAGTTGAATACTTTCGAGTATTTGGCTCAAAGTGTTACATTCTTGTTAAGCATCATTGTTCTAAATTTGCTCCTAAATCTCATGAGGGTTTCCTACTTGGTTATGGCTCAAACTCTCACACTTACCGTGTCTATAACAATTTCACTCGAAAGGTTGAAGAGACGGTAGATGTGAAGTTTGATGAATCTAACGGCTCGCAAGTTGAGCAATTTCCAATTGATGTAGGAGACAAAGACCCTTTGGAAGCAATCCAAGACTTGTCTATTAGCAAGATTCATCCAACGGAGGAAGGAGAGTACCTTGTCCATCCAAGTGGAAGCTTCTACCTCATGACAAGGTGAACCAAGAGTTGACATGGAAGCATCCACAAGTGGGACTCACCAAGATGAAGAAAACGAGGAAGTACACCAAGATGAACCTCATCAACCTCCTTCTCCACCACGACGAGAGAACGACAACGTCAACAATGAAGAAGCCCAAGAATAAGAACGACAATATGATGAAGAAGATGGTCCATCCCGACCCAAACAAAAGCTCCCACGAGTTCGAGCAAGAGTTTCAAGAGACCATCACGTTGAACAAATCTTCAACGATATTCCAACCTGGACAATCACTCGCTCTAAAACTCGTTTGGCTAAGTTTTGTGAACATTATTCACTCATCTCTAGCATTGAACCTATGAAGGTTGAAGAAGCATTGGAAGATCCGGATTGGATAAACTCTATGCATGAAGAGCTACACAACTTTGAGAGAAATCACGTCTGGATATTGGTCGAGAAGCGCGACAACGACCACAACATCATCGGTACTAAATGGGTGTTTCGGAAAAAGCAAGATGAAGATGGTCAATTCGTCCGCAACAAAGCACGTCTCGTCGCGCAAGGCTACACTCAAGTCGAAGGTATGGACTACAGTGAGACATATGCCCCCATTGCTAGACTTGAGTCCATCCGAATCTTACTTGCCTATGCTAATCACCATGATATCATCGTGTACCAAATGGATATTAAAAGTGCTTTTCTAAATGGTGAAATTGAGGAGGAAGTTTATGTTAAACAACATCCTGGCTTTGTTAATCCGAAGAAACCCGACCATGTTTACAAACTTCACAAAGCTCTTTATGGTCTTAAACAAGCTCCTAGACCGTGGTATAAATGCTTGACCAAGTTCCTTATTGAAAAAGGCTCTGAAATTGGAAAAATAGATTCTACTCTTTTTACTAAAAGGGTTAATGGTGAATTATTTCTATGCCAAATTTATGTTGATGATATCATATTTGGTTCGACTAACCCTCATTTTAGTGAAAAGTTTGGAAAGCTAATGTCGTAGAAGTTTGAGATGTCTATCATGAGTGAACTCAAGTTCTTCCTCGGTTTGGAATTCAAGCAAACTAATGAAGGTACCTTTGTTTCTCAAACAAAGTACAACAAGGACTTATTCAAGAAGTTCAACATGCAAGAAAGCAAAGGTACGAAAACTCCCATGCCTACTAGTGGACATCTTGACTTGACCAAGGATGGCAAACCGGTTGACCAAAATGTTTATCGCTCTATGATTGGTTCATTGTTATATCTATGTGCATCACGTCCTGATATCATTCTAAGTGTGTGCATGTGTGCACGGTATCAAGCGGCCCCCAAAGAATGTCATCTTAAGGCTGTGAAAAGGATAGTGATATACCTAATACATACACCAAATTTTGGCTACTCCGATTCAGACTATGCCGGAGACAAGGTTGATAGAAATTCCACTTTGAGTACTTGTCAATTCCTTGGTCCTCCAAGAAACAAAACTCGGTATCCTTATCCACCGATGAAGCGGAATACATTGTTGCTGGTTCATGTTGTGCTCATTTACTTTGGATGACCCAAACTCTTAAGGATTATGTGATCTATGTGAAACATGTTCCATTGCTTTGTGAGAATGAAAGTGCTATTAAGATTGCTCACAATCCCGTGGAACATTCTCGCACTAATCATATTGAAGTTCTTCATCATTTCATTCGAGATCATGTTGCTAAAGGGGACATTGATCTTAAGCATGTTCATACTGATAAGCAATTGGTGGATATATTCACCAAACCGCTTTATGAGAAAGTATTTTGCCGTTTGAGAGATGAATTGAAAATCATTGATGCTTCAAACTTGGAGTAGAAACTCCATTTGGATACATGCATGGCATAAGTCTTTGTCTAATCCTTGATTTCTTCTCTTATGATGATGATTGTCGGTGTCAAAACCGGCGGATCTCGGGTAGGGGGTCCTGAACTATGTGTCTAAGGCAGATGGTAACAGGAGGCAAGGGACACGATGTTTTACCCAGGTTCGGGCCCTCTTGATGGAGGTAAAACCCTATGTCCTGCTTGATTAATATTGATGATATGGGTAATACAAGAGTAGATCTACCACGAGATGAGAGAGGCTAAACCCTAGAAGCTAGCCTATGGTATTATTGTATGTTATTGTTCTGTCCTACGCACTAAAACCCTCCGGTTTATATAGACACCGGAGAGGGTTAGGGTTACACAAGGTCGGTTACAAAGGAGGAGATATCCATATCCGTACTCCCTAGCTTGCCTTCCACGCCATGTAGAGTCCCATCCAGAGACGAGACGAAGTCTTCAATCTTGTATCTTCATAGTCTAACAGTCCGGCCAAAGGAAATAGTTCGGCTGTCCGGAGACCCCCTAATCCAGGACTCCCTCAGTAGCCCCTGAACCAGGCTTTCAATGACGATGAGTCTGGCGCGCAGTATTGTCTTCGGCATTGCAAGGCGGGTTCCTCCTCCGAACACATCACAAAAGAATTTGAATATAAGGATAGTGTCCGACCCTGCAAAATAAGTTCCACATACCACCGTAGAGAGAATAATATTTCCACAAATCTCAATCTGCTAACATTTTTTGGCAACATGACATCATGCCATAGCTCGGTGGTTATTCGAACCGTTTTTCTTCGACCAGCTCCACACATAACGCGAGGCGGTATCTTGACACGTCTTGTCAAAGCCGAGATCATGTTACCCTAATTACGGGATTCTCATCAATACGTTCATGGGTAACCCAACCGTGTCTAGGACTCCTAGATTATAGGCAAGTCCCAAGCGGCTACGGAGAGGATGCTTGATATTCACCCTCTTTATAAAGGGACAAGGCTTTTACTTTTTCCCCTCCCGTGCTCAATGGAATCCTTCCCCCGCCTCGAGTTCTAACACCCAAAGCCCAGGTCAGATGCTTCGGACCTTCAATCATGTCCGGATCTAGCCTTCAAGGCCGGTGGATGCCCTCCTCCGTTACGGAGTAGGATATCAAGAAGTTGAGGGAGGCCAGATACCTGACCGTCGAGGTTTCACATCGGCTGCCTGCCCGAGGGCAGGTCGTCCCTACTCCCGAACCCAACGAGAACATTGTGTTCATCTCCCACTTCCTCCGAGGCCTAGGCCTCACCCTGGATCCCTTTGTTAGGGGTTTGATGTTCTATTACGGGCTAGATTTCCACGATCTAGCCCCGGACTCCTTTCTCCACATCTCGGCATTTATTGTCGTATGTGAGGCCTTCGTCCGCATTACCCCTCACTTCGGCCTGTGGCTCAAGACCTTTGACGTGAAGCCGAAGATGGTCGAGGGGAGCATGTAGCGTGCGGAGGCGCATTAAGAAGTAAAATTGCTGGAGCTCCATGGCCAAAGGGTTCCTTTCCAGAGGTGTCCGGATTATGGCAGCGGGAGTGGTTTTACATCACAGCTCCCAGAAATGCCAAGTGGGTGGCCGCCCCTGCTTTTTCCGCTCGGGCCCTCCACCACAACTGGTGTCATGGATTAGCAGAGGGATGAGCTGAGGTCCAGCCAAGGACGTGCCTATACTGCAAAGCCGCATTCAAAATCTCTTTGATAGAGATTTCAGTCTGGTTACGGTGGTGCAAGTCATGCTGGTTCGTTGAGTCCAGCCTTGCAAACGCCGGCCCCTCCGCATATGGGAGTTCAACCAGAAGGGCCGCGCACTATTCAGAATTTCCTCGGCCTGACGCACGAGGAGTAGGGATGGCAATGGGTCGGGTTTGGGGCAGGTGGAGCTGGTCCAAATCCAACCCATGACCCATCTTCCTACCCTCTGCCCATCCACCAAATTATCCATGGGCACAACTTGTGCCCATGCCCAAAGCCGCTGGATACCCACATACCCATGGAGCTCCATGGGAATAGAAAAGTCAGCATGAAGCCTTCCCAAATATCAAATCAACCCATCATCATTCACTCACAAATGACAACATAAGCTACATGCATAAGTAGGTAAGAAGTAATACGATGAGTCCTTAAGTGTGACATACCAGAGGTTGATTCTGTAGCATATAGCTCATGGCACAAGTTGCATATTTCATGCCATTTCCCATTGATTCATTCTTTCTACTATCACTGGCATATGACCCCACATGTCATACGGGTATCCATTGGATATCCATGGAGCACAAACTATAACCATGCCCAACCCGGCTGTTCGTGGGTATCCATATCCACGGACCCATGGGCAGAAATGTGCTCCATACCCTTTCCCAACCGGGTCGGGTATCCATGGGTATCCAGATCCATGGATAAAATTGCCATCCCTAACAAGGAGATGTACAAATCATTCTTTAGACCCCAAATAGAGTGTCCGGATACTACCAAGGACGTGGGCCTGAGCAGCAACCGTACCGCCGACCAAGTAAGTAATCCTCTAGCCGAACAAACCGTATTTCATTTACCATGACGTCATTCTGAGAAATCGCTCTTTAACCAGGACTGGCTAACAAAGGGAAGATGATTCGGTGTTCGGCCCCCCTACCTGAGGGTTTGGAGAATCCGGTACTGGAAAAGATGTTCGAGCTAGCACCTTGCCCGGAGCCCTCAAAGGAAGATAAAGGGGGGAATAATGAGGTCGAAAGTGGGCCCCCATCATTAACAATCCCAACCGAGGGAATGAGCGCCTTCGTGAAGGAGGATAACCAAGGGGAAGAATCTGACCTTCTCTCGCTTCGGGGAAGGAAGAGGACTGCCTCTGAAGATCCGGAAACCAAGGCTTCCAAACGGGAGAAGAAGTCTCCACCAGAGGGTTCTGCCTTGGAGGGTGCTCTTGCCGCACAAAGTCCGCGCGAGGATCAGCCCTCCAACGAGCTGTAAGTAATCAAAAAGTACTTTAATAGTGGAGATATACTACCTTACCTCGGAGGAAAATAACCGAAGCGTTTATCTTGCAGTTCAGATCTTAGCCCTTCTCAGCAGAGCTCGTCCTCGGGGGATCTTCTTCCGGAGATGATGGAGAGCGAAACGCCTCCCCCGGACTCCCTCGCTCAAGAAGCGGGCGACCTTGAAGTGTCGTCAAGGAGGGCCTCTTCGGATCCGGTGAGGCCAGAAGATAATCCTACAGTCACCCGAGTCCCCAGCATCCGGCTCTTGAAGAGAGCAAACAAAAGAGTCCGGCACCGTCTGGTATGGGGTCGGACGTACTGAGGGAGCTTTTGGAGCGAGCGGCCATCTCAGAAGAACACCGTACATTGTTGGGTACAGTGATAGAAAGAATTTCGTCCACCGAAAGTGGATTGCATGAAGCCTGTATGAGTCTACTATCAGGCTTTCAGGTACGTGAAATGATATACTTTTTGATAGTGCCGCACATTTTTAGGTGTGCCCTATGTACATAGTAGCCCCTGAGACTCTGGTTGTCGTCGAGAACGGCGGCAAACAAAGGATCATAGTCCCAGGTAATAACCATACTGCTTTATGTGCAGGTGATGGGAGCTCCGGTGGTTGGCCGGACTAATTAGTTTGCCGAACTAAAGCGGCAACTGGATGCGGCAGAAGACACCCGCTCTGATATGAGGGCGAAGAAGGAGGAGCTGCATGAAGCCGGGGATATTGCGGCTGGGAAGCCCTTTCTGCTGTAGAGGAAGTTCGGAGATCCGCAGTATGCCCCTCTGGATCGGCTGTGGAGTTCGGCAGACACATATATGGACATGGCGGCGAGCGCTGTCGATGCGGCCGAATACTTCCGAGATCAAACAGATCGTGAAGTGGACAAGCTGTTCTGGTCGCAATTTAACGTTCCAGAGCATCCGCTTCCCTTGACTGATAGGCTTGACGAATGGGCCAAACTCAATAGATTGTCCGGGCTTGCCATGAGGTCCGTCGTAGATCATCTGTGGCCGGAAAAGCCGAAGTCGAACAACTATTTCAGCTTAGTGCAGCAGTTCCTTGGTGCGGTGTCACGCATCAATGCGATGAAGAGGTCGGCGTGCATAGAAGGCTCGCAGATGGCCCTTGCCCGTGTCAAAGCATACTGGGCGGAGATGGATGCTACCACTGTTGCGGCGCCGGGTTCTGCCATAGGCCGAGTGGCTGCCGAGCACTATTTTGAAGAAGTTCTTGAGGGTGCTCGTTTGATAGAGGCCTAGTGCTCGAAGAATATTATGTTTGAGTGACATGTATTCCCATTGTAAAAACAATTTTTTTATGAAATTTATTAAGGCTGTATTTATACTTTTGCCCGAAAGTAATATGATGCCTCCTGTGCGGCCGTTTATGTATACATGTGTATAACCTGAAAGATTGCAGTCGTTGGCTTCAGCCCCCACGCATATAATGCAGGGGTTTTAGCAGAAGACGCGTATTCACACTTAATCCAACGTCTTGGTCCTAGTAAGGAGGTGATGGCACAACGAACTAGGCAACCGGACTATAATGCTTTAACACTTTCACTTAGCCATAGGAGTTTGACAGTGGGGCTACTATATAGCCCCTGGTGGCTCCGCACTCAACCAAATTCGGGGTGCGTACATGCCTGGCCAGGAAACGGCCCTTTGTTAAGGCGGAGGAATTCTAACATTCTGATAGGTCATCGAGTGGTTGACCAGTCTCACGCTATATCACGACAGTCAGTTTTCGGCTTTCTCTACTGAGGTGTTCGTCCGGATGAACCAGGGCACAATCGTAGTAGTTCTCCTGGTGCCACCTTAGCCGATAGAGTGGAACGTAAGGCAACTAAACATAGGAGGCGGGCAAACCCAACATTTGACCAAAGACATGATTCGGAGCTGATGCATATAAGGCCAAACTCGAGACGCCGAACACTCCCTAAGGTATTCGGTCTTTATGGTGTAAACCGTGCCTAAATAGTGCCCTTTATAAGAAGCCCCTGGTGTCCAGGTATGTTCATTATTCTGACATGGCCACATGCCAAGACGCCAGCATCCTTCTCAATTGTACTGAGAATCCGAGGGATGTGTATCAACAAGAGACAGTAAAAAAGGTTTACGCAGGGTCTTAATCTAAAAAGAATCCTTCGAATGGGTCCCTGCTGCATGTTTGCGCACGTGTCTCCGTTGTGCCGTATCCTAGACGGGTGTAGCACGATGGTCATCTGTAAAAGAGAGAAACTTAGGTGAAAAGTTGTCGTGCAAAAAGTTAGGTTTAAAGAAACCATGTACAATTCAAGATGAGTAAAAATTGCCACTTGTCTGCGCGCGTTGAGCCCCTTGTATTTGTAATAGAGGTGTGGCCATCAAACCTGTGTGAATTACATGTAGCTGTGCCGGACTCATCTAACCGTGTCCGTGGTCTTGACGACCTATCAAATGCTTTATTTGGTGAGGCCGTTTTTAGTGTGCGGCTGCCAAGGCAGTCGCACTCTCTTCGGCGCGCAAGGATCACTCAATATCTCCATTCAATGTAATGATGTGATGTGGACCGGGCATCTTAAACGTGAGGGAAGCGTAATGCGCTATTGAATTAAAGCGAGCGAAAGCTTCGCGTCCAAGTAGTGCTTGATAGCCACTTTGGAAAGGAGCAATGTGGAATGTTAAATTTTCACTACGGAAGTTATCGGGGAAACCGAATGTAACCCCTAGTAGCAGGGAGCCCGTACAATGAGCCCCTGGGCCTGGCGTTACTCCTTTAAAGGTAGTATTGTTGTGGCAAATTTTCGTTGGGTCTATCCCCATTTTGCGGATTGTGTCCTGATATATCAGGTTTAGACTGCTGCCACCGTCCATCAGGACTCGTGTGAAATGGTATCCGTCAATTATTGGGTCTAATACCAAGGCAGCCCATCCTGTACGCCGGACACTTGCTGATTAATCCCGATGGTCGAAAGTGATTGGTTGAGACGACCAGTGGCAGGACTCCACGGTGATAGGCCCTTGGGCATATTTCTCTGGGAGTGCCGCTTTGTTTCTCCCCTTGATCACGTGTAACACGTTCACTATTTTGACTTCTGGTGGAAATTTCTTTTGTTCCCAGTGTCTTGCTTGAGAGGCTCATCCTCATCTTCGCTTGGTGTATACTCCCCCTTGTGTACGATGTTGAGCTTTCCGGACTGCTTGAAGACCCAACATTCTGTGTGGGTATGATTTGCAGGTTTATCGGGGGTGCTATGGATCTGACATATTTGGTCCAGAATTTTGTTTAGGCTGGACAATTCATCTCTGGCGCCTTTAGAGGGCGACTTTTGCTGACCTGGCCGAGAACTTCTGAATCCGGCGTTTATCGCCATGCTCTTCGGGTTGTTTTCTTTATTCCAGCGCTTATTATTTTTGTTGTGCCGTGATTTCCTGTTTCCATCTCTATCTTCGGATGTACTGGGGTCGCTGGTGCTGCATCTGGCTAGCCAGCTATCCTCACCCACGCAAAAGCGGGTCATGAGGCTTGTTAATGCTGCCATTGTTCTCGGATTTTCTTGGCCGAGGTGTCTGGCAAGCCATTCGTCGCGAATGCTATGCTTAAAAGCTGCCAAGGCTTCGGCGTCCGGACAGTCGACTATTTGGTTCTTTTTAGTAAGAAACCTGCTCCAAAGCTTTCGGGCTGACTCTCCGGGATGTTGAGTTATATGACTCAAATCGTCCGCGTCCGGAGGTCGGACATAAGTCCCTTGAAAGTTTGCCCGAAAAGCGTCTTCGAGCTCTTCCCAGCTTCCAATGGAGCTTTTGGGGAGGCTTTT
This sequence comes from Triticum urartu, assembly GCF_003073215.2. Taxonomy (NCBI): domain Eukaryota; kingdom Viridiplantae; phylum Streptophyta; class Magnoliopsida; order Poales; family Poaceae; genus Triticum; species Triticum urartu. Next base: position 242,165,942 of record NC_053027.1, on the reverse strand, counting down.
AAGCCAGTGCCGAGCTGGCCCTTTGAGTTTGAGGGGTAAATACTTAATGGCGTGGAGATCATCTCCTCGAGCAATATGGATATGGAGGATATAGTCCTCAATCCAGACCCCAGGGTCTGTTGTTCCATCGTATGCCTCTATGTTTACGGGTTTGAATCCCTCTGGAAATTCCTGGTCCAGCACCTCATCGGTGAAACATAGGGGGTGTGCGGCACCCCTGTATCTGGGTGTACCGCGTTGTTTGGATGTTTGTTGTGTTGCATCGTATGCTGGAGCGCGCATTGGCTTATGTGCGGCGTTGCTTGCCGCTCTATGTTAGCCGTGAGGTCGTCTATCCGGCCAGATGGCCATTTTAATTTTTTGTTGCAGGGGATCTAAGGCCTCCTCATCGAATTCGGGTAGCAACTTCCGCTTCGGGTAGCTCTTGGTGTGGCGATTACCGCCATACTTCGATGCTGAGTCGAGTACTTTATTCCATCTGATTCGGAGTGTGTCTTGCGCAGCCTTGAGCCTTTGCTTCTGCTTTTTTAGACTCCTCGCAGTGGAAACAAGCCTTTGACGGGCATTATGTTGCACCGGGTGTCTGTCTGGTGTGATGTCGTCCGGACTATTATCTTTGACAGAGTCGGGTTGTTCGGTTTGATTCTCCGTGTTGCCGTGGTCTGGCGATGGTTCACCCTGCTCTAACGCTGGGTCTATATGATCATTGTTTCTGCCAAGGCGTGATTTGGAGCGGTGCTTATGCCGCCGCTTTGACTACTTCTCGAGGGGACAACCCTTCGTTGTGTCCTTCCGTTCCTCATCGTCGTCGTCTTTTGGTGTGTCCACCATGTATACCTCATGTGATGAAGTGGGCGTCCAGTGCCCTGTGGGCAGTGGTTCCTATTCGTCTCCTGCATCGTCATCCATACCGTCGATGTCTTCAGAGTCGGAGTCAAGCATGTCGGTTAATTCATCGACAGTGGCTACTAAGTGGGTGGTGGGTGGGCGGCGAATTTCTTTGTTGTCCGCATCCCAATCCTGCCGGACATAGTTCGGCCAAGACTCTCCTAACAAGGAGAGAGACTTTAATGAGTTCAGTATGTCGCCGAAGGGCGAGTGCTGAAAGATATCCGCGGAGGTAAACTCCATGATCGGTGCCCAACCGGATTCGATAGGCACGGGCGCAGGCGGTTCGGAGAAGTATCCAGGAGTTTAACAACACGGCTCTCGTGAAGGGTAAGATTGATATTCGGCTCGATCGCCATTGGGGATGCGACCTCTGTGGCGGGGTCTATCCACCCATCCATGGGAGGCGCAACTGGCTCCGAATTAAGGGTCGGAGCGGCTGCCGATGCGATTTCTTGAACACTGTCCGATGGCAGAGCTAAATCGTACTCGTCGTGACCGCGTAGCGCACAAGGAAGAGGCTCGAATCCGTCGAAGATCAAGTCTCCGCGGATATCGGCCGTGTAGTTTAAGTTTCCAAATCTAACCTGGTGGCCAGGGGCGTAACTTTCGATCTGCTCCAGATGGCTAAGCGAGTTGGCCCGCAGTGCGAAGCCACCGAACACAAAGATCTGTCCGGCGAGAAAAGTCTCACCCTGGACTGCATTGCTATCGATGATTGTTGGAGCCATCAAGCCTAACGACGACGACATAGAGGAACTCTCAATGAAAGCACCAATGTCAGTGTCAAAACCGGTGGATCTCGGGTAGGGGGTCCCGAACTGTGCGTCTAAGGCAGATGGTAACAGGAGGCAAGGGACACGATGTTTTACCCAGGTTCGGGCCCTCTTGATGGAGGTAAAACCCTATGTCCTGCTTGATTAATATTGATGATATGGGTAGTACAAGAGTAGATCTACCACGAGATCAGAGAGGCTAAACCCTAGAAGCTAGCCTATGGTATGATTGTATGTTATTGTTCTGTCCTACAGACTAAAACCCTCCGGTTTATATAGACACCGGAGAGGGTTAGGGTTACACAAGGTCGGTTACAAAGGAGGGCATAACCATATCCGTACTGCCTAGCTTGCCTTCCACGCAATTGGAGTCCCATCCGGACACGAGACGGAGTCTTCATTCTTGTATCTTCATAGTCTAATAGTTCGGCCAAAAGATATAGTTCGACTGTCCGGAGACCGCCTAATCCAGGACTCCCTCAATGATCATATGTCTTGGATACATTTGTACCCTTGCATGCTACCTAACCCTTGTAGGTACTTGGATGAGTGTAAATCCATAAGATTGAAACTGACTCACATCTTGAGCAATCTCTACATCACCAAGTCTCTACACAATGGTGGTTGAAGACAACGAAGCATGGAACACCTCAACATATCCTTTGACAAATCCTATATATCAAATTTCATTTGGTATCAAATTTAATGATTGTCATTTTGGATACACAAGTGCTCTTCCTTGCAAGACTAACCCATGTAAGTAGATGAACTCAGCTCCAAGTGGTGCTCCCAACCATTAATGCGCTACATCAACCTTGAGCACCCCATGCAAGTTCAACTACATGATCAAGTTCCACACCACCACCCAAGGTATGCTATTCCATCTTTGAGAAACTTTACCCCGAGTCATGGGTCAAAGCAACTCAACAAGATGCAAAAACTTAAACGATAAATGGTAACCCCATTTTGAGCTTAAACGATTAGTATGACCTACGATCAAGTGTTCTCACTTGACTCCTCGGTCAATATACTCTAACATAGGTGACTTTGTCACCGCTCAATTCTAGATGAAGTTCTCTAGTGTTCCCTTGAGTCTTTGCATTTGTCCCTTGCATATTTATTCCCCTTCTTTTTTCCAAAAAAAAACTTCATCTAGATTTTCTCTTCTCTATTTTGTTCTGCATCTCCTGCATCCAATTCATTGCAAATCCTTCAGTTAATTCCTTGCAAATCTTTGTGAGATCTTTTTTGCCTAGTGAGCTGAGGTGACTATTGCTCTTTTTCTGTGTTGAACTCGGACACGTTGGTTTGCTACTTTCGGTCCAACTGACTCCTTTCGGTGCAACCGAAGAACACAACTCGGTGCCACGGATTTCACTTCAGAAAATACAATTTCCCACTTGTTCCTGCATTTTTTTTCCAGCTCCACTCGATGATTCTTGTCCTCTACCAGCATCACAATCTATATGTTGCTTTGCTCTGTGACTCAAGGACCGAACCTATTTTGACTCACACTCGAGAAGACCCCTTCTTGGAAATTGATGTCAAAGGGGGAGAGAGAGATCACATCAAAGCTTATTCTCTTCAAAGGAGGGAGAGAAAGAAAAAGGGAGAGAGAGTTAATCACATCAAAGGCCCCCAATAAGGCCCCAGATGCTTGGTGTTCAAGAGGAGAGAAGTCACATGTGTTTAAGAGGGGAAAGACATGTCTACGTTATGTTTATGTTTATGATCTATTTTGCTCTGATTTTGTTTCCCTATGTTCTCCCATTATCCAGTATCAGATTCAGGGGGAGAAAGTCTACTAGGGAAGGAAATCTTGAATTCATTGCATTTCTTTTACCTTTGGGGACATGTCTATATCCAATGGGAGTACCTAGTGCTCATTCTCTACATGTCATCCCAATCTTGGTACTCTTGTGGCTTCTTTTGTTTTCTCTGTCTAGTAGATGTATCTGTGCTATCTAACCTTGTTTACTCAAGTTCATCTCTTCCTAAGACAGCTCAAGACCACAATGTAAGTATATGCATCACAGTCATCTGCATGATGATTTCTTGCTGATGTACATATTTTTTGCAAGAAGAAATCATGAACATGAAGTGACACTTCATATATTCATATCATTTGTCCTGATGCATATAGCCTAGATACATGTAACACTTTGCCTGCTCTGTCATGATTATGCATTCACATGCTCTTACATTTCATATTGACATGATTGCAAACATGTAGGGGGAGCCTATGCATGTTACATGTATTTCGAAAGCTTTACTTGTCATCCTCTGTATCTTTATCTAAAGCTTTGATGTATGTTGTCATCAATTACCAAAAAGGGGGAGATTGAAAGCACAAGTGCTCCCTGGGTGGTTTTGGTAATTAATGTCAACATATCTCTTATTGGACTAATGTTTTCATCTAGTATATTTCAGACAAGTTCAACAGATGGAGTGGAGGGGACAAGAGGATATGGAACTCTTTCAAGATGCTAAGGAAAAAGGATTGGCTCAAGTTCTAAAGCTCAAGACTCTACATTTTACTTTTAGTGATCCAAGATCACATTGAGTCCACAGGAAAGCCAATACTATTAAAAGGGGATGAGGTGTTGCTTAATGGCTTGCTTGCCCAAAATGCTTAGTGATTTGCTCCAAAACCCTCAACCGCTTTCCCATATCCACATATGTCCCAAACCAAAAGTCAAACTCGGCCCCACTAAAATTTTCCATCCGGTGCCACCCAGTTCACTTGACATAGCCACTGCCACAAACCCTAATCAATTCAGTCTCACCGATGGGATATCAGTCTCACCGAGATGGGCTTGCAAACTCTCTGTTACATATTGTAATAATTTCGGTCCCACCAAGATATGCAATCGGTCCCACCGAGTTTGCTTGACCAACTCTCTTGTTTGCTTATTACCAAAATCAGTCTCACCGAGTTTGCGTAATCGGTCAAACCGAGATGAGGTTTTACCGTAACCCTAGCACATCGGTCCCACCGAGTTGATCATGTCGGTCCCATCGAAATACCTAACGGTCACATTATGAACTAAATCGGTTTGACCGAGTTGTCTGATTCGGTCCCACTGAGTTTGGTGATTTGTGTGTAACGTTTAGATTTTTTGTGGAGGCTATAAATACCCCTCCACCCACTCTTCATTTGTGAGGAGAGCCATTAGAACATGCCTACACTTCCATCATACATTTTCTGAGAGAAAACCAGCTACTCATGTGTTGAGGTCAAGATATTCCATTCCAACCATATGAATCTTGATCTATAGCCTTCTCCAACTTTCTTTCCACTCAAATCATCTTTCCACCAAATCCAAATCAGTGAGAGAGATTTGAGTGTTGGGGAGACTATCATTTGTAGCACAAGATCAAGGAGTTGTCATCAACACACCATTTATTACCTTTTGGACAGTGGTGTCTCCCAGATTGGTTAGGTGTCACTTGGGAGCCTCCATCAAGATTGTGTAGTTGAACCAAGAAGTTTGTATGGGCAAGGAGATCGCCCACTTTGTGAAGAGCTACCCTAGTGAGGCAAGTCCTTTGTGGGCGATGGCCATGATGGGATAGACAAGGTTGCTCCTTCATGGACCCTTCATGGGTGGAGCCCTCCGTGGACTCGCGCAACTGTTACCCTTCATGGGCTGAAGTCTCCATCAACGTGGATGTATGATAGCACCACCTATCGGAACCACGCCAAAACCTCCGTGTCTCCAATTGCGTTTGCACACTCCAATAACATCCCTTTAGTTTCTTGCAAATTCCATGCTTTACTTTCCGCTGCTCATATACTCTTGCCATGCTTGCTTGAATGTATTGTGAATGTTCAAACTTGTGCTAAAACTCTACCTTAACTTGAAGAAAATAAAAGCTGCAACTTTTCTTTGTTAGGAGTCTATTCACCCCCTTTAGAAACTTCTCCTCGATCCTTTCACGAGATCGGGAGAGGGGGTCGGGACCCCCTCCCCCATCCCGGCAAGGCCGAGCCAAGAACGAGTCGTAGCAGGCGTTGCATGCGGAGGCGAGTCTGTAACATGACTTGCCCCCGCACCGCACCGCACCGAGAGGCATAGTTGTACTGACACATCTTCCTTGTATGGACTTGGCCCATTATCTATCTTTAGGTGTGTGTGGGTGCGTGTGTGGGGGGGGGGACAGAATAACCGCACTACGCTTGTCAAACGAGCCCACTGCCACGTTAGCGCGAGGCTGAGCCAGGGGGGAGGGGGTAGGGACTGATACGTCTCCAATGTATCTTTAATTTTTATTGTTCCATGCTATTATATTATCTGTTTTGAATGTTTTATGAGCGTTAATATACCTTTTTATATTATTTTTGCGACTAACCTATTAACCGAAAGCTCAGTGCAAATTGCTGTTTTTTGCCTATTTGAGTGTTTCATAGAAACGGAATATCAAACAAAATCCAAACGGAATGAAACCTTCGCGAGGATCTTTTTTGGAACAAACATGATCTAGGATACTTGGAAGGAACGTCAAGGAAGCAGCAAGGTGGCCACGAGGTAGGAGGGCGCGCCCCCCAACCTTGTGTGCCCCTCGCAGCTCCACCGACCTATTTCTTTCGCCTATATATACCCTTATACCATGAAACCTCTGGGAAGAGCCACAAAACACCTTTTCCACCATCGCAACCTTCTGTACTTGTGAGATCCCATCTTGGGGCCTTTTTCGGCAATCTACCAGAGGAGTATTCGATCACGGAGGGCTTCTACATCAACACCATAGTAGTTTACCACAGACCTTCGGGTCCATAGTTATTAGCTAGATGGCTTCTTCTCTCCCTTTGGATCTCAATAAAAAGTTCTCCTCGATCTTCTTGGATATCTATTCGATGTAACTCTTTTTGCGGTGTGTTTGCCGAGATCTAATGACTTGTGGGTTTATGAACTTGATTATCTATGAATATTATTTGAGTCTTGTCTGAATTCTTATATGAATGATTTGATATCTTTGCAAGTCTCTTTGAATTATCAGTTTGGTTTGGCCTACTAGATTGATCTTTCTTGCAATGGGAGAAGTGCTTAGATTTGGCTTCAACCTTGCGGTGCTCGATCCCAGTGACAGAAAGGGAAATGACACGTATTGTATTGTTGCCATCGAGGATAAAAAGATGGGGTTTATATCATATTGCTTGAGTTTATCCCTCTACATCGTGACATCTTGCCTAATGCATTACTCCATTCTTATGAACTTAATACTCTAGATGCATGTTGGATAGCGGTCAATGTGTGGAGTAATAGTAGTAGATGCAGAATCGTTTCGGTCTATTTTTCATGGACGTGATGCCTATATTCATGATCATTGTCTTAGATATCATCATAACTATGTGCTTTTCTATCAATTGCTCAACAGTAATTTGTTCACTGACTGTAATACTTGCTATCTTGAGAGAAGCCACTAGTGAAACCTATGGCCCTCGGGTCTACTTTACATCATATAAGTTTTCAATCTAAAATTCTAGTTTACTATTTATTTTGCAATCTTTATTTCCCAATCTATATCACAAAAAACCAAAAATATTTATCTTATTATCTCTATCAGATCTCACTTTTGTAAGTGACCGTGAAGGGATTGACAAGACATTTATCGTGTTGGTTGCGAGGTTCTTGTTTGTTTGTGCAGGTACTAGGGGATTTGCGTGTAGTCTCGTACTAGATTGATACCTTGGTTCTCAAAAACTGAGGGAAATACTTACGCTACTTTGCTACATCACCCTTTCCTCTTCAAGGGAAAACCAACGCATGCTCAAGAGGTAGCAAGAAGGATTTCAGGCGCCGTTGCCAGGGAGATCTATGCCAAGTCAAGACATACCAAGTACCCATCACAAACTCTTATCCCTCGCATTACATTATTTGCCATTTGCCTCTCGTTTTCCTCTCCCCCACTTCACCTTTGCCGTTTCATTCGCCTATTTTCCGTTCACCCTTTTTCCGTTCGTCTCATTTCGCTCGCCTCTTGTTTGCCTGTGTGTTGGATTGATTGTTTATCACGATGGCTTAAGATAATACTAAATTATGTGACTTTACCAATACCAACAACAATGATTTTATTAGCACTCCGATTGCTCCTCTTACCGATGTTGAATCTTGTTAAATTAATACTGCTTTGCTGAATCTTGTCATGAAAAATCAATTTGCTGGCCTTCCTAGTGAAGATGCCGCTACCCATCTAAACAGCTTTTTTGATTTATGTGATATGCAAAAGAAGAAATGTGTGGATAATGATATTATTAAATTGAAGCTATTTCCGTTTTCGCTTAGAGATCGTGCTAAAACTTGTTTCTCTTCTTTGCCTAAAAATAGTATTGATTCTTGGAATAAGAGCAAAGATGCTTTTATCTCTACATATTTTCCTCCCGCTAAGACCATCTCTCTTACAAACGATATTATAAATTTTAAGCAACTTGATCATGAGCATGTTGCACAAGGTTGGGAGAGGATGAAATTAATGATACGTAATTGCCCTACACATGTTTTGAATTTGTGAATGATCATACAATTTTTTTATGCTGGATTGAATTTTGTTTCTAATAATTATGGATGTGAATTTCGTTGGTATAAACAACATTGGTAACAATGCGTATAGAGGAAACTTTAATTCTAGGCCGTTCCCTAGTATTTCCTCTAATAATTATGGTAATTCCTATAGCAACTCTTATGGAAATTTTAATAAGATTCCCTCTAATTTTGAGACTAGTGTTAAAGAATTTATGAATTCGCAAAAGAATTTCAACGCTTTGCTTGAAGAAAAATTGCTTAAGATTGATGAGTTGGCTAGGAACGTGGATAGAATTTGTCTTGATGTTGATTCTTTGAAACTTAGATCTATTCCACCTAAGCATGATATGAATGAGTCTCTCAAAGCCATGAGAATTTCCATTGGTGAGTGCAAAGACAGAAACGCTAGGATGCGTGCTAAGAAAGATTGCTTTGTGAAACCGTGTTCTTCTAGTTTTCATGATAATAATGACAAAGATCTAAAAGTGATTAATGTGTCTCCTATTAAGTCTTTGTTTTCCAATATGAATCTTGATAAAGATGGGACTGGACAAGAGTCAACTTTAGTTAGAAGGCATCCCAATGATTTAGAGTTTTTAGAGCTTGATGCAAAAATTGGTAAAAGTGGGATTGAAGAGGTCAAAACTTTACATAGCAATGAACCCACTATTTTGGATTTCAAGGAATTTAATTATGATAATTGCTCTTTGATAGATTGTATTTCTTTGTTGCTATCCGTGCTAAATTATCCTCATTCTTATGATGAAAACAAATCTTTCACTAAACATATCGTTGATGCTTTAATGAAATCTTATGAAGAAAAACTTGAATTAGAAGTTTCTATCCCTAGAAAACATTATGATGAGTTGGAACCTAATATTAAAATAATTATTAAAGATCATGAATGCTATGCTTTATGTGATTTAGGTCTATTATTTCCACAATTCCAAAAACATTGTGTGATGTGCTAAGTTTCTGTGAATTTGATGATTATTCTTTAAATTTGCATCTTGCGGATTCCACCATTAAGAAACCTATTGGAAGAATTAATTATGTTCTTATTGTAGCAAATAGGAATTATGTGCCTGTAGATTTTATTGTTCTTGATATAGATTGCAATCGTACTTGTCCTATTATTCTTGGTAGACCTTTCCATAGAATGATTGGTGCATGCATTGATATGAAAGAAGGAAATACTAGAGTCCAATTCCCATTAAGGAAAGGCATGGAACACTTTCCTAGGAAGAAAATTAAATTACCTTATTAATCTATTATGAGAGCCACTTAGGAATTTCATACCAAAGATGGAAATATCTACATCCATTCTTGCTTTTATGCCTAGCTAGGGGCGTTAAACGATAGCGCTTGTTGGGAGGCAACCCAATTTTATTTTGGTTCCTTGCTTTTTGTTCCTGTTTAGTAATCAATAAATCATCTAGCCTCTGATATGATTGTGTTTTTTATGTTTTAATTAGTGTTTGTGCCAAGTAAAGCCTTTATGATCTTCTTGGTTGATTGTTATTTGATCTTGCTGAAAAAATATAGAAAGTATGCGCTCCCGAGAATAATTTTCATTTTTAACCAAGAGCGATAAAATACTGATAACAAGTGAAGTAGATCAATATACAAATTATTTAGGTCTTCCCAATTTGGTAGAATTTTTGGACTTACAGAAGTATTCAAAACCTATAGATTACTACAGACTGTTCTGTTTTTGACAGATTCCGTTTTTTGTGTGTTGTTTGCTTATTTTGATGAATCTATGGCTAGTATCGGGGGTATGAACCATAGAGAAGTTGGAATACAGTAGGTTTAACACCAATACAAATAAAGAACGAGTTCATTACTGTCGGTGGGAACGACACCTATGGGATCACAAGAATCCCTACTGTGGTTGGCGGGGCGCGGGGTCGTGAGAAGAGCGGATCTAACAGTTAGCACACGGTTCGTTTATCCAGGTTCGGGCCGCGAGGATGCGTAAAACCCTACTCTTGCTTTGGTGGATTGTATATCTGTGTTCTTGAGCTAGCTATGGGGCGTGAGGAGCTCCAAGAAGTCGAATCCTTCTTCTGGTCGCCTTGGGCCTCCTTTTATAGAAAAAGGGGTTGCCACAGTGGCACACAGGAGGTGGAAAGGGCACAGTGATGCGATGTTATCCCTCGCATTACATGACAAAGCGCATTAAATGCATCTTGCTTAGGTGTCCTTACTTTATCGGGGACGGGGGAGAGATCTGTCTCGTTCGTCGCCGCTCCTTCTTGTGTCGGCATGCGCCCTGGCCAGCGACGCCTGCGATGCCACGTAGGTAGGCAGGCAGCTGAGGTGGCGTAGTGGTGGGTCTTCACGAATATCTACATGCCGCCACGCAGGTGCCTGCCAGCTGGTTGGGTCGACAGCTGCATGCATGCGGTGGTGGAGGTTTAATCGGCGTGGGCCTGATGGTGGCCCCGCGGATGTCCTCGGGAAGGGCCTTGCCGAGGCCCCGGCAAGGGTCTTGCCGAGGCGCCTGCTTTCATCCCTGGCAAGGCGCTTGCCGGGGGCCTTGTGGTCTTCCTCGGCTGGGATCCCGCCAAGGGTTGTCGTCTCCTTAGGGCGTATCTGATCTTGAATGTCTTCACAAAGATCTTCATGCCGCCACGGGGATGTCTCCCGAATCCTTGCCCTTTGGGGGCAGTGGACTCAAGGGTGGTTTGCTTCGTAGGCGCGGGACGAGTCGCCGTGGCAAGGATCTTGCCGGGGGAGTCTGCTTCGTCCCCTTTTCTCTTCGTGGTCTTGGCCTTGGCGTTACTCTAGTTCTCTCGAGCTTCGGTCTTACCCTGGCTCACCTCCCTTCCCTTGCTTGGTGTGGTGGCGCCCGTGGCTCAGACTTCCCGTGCACAGTTATAGGGGTACAAAAAGTGTACCCCTCTTTTTGTACACTAACAGGAGCCCCCGGGCCTGGGCGACACATAAGCGCAACGTATTGTTGGGCTAGGCCCAAAAACGGTGCGCGGGCAGCCGGGGCGTTTTTTACCGCGGTAAGGTTCTTCGCGCGCTGCGCTTCCCACGACTCCCGCACGTGGCACGGCGTGGGGAGGCGCGTGTGACGTGGGCAGCATGCGTGGGGTTGGTTCCCGCGGGCATGCGTCACACCACAGTTAATGTGAAAGGAGGCGACCCGTGTTTTCCCCCATAAGAAAGGAATAACCGCGGGCGCGCTGCTCACTTTCTCCTCTTTCCTCGTGCCTTTTCCAATCTCGGAGCCGCCGTTTCCTCTCTTCCTTCCTTCCTAAGCTTCTGCCGTCGCCCGCCGTCGTTGCTTCGCCATCCCCCTTCCTCAGACCTCTAAACTTCTTGGTCGCCATGGCGCCCAAATCCGTCAAGGGAAGGGGGTGGCTAAGGGCGCTCGGACTATGGAGCCGCCGGAGTGCGCACTGTCGGCGGACCGGACGAAGTCCGCCTTTTTCTTCCCCTCGACGGTTGATGTTCAAGAGCTCCGGGCCTCGTTCAGGCCCCTATGGGGAGCGAAGACGGGGGGGGGGGGAGAGAATTCGGGACACCCGGCGATGCGCATCATTCCTGCTGCTTGTGCAGATCCTGCTCCAAATCGGTTTCCGTTTTTCGTCGATTATCTTTCTTGCGGGTTATGCCCCCCTTTCTCCGATTTCTTCTGCGACATTATGCACACCTTCGGCTTTCGCCTCTTGGATTTTACTCCGAATGCGGTGGCGTTCATGGCTTTCTTGGCGCATCTTTGCGAAGGCTTTGCCGGGGTGCAGCCCAACACGGCGCTCTTCCGCCATTATTTCTTCCCTCGGATCCAGCCGCGAGGTGCCGTCTCTAGTTGCGTCACCTGGATCCCAAGATCCAAGGGTTCGTACCCAGACGGTGCCGTGAAGGAGAGGTGGGAGGAATGGCGTGGCCGGTGGTGCTGGATTGAGGATGAAAACCCACCGGAATTCTGCAAGGTCCGCCGAGTGCCGCCGGTCCGTGGCAGCGATTGGAGCGATGTCGATGCCGCCGACGGGAGGCTCACTGTTGCCACTACTAGGATTCTCCGGCTCACCCAGGCCAGACTCACCCTTGAGATGATTGGGGCGGACTTCATTCACCGCCAGATCGCCCCGTTGCACAACAAGGGGAGGCCAGCTTGGCTCTTTACGAATCTGGCTGACATTATGCGTCTCCGCCCCGGCCTCGATCACAACTTCACAGTGCTGGCGCATGCCCTCTTCTACCAGCGGCTTTTCTAGCTTGATGTGGGTCGCGATGGCGAGGTCGAACGGACTGGCAAGGCCGCGAGGGCTACCGCAAAGGTTGGCAAGGCCCTCAAGGGGCCATTTTTCAAGCTGCCAGCGGGGGTGGTCCCGTTGTGCAACAATTCACGTCAGTCCGAGATCATCGCCATGATGCCGGACTGTAATGCGCACAGCCCTGTCCCGAGCTAGAAGGAGCCAAAGGACGCGGATGTGCAGCAATTCTTTGACACACTGATCGAGGTGTATGTCAATGCCGGCGCCGAGCGGTGGCTTGTCATGGACACCACCCAGGCAGAGCTGGACTACATCACCACTAGAGCGAGGGAGGCACAGCTTGACATGGAGGCTGGCAGCACCGGGGGTGTGGAGGACAGGGCCACAGCGGCTGCGGAGGAAGAGGAGCTCACCCGGTGGGCGGCGGCCTCCGGGGAGGTCAGTAGCGCCGACACTGGAGCTCTGCTCGTCGAAGACCCGGCCGACGAGTCGTCAGAGGAGGAGGACGTGGAGGCGGGCTCGACGCCAAGCAGGGGAAGAGGGCGAATCCTGCGGCGGGTTGGCTCCGGCGAGCCGTTCTGGCCCGACAGGGCTACGCGGCCTCAATTGACCCTAGAGGGGTCTGGGCGTCACACGAGGGCCACGGCAACCAAGAGGCTGACGAAGGCCGCTGAGAAGAAGAAGACAACAGCCCCATCCTCATCTGGGCGCGCACAAACCCCGCCGTCTTCGCCTCCTCCGGCAGATGTCGACTCGGATGTTGACGCAGAGGTCACTTTTGATCTCGAGCGTCTCAGCCCGAAGAGGAAAAGGAAAGTGGTGGAAGAGGAGGAGGTGGATGACGAGTAAGTACTCCGTTCCTTACTGCCATTTCCAATCCTCTAAATTAAGTCACTATTTTTGATCCGTTTTTGCTTTTGCAGGGATGCAGAGATGTTGGCCCAGAGGGTGAAGAGGGCGAAGGCCTCGGCGAGCAGTCAGCCCCCAGCTGGGGCTTCAAAGACGCCACTGGTGGTGTTGAGCAGCCCGGACAGCAGTCCCCGGCACAGCCCCCAGCGTAAGTTCGTCACCCTCCTCTTATTTGACATGTGGTAGGTGTTCGATGCTATGGTGTTGACCTTGTCGGGTTTGCAGGAGGGGAGCGGCAGCAGGAGGAGCCGCAAAGGGCTACCCCCAACACACCACCCCCATCGACTACGCCGCCACGAGGGGCGTCCCCGGCAAGGGCATCAAGCACGGAGCCCACACCCATGGAGGAAGAGGGGACCTTGGGCACTGGTGACTCTGCCACGGCGTCGGATGCTGGCGGGGAGGGGACTTCTGCTTCACAGCCTGGCACTGGTGAGTCGCCTGTCCTCCGTCTCTGTTTTTCCCTTATTCTTTTTCTTGGCTTCAATGCTCCCATTACTACCCAGGCCCTCCTTCAATGGGTATGGAGGACGTGAATACTGTTGTTGGGAACATTGCTGAGGAGGCCGCCAGGGATGCTGACGAGGTCGCCGCTGATGAGGCCGCCATGGATGCTGCCGAGGACATCGCTGCGGGGGCCGCCAAGGCAACCGGCGAGGCTTCTGCCGAGGGTGCCAGGGGTGGGCCTGCCGGGGAAGCCAGCAAGGCCGCCGCCAAGGAAGAGGTGGTTGATGATCAGCCTCCCTCCTCATCAACCTCGGGCCCCGGCAGATACCTGAAGGTGGGCGACGATCTTTTCATCCATCTTCCAGGGGCGTCAAGTTCCCGGGCGCCCGCCGAAGGGGAGGTCTTTGACGGCGAGGTGCTTGCCGCCACCGGGCTCGAGGTTGTCGATGAGCCAGGCATTGGCGGTGATGGTTCTCCAGAAGAGCAGCTTTTCTACGCTATGGGGGCCAACTTCCGAAAACTCCAGGCGCTCTACCGTGTCCGTCTGGACAAGGTTAAGTCTAGGACGGCAACGGTGGACCAGGCGGAGGTGGATTTCAAGGCGCGCGTTGCTGAGACGCAGACCTGGTTCCACCAGACTCGCGAGGAGCAGAGGGCCTTTCAGGAGGAATTGGCCAAGCGCAATGTCGAGCTCACCATGAAGATGGCTGACATCGAGAAGGCCCAGGAAAAGGCGGCGAACTTGGCGGCCGCGGCCGAGGCCGTCCGGAACCAGCATCAAGCCGCACTAGATTCCCAGGAAGAGGACCTCACCGTGCATGAGGCGAAGCTCACCGCAGCGCTCCGTGGCAAGGATGAGGAGCTCGAGGCCCTTGTCGCACGGCGGACTCGCGAGCTGGAGCAGAGGCACAAGGAGGCACTCGATGCCCAGGCTCTGGCCCATGCCGACAAAGTAAGGGAGTTGGAGGTGGCGCAGGACGAGCTGAAGGAGCAGGCCCTCAAGCTGTCCAACGAGAAGAGCACGCTCAACAGCGCCTTGGTGGAGGCACAAGGAGCGGTCATCAGCAGGGCGAGGGAGCTCTCCGAAGCGCAAAACTCCGTCAGAGATCTCAAGCTGAAGCTGGAGGATATCGGGAAGATGTTGTCGGAGAGCAGGGCTCGGGAAGAGACCTTGACCAGGAGTCTGGAGGAGGAGAAGCAGTTGCGGGCGAACGAGGCCGCCTCCCACCAGGATTATGTGGCGGGTGAGAACAGATGGATCAGCCGTCTGGAGGACGTCGCCGGCAGGGTCACCTCGCAGTTGGCCACCATGGGGATGCCAAACGTGAGGTACGGCCCTGAGCGCAGCGGGACCGTCAACACCAAGCTGACTCTGTTCTTCGAGGGCGTCCTTGGAGCCTTGGCTTATCTTCACTCCAGCAGAGCGGCCACGTTGGCTGGGGAAGCCCGGCGACTTTGCCGGGGGGTCATGACCAAGGTCCTCACCAAGATGGTGTACTGGAACCCCGACCTCGACTTCAGTGCCGCGATGGATAGCTTGCCGGACGGTATTGACCTCATGGTGCTCAAGGAGCGCATCAAGCCCGTCATCAGCAGCATCGATGAAATCAAGAGGATGGAAGGCCAGCGCCGGGATTAGGCATCCCGTTCTTCACTGCCGCTGCAGGTTCACGACCAAGACAAATTTCATCTTTAGTTAGAACCGCAGCAATGATGTGATGTAATATAACTCTGCAGTACTTTTAATTTCATGCACGTTATTTCCCCGTTCAATTCCTCTTTGCATGCGCGCCCTATGTCGATTGGGTAGGCTCGCCGGCGCAGAAGCCCCTAGTGGCGTTTTGGGGACGGATCCCCATGGGCCTGCTAGGTACGCGTGCTGCCGGACGAGCCACCTTTCCGTTCTGAACGCGGCCGCTCAAACTATCGAGCTTGACTCGAGTCAGAATCGAGAGCGTTGTTGATCGCGGAAGGCTACTCTGCCATTCCCGACGCAGCCGCTTGAGCTGTTGAGGGACTCGAAACAGGGAAAGGGCGTTGCCGATCGTGGGAGAGCCCCCTGGCGTGCAGGTTTCTCATACAAAGGCGTGACATCTACGGGGGGGGAATAACCTCATATAAAAAGGATAGAACAAATAAGGGTTCAATGAGACTTAGCTTCTGTTTGTAGTTGCTCGAGCGCTGATCTTCCGGCCTCCTTCCCTCTCCAAGAGCCACGAAGACAAAGGAGTGCTGGGCTGATTGCTAGAGCCGATTCTCACAACTGCGCCCCCCTACCTGGCGCACCAGAGATGTCGGTGGGAATGACACCTATGGGATCACAAGAATCCCTACTGTGGTTGGCGGGGCGCGGGGTCGTGAGAAGAGCGGATCTAACAGGTAGCACATGGTTCGTTTATCCAGGTTCGGGCCGTGAGGATGCGTAAAACCCTACTCTTGCTTTGGTGGATTGAATATCTGTGTTCATGAGCTAGCTATGGGGTGTGAGGAGCTCCAAAAAGTCAAATCCTTCTCCTGGTCGCCTCGGGCCTCCTTTTATAGAAAAAGGGGTTGCCATAGTGGCACACAAGAGGTGGAAAGGGCACAGTGATGCGAGGTTATCCCTCGCATTAAATGCGTCTTGCTTAGGTGTCCTTACTTTATCGGGGACGGGGGAGAGATCTGTCTCGTCCGTCGCCGCTCCTTCTTGTGTCGACCAGCGCCCTGGCGTGGGCCTGATGGTGGAACCGCGGGTGTCCTTGGGAAGGGC
This sequence comes from Triticum urartu, assembly GCF_003073215.2. NCBI lineage: Eukaryota > Viridiplantae > Streptophyta > Magnoliopsida > Poales > Poaceae > Triticum > Triticum urartu. The sequence goes on along the minus strand of NC_053027.1, from coordinate 242,149,417 downwards.
CTTGCCGGGGCCCCGACAAGGGTCTTGCCGAGGCGCTTGTTGTCATCCCCGGCAAGGCGCTTGCTGGGGGCCTTGTGGTCTTCCTCGGCTGGGATCCCGCCAAGGGTTGTCGTCTGCTTAGTGCGTATCTCATCTTGAATGTCTTCACAAAGATCTGCATGCCGCCACGGGGATGTCTCCCGAATCCTTGCCCTTTGGGGGCAGTGGACTCAAGGGTGGTTTTCTCCGTAGACGCGGAACGAGTCACCGCGGCAAGGGTCTTGCCGGGGCTGCTAGAACTATCTCCCGGCAAGGATCTTGCCGGGGGAGTCCGCTTCGTCCCCTTTGCTCTTCGTGGTCTTGGCCTTAGCGTTGTTCTAGTTCTCTCCAGCTTTGGTCTTACACTGGCTCACCTCCCTTGCTTTGCTTGGTGTGGTGGTGCCCGTGGCTCAGACTGCCCGTGCACAGTTATATGGGTACAAAAAGTGTACCCCTCTTTTTGTACACCGACAATTACAGTACCTCAAGTGGTGATTTTTTTTCTTATACTAACGGAGCTCATGATATTTTCTGTTCAGTTTTGTGTTGTGAAGTTTTCAAGTTTTTGGGTAAAGATTATATGGATTTTGGAACAAGGAGTGGCAAGAGCCTACGCTTGGGGATGCCCAAGGCACCCCAATGTAAAATCCAAGGACAACCAAAAGCCTAAGCTTGGGGATGCCCTGGAAGGCATCCCCTCTTTCGTCTTCGTCTATCGGTAACTTTACTTGAGGCTATATTTTTATTAACCACATGATATATGTTTTTCTTGGAGCGTCTTAGTATTTGCTTTTTAGTTTACCACAATCATCCTTTCTGTACACACCTTTTGGGAGAGACACACATGAATCAGAATTTATTTGAATACTCTATGTGCTTCACTTATATCTTTTGAGCTAGATAATTTTGCTCTAGTACTTCACTTATATTTTTTAGAGCATGGTGGTGGTTTTATTTTGTAGAAATTATTGATCTCTCATGCTTCACTTATGTTATTTTGAGATTATTTTAGAACAGCATGGTAATTTGCTTTGGCTATAAACTACTCCTAATATGATAGGCATTCAAGATGGGTATGATAAGAACCTTCATATAGAGTGCATTAAATATTATGATTCTTGATAGATGTTTCGAGATATAAAGCTGGTAATGTTAGAGTCATGTTAGTTGGGTAATTGTGAAATTGAGAAATACTTGTGTTAAAGTTGGCAAGTCCCGTAGCATGCACGTATGGTAAACATTGTGTGAGAAACTTGAATCATGGGGTGTTCTTTGCATGCTTTCCTTATGAGTGGCGGTCGGGGACGAGCGATGGTATTTTCCTACCAATCTATCCCCCTAGGGGCATGCGTAGTAGTAATTTGCTTCGAGGGCTAATAAACTTTTGCAATAAGTATATGAGTTCTTTATGACTAATGTGAGTCCATGGATCATACACACTCTTACCTTTCCACAATTTGCTAGCCTCTTCAGTACCGTGCATTGCCCTTTCTCACCTTGAGAGATGGTGCAAACTTCGCCGGTGCATCCAAACCCCATGCTACGATACGCTCTATCACACATAAGCCACCATACCTACATATTATGGCATTTCCATAGCCATTCCGAGATATTATGCTATGCAACTTTCCACTGTTCCATTTATTATGACACGCTCCATCATTGTCTATTGCTTTGCAAGATCATGTAGTTGACATTGTATTTGTGCCAAAGCCACTTTCATAATTCTTTCAAACATGTCTCTCTTGATTCATCTCGTATCCCGGTACACCGCCGGAGGCATTCACATAGAGTTATATTTTTGTTCTAGAATCGAGTTGTAACATTGAGTTATGAGTAAATAAAAGTGTGATGATCATCATTATTAGAGCATTGTCCCATGTGATGAAACAAATAAAAAAATAGGCTAAAGAAGACCAAATAAAAAAAGAGGCCAATTAAGCCCAAATAAAAAATTGAGAGAAAAAGAGAGAAGGGACATTGTTACTATCCTTTTTCAACACTAGATGGTCTTCATGATAGAGAGTTTCTTATTTTGTCACTTTCATATACTAGTGGGATTTTTCATTATAGAACTTGGCTTGTATATTCCAATGATGGGCTTCCTCAAAATGCCCTAGGTCTTCGTGAGCAAGCAAGTTAGTTTCTTTAGATGAGCTTTCATACACTTATAGCTCTAGTGCATCCGTTGCATGGCAATCCCTACTCCTCGCATTGACATTAATTGATGGGCATCTCCATATCCCATTGATTAGCCGTGTCAATGTGAGACATTCTCCTTTTTTGTCTTCTCACATAACCCCCATTATCATATACTATTCCACCTATAGTGCTATATCCATGGCTTGCGCTCATGTATTGCGTAAGGGTTGAAAAGGCTGAAGCACGTTAAAAAGTATGAACCAATTGCTCGACTTGTCATCGGGGTTATGCATGAGGGGAGCATTTTGTTTGACGAGAATGAAGTATGGCCAAACTATATGATTTTGTAGGGATAAGATTTCTTTGGCTATGTTATTTTGATAAGACATAATTGCTTGATTAATATGCTTGAAGTATTACTATCTTTATGTCAATATTAAACTTTTATCTTGAATCTTTTGGATCTGAACATTCATGCCACAATAAAGAGAATTGCATTGAAAATTATGTTACGAAGCATTCCACATCAAAAATTCTATTTTATCATTAACCTACTCGAGGACGAGCAGGAATTAAGCTTGGGGATGCTTGATACATCTCCAACGTATCTATAATTTTTGATTGTTCCATGCTATTATATTATCTATTTTGGATGTTTTATGGGATTTAATATACCTTTTTATATTATTTTTGGGACTAACCTATTAACCGAAAGCCCAATGCAAACTGCTGTATTTTTGCCTATTTCAGTGTTTCGCAGAAAAGGAATATCAAACAGAATCCAAACAGAATGAAACCTTCGCGAGGATCCTTTTTGGAAAAAACGTGATCCAGGAGACTTGGAGTGGACGTCAAGGAAGCAGTGAGGCGGCCACGAGGTAGGAGGGCATGCCTAGGGGGATAGGCGCGCCCCCACCCTCGTGGGCCCCTCGCAGCTCCACCGACCTATTTCTTTCGCCTATATATACTCATATACCGTGAAACCTTCGGGGAGAGCCATGAAACACCTTTTCGACCGCTGCAACCTTCTATACCCTTGAGATCCCACCTGGGTGTCTTTTCTGGCTATCTGCCGGAGGGGGATTCAATCATGGAGGGCTTCTACATGAACACCATATCCTCTCCGATGATGTTTGACTAGTTTACCACAGACCTTCGGGTCCATAGTTATTAGCTAGATGGCATCTTCTCTCTCTTTGCATCTCAATACAAAGTTGTCCTCGATCTTCATGGAGATCTATTCGATGTAACCCTTTTTACGGTGTGTTTACCGAGATCCGATGAATTGTGTGTTTATGAACTTGATTATCTATGAATATTATTTGATTCTTCTCTGAATTCTTATATGCATGATTTGATATCTTTGCAAGTCTCTTCGAATTATCAGCTTGGTTTGGCCTACTAGATTGATCTTTCTTGTAATGGGAGAAGTGCTTAGCTTTGGGTTCAATCTTGCGGTGCTCGATCCCAGTGACAGAAAGGGAAACGAGACGTATTGTATTGTTGCCATCGAGGATAAAAGATGGGGTTTATATCATATTGCTTGAGTTTATCCCTCTACATCATGTCATCTTGCGTAATGCATTACTCCGTTCTTATGAACTTAATACTCTAGATGCATGCTGGATAGTGGTCGATGTGTGGAGTAATAGTAGTAGATGCAGAATCGTTTCGGTCTACTTGTCACGGACGTGATTCCTATATTCATGATCATTGCCTTAGATATCATCATAACTATGTGCTTTTCTATCAATTGCTCGGCAGTAATTTGTTCACCCACCATAATACTTGCTATCTTGAGAGAAGCCACTAGTGAAACCTACGCCCCCCGGTCTACTTTACATCATATCAGTTTCCAATCTACAATTCTAGTTTACTATTTATATTGCAATCTTTATTTTCCAATCTATATCACAAATATACCAAAAATATTTATCTTATGATCTCTATCAGATCTCACTTTCGTAAGTGACCGTGAAGGGATTGACAACCCGTTTATCGTGTTGGTTGCGAGGTTCTTATTTGTTTGTGCAGGTACTAGGGGATTTGCGTGTAGTCTCCTACCGTATTGATACCTTGGTTATCACAAACTGAGGGAAATACTTATGCTACTTTGATGCATCACCCTTTCCTCTTCAAAGGAAAAGCAACACATGCTCAAGAGGTAGCAGGGACAACCCTCCCCCATCCCGACGAGGCCAAGCCAGGAACGAGCCGTTGCAGGCGACAACGCAGCATCGCATGCGGAGGCGAGTTCGTAATATGACTTGCCCCCGCATCGAGGGGCATAGTTGTAATGACACATCTTCCTTGTATGGACTTGCGCCCATTATATATCTTTAAGGGTGTGTGGGTGCGTGTGGGGGAACAGAATAACCGCATTGCGCCTGTCAAACGAGCGCACTGCCATGTTAGCGCGAGGCCGAGCCGGGGGGGGGGGGGGCATCCCCCATCCCGGCAAGGCCGAGCCAGCAACAAGCCGTAGCAGGCGACGATGCGGTGTGCCGCGGCATCGCGTGCGGAGGCAAGTCCGTAACATGACTTGCCCCCGCACCGCACCGAGGGGCATAGTTGTACTGACACATCTTCCTTGTATGGACTTGCCCCCATTATCTATCTTAGGGGTGTGTGGGTGCGTGTGTGTGTGGGGGGAAACAGAATAACCGCACTGCTTTTGTCAAACGAGCGCACTAACGCGTTAGCGCGAGGCCGAGTCGGGGGGGGGGGGAGGGGGGGACGGGACCCCCCTCCCCCATCCCGGCGAGGCCGAGCCAGGAACGAGCCATAGCCGGCAACGATGCGGCGTGGCGCAGCGTCGCATGCGGAGGCGAGTCCGTAACATGACTTGCCCCCATTATCTTATCTTTTTAGGGTAAAAACCAGCATGGTTATGAAGTATTATTTCATTTGTACTTTTTTGATAATTTTTATTGTACTGTTGTGAGTTATTATTTGTAATTTATCCATTTGTTTTCTCCCTCTATATTGATTTTTTATTGTATTTACTTTTTTATTGTACTTAATTTTTCCTATTATCTTTAATAACTGCCCAGAGATAGTGGGCTTTGCCACGGTTGTGGGCTTTAGCCGTCGGTTTTATCCACTCACCTTTTAACCTCCGCTCTTCCCCGTTCCACTCCGATCCCCTCCACAAATCGATTCCTTCTTGGTATCCCTCTTCTTCTCTGCTCGCATAGAAGTTGCTTCTCCTGTTTCGCCGCGGGAGCCTCGGCCGACGGGGTGAACCCCAGGGGTGGAGGTCTGGGTGCTCTGTTTGCTCCTTTTGCTCTGCCATAGACTGCCCTTGTGTCCTCTTATGTATAGATTTTCCCTGTATTTCTAAGCTATTGCCGTCTTGCTGTCTCAGACTGGATTCGCTAGGGTTCCTTTGCTCTTGAACGACCAGTTCGCGACAGTGATACTGGATTCCGTGGCGGATTTTCTGTTTGCTGGTAAGAGTTTTGCTTTGTATGGCATGCTTCATTTCTGAAATAAGTTAGAGCCCTAATTTTGTTCATGTGTCTTGCAGATCTGGTTCGGCAGATCTCAATGGGTAGACCATCCAATCCGGACAAGTTGAATGCAGGTGAATTTCCCTGTAATTTGGATGATGTTTTAACAGATCTGGTTTTATGTTGTATAGGTGTTGTCGTATCGACTTCATAAGTTTGTACGTATTTTGATAGCTGTTAATTTTTCCCTAGAATGTGTGGTGTGTACAGTTTTTAGGTTTATGTGACCTGCAGACAGGTTGTAGTACTGATCACCTTGTGTAAATTGAACTGCTGTCCTGGCATTTGAATAGTTTGTAGTAGTCAGTGAAGAACTACTATGATGTTGAAAGAGTTGTCATTTTGACGTTTGTTGTGCCAGTGGTGGGTTAATATTGTTTTATTGGGTGCACTTGTAGTGTTCATATAGTTGAACTGGTTGCTTGTTCATGTATTTTTTTGCTAACTATGATGTTATTGCAGATGTTGGAGTGCCGGTGCCTCCTGATTCTGACAAATAAGAACGCTTTCAAGATCTTGTGAATGTTATTTTTGAGACACAAAATCCTCTAGAATACTTGCGAGTGTTGCTGGTGTTTCCTTTATATTTGCTCTTTTTTTATCAGCCTTGAATACATAAATATGCTTAGCTACATCGGTTTGTTCCTTTTGTTTGTGTCTGATGCTATGCGCTTTATTTATCTTGTCTCTGCAATGTTAATTGTGTTTTAATTTTATATGTGCGTGCTTATGTTATTGGTTTATGCAGTTAATGACAATCATGGTGCTCCTCAGGACATTGCTGATGTTGTCAAAGATATTAATGATGGAATGTATTCTCTTAACGTTGATGATGGTGATGGGAGCTTGCAGTTGTCTGTTACTCAGTCACAGAGTGTTGATGGCACTGAGCCTGTTACTAAGGCTAAGGATGTTCCTATGCAGTTACAGCTCGAGGATAAAGGCTAAGAAAGAAGAAGTGTGATTTCCAGAGGAGATAGGAGTTGGAATGGCGTCAAAAGGATGCTTGTGTGCAACAAAATGATGGGGATGTTGCTCAAGCTCCTAAAGGTTTAGGTGCTACCTCCTGAGCTTGTGTTGGTTTTCCCTTGAAGAGGAAAGGGAGATGCAGCACAGTAGCATAAGTATTTCCCTCGGTTTTGGGAACCAAGGTATTAATCTAGTAGGAGATAGCACACAAGTCACCTAGTACCTGCACAAACAAAGAAGAACCTCGCAACCACCGCGATAAAGGGGTTGTCAATCCCTTCACGGTCACTTATGAGAGTGATATCTGATAGAGATAATAAGATAAATATTTTTGGTATTTTGATTGTATAGATTGGAAAATAAAGATTGGAAAATAGAAATAACAAATTGATAGGAAAATAATATGATGGAAGATAGAACCGGGGCCATAGGTTTCACTAGTGGCTTCTCTCAAGATAGCAATTTCTATGGTGGGTGAACAAATTACTGTCGAGCAATTGATAGAAAACTGCATAGTTATGAGAATATCTAGGCATGATCATGTATATAGGCATCACGTCCGTGACAAGTAGACCAAAACGATTCTGCATCTACTACTATTACACCACACATCGACGACTATCCATCATGCATCTAGAGAATTAAATTCATAAGAACATAGTAACACATTAGGCAAGATGACATGATGTAGAGGGATAAACTCAAGCAATATGATATAAGCCCCATCTTTTTATCCTCGATGGCAACAATACAATATGTGCCTTGGTTCCCCTGCTGTCACTGGGAAAGGACACCGCAAGATTGAACCCAAAGCTAAGCACTTTTCCCATTGCAAGAACGATCAATCTAGTAGGCCAAACCAAATTGATAATTCGAAGAGACATGCAAAGATATTTAAATCATGCATAAAATATTTTAGAGAAGAATCAAATATTGTTCATAGATAATCTTGATCATAAACCCACAATTCATCGGATCTCAACAAACACACCGCAAAAAGAATTACATCGAATAGATCTCCAAGAGAATCGAGGAGAACTTTGTATTGAGACCCAAAGAGAGAGAATAAGCCATCTAGCTAATAACTATGGAACCGATGGTCTGTGGTAAACTACTCACACATCATCGGAGAGGCTATAGAGTTGATGTAGAAGCCCTCCGTGATCGATTCCCCCTCCGGTGGAGCACCGAAAAAGGACCCAAGATGAGATCTCACGGGTATAGAAGGTTGCGGCGGTGGAAATAGGGTTTCGTGGTGCTCCTGGATGTTTTCGAGGTATATGAGTATATATAGGAGGAAGAAGTACGTCAGTGGAGCTACGAGGGGCCCACGAGAGTGGGGGGGCGCCTGCCCCCTGGGCGTACCCCCTACCTCGTGGCCTCCTTGCTTCGTTCTTGATGGACACTCCAAGTCTCCTGGATCACGTTTGTACCAAAAATAACTCTCCCGAAGGTTTCATTCTGTTTGGATTCCGTTTGATATTCCTTTTCTGTGAAACATTGAAATAGGCAAAAAAACAGCAATTTGCATTGGGCCTTTGGTTAGTAGGTTAGTCCGAAAAATAGATACGTTGGAGACGTATCAGTAGGTGATGAAGGTGGTGACGCGGGCTTTTCAACTGTTGATGCTGGATCTCATGGAAGTGACATGCCTGTGAAGACAAACCTGATGCAGACTCGTTTGACGCAAGTGTTTACTCGTGATGCGGTTAAGGAGAGGAAAGTTGTTTTGAAGAGGAAGATGTCAGATCGAAATCCTGATGGCACACAGAGGCGTAGACCACGTGTGGAAGCTGGTTCCCAACCTAGTAATAGAAAAGCTGATGGAGATAGTGTTGCTATGAAGATTGATCCAAGCACACTTGGTGGCTCCCCTGTTCATCGGAGTCCATGAGTATTGACAAATAGGAAGCCTTCTTCATCTCCTCTTCCAGAGCGCTCTTTGTTGTAAGAAAATAAAAAGCGTAAAGTTGCTCCTGCGAAGGTGAACAAAGGTGTGAAGAAGCGTGCTCGTGTCGAAGCTGAAGATGCTGTATCTGAAGAAGATGATATCGAAGTTGATTCTGAAGATGAATTTGCAGTGGTACGTGTTTGTACTGTATGTGACTTACTAGTTGTACTTGCAATGATTTAATTGTGTCTAGGATGGTATGTTGGCCAGGTGAGGCTGGTCATTGTTTGCATCAATTGAGTGTGGTACTCATGTTGTTTTAAGAGTTGAACTTGTGCA